>NW_026588752.1:5442610-5465182 GCF_907164565.1 Psammomys obesus | reverse complement strand
CTTCCTTCCTTCCTTCCTTCCTTCCTTCCTTCCTTCCTTCCTTCCTTCCTTCCTTCCTTCCTTCCTTCCTGCCTTCCTTCCCTAGCTGTCTTGGACTTTGTAGACTAGGCTGGCTTTGAACTCACAGAGCTCTGCCTGCTCTGGCTTCTGAGGGCTGGGATTAAAGCTGTGTCCCACCACACCCACTGGGTCATCTTTTAACAGTGTAGTCTTGGTGCCATTAAAGGCCAGATGGTGGTTTTACAGCGCTGTGCCGTTGGCATCATATGCGGAACTGTCTTCCACCAGAGGGTCACCAGGCAAAGAAACAAGGAGAACAGGTGGTCACACTTTCACCTCTGCTCCAGTCAAGCTGGGTTCTGCCAAGGTCTCTTATCGCCTAATTTGGGCTTTATTTGTTAATGAATAAACTGCACCAAAAGGGGTTTCTATTATTCTAGTGTTGTGCTACTTTAAAAATTGTATGTATGTATGTAGGTACGTACTGTGTGTGTGTGCATGCACGCACACACACCATATGTTTAGAGATGCCTTGGAGAATAGAAGAAAGCATTGGATCCCCGGGAGCTGAGTATATAGGTCATTCACTGTGAGCTGCTCAATACAGTCGCTGGGAATAGAACTTGGGTCCTCTGCAAAGACAGCACAAACTCTCAATCAATGCACCATTTTCCTATCCCGTGTCTTGTGACTTTGAGTGTCAAAAAAAAATTTTTTTTTCCTCTACACAATGATACCAGAGAGGATAATGGCAAGATCTCCTTGAGAGGACTCTGGAGTTGTTATTCTGGAGAAGGGTTCCCCTTGCTCCACATCCTTGCCAGCAAGAGCTGTCATTTGTGGTTTTGGTTTTAGACATTCTGACAGGTCTGAGATGGAGTCTCAGAGTGATTTTGATTTGCATTTCCCTGATGGCTAAGGATGTTGAACATTTCTGTGTTCTCATTTGGGATTCCTTTGTTGAGAATTTTCTATTTAGCTCTGTATCCCATTTTTAAAAATTGGATTATTTGGTTTTTTGATATCTAGTTTCTTGAGTTCTTTATACATTTTGGAAATTAGCCCTCTGTGAAATGGGGGGTTGGTGAAGATCTTTTCCCATTCTGTAGGTTGTCACTTTGTCCTATTGATGGTGTCCTTTGTCTTACAGAAACTTTTTAGTTTCATGAGGTATGATTCATTAATTGTTAATCTCAGTGTCTGCATTATTGATGTTCTGTTCAGGAAGTTGTGTCTTGTGCCAATGCCTTCAAGGTCATTCCCCACTTTTTCTTCTATCATGTTTAATGTATCTGGTTTTGTGTTGAGGTCCTTGGTCCACTTGGACTTGAGTCTTGTACCGGACGACAGATATGGATCTTTTACATGATAGATTTCCATTCTTCTACAGGCATACATCCAGTTTGTTCAGCACCATTTGCTGAAGATGGTTCCTTTTTCCCATTGTATAATTTTGTGTTCTTTGCTTAAAAAAAAAAATCAAGTGTCTATAGGTGTGTGGATTTATATCTGGGTCTTCAATTCAATTCCATTGACCCACTGTCTGGTTTTAAGCCAAAAACCACGTGGCTTTTTATTACTATAGCTCTGTAGTAGAGCTTGAAACCAGGAACGATGATTCCTTCAGAAGTTTTGTTGTTGTTGTTGTTGTACAGGATATTTTTAGCTAGCCTGGGTTTTTTTGTTTTTTTTATATAAAGTTGAGTATTATGTTCCTGTGTACTGTGTAAAGATCCAAATGCTGGTTTCTTGTGCTCCCCATATATGGTTGCTCTGAGAATCTCCTCTCTCAATGTTGTGTAAACATCGTTTCCCAATTGTTCCCTGATACTTCAATAAAGAAGCTTAACAGCCAATGACTGAGCAGAGGAGAGAATCCGGCTGGACATCCTGTCAGCCAGGGGAGGAGGAGAGAGAAAATGGAAGTGGGATTCAGCCATGAGGAAAGGTCCAGGAGATATCATGAGAGAGCAGCTGGAGAAGAGAAAGCCATTAAAATGCAAGTATCTCTGGGATTTTAGCTAGAAGTTAGCCAGATTATCTTGGAGGGTTAAAACAGGTTAATACTGCTTAGTTGTTGTGTCTTAAACTTGTTAAATAAATATAATAGCCCAGTCTCAATTATTTGGTGTTAGCTGGGTTAAAAGAAGCTGCAATACAATTTTAAAATAACCATTAACAATTGTTCTTTCAAGGTCTGTAAAGAATTGTGTTGGAATTTTGATAAGGATTGCATTGAATATGTAGATTGTTCTTGGTAAGATAGCCATTTTCACTATGTTAATCCTACTGATCCAAGAGCATGGGAGATCTTTTCATCTTCTTCCATTTCTTTCTTCAAAGACTTGACATTCTTGTCATACAGGTCTTTCACTTGCTTGGTTAGAGTTACACCAGGGTAGTTTATGTTATTTGTGGCTATTGCGAAGGGTGTTTTCCTGCTTTCTTTTTTAGCCTGTTTATCATTTCTATATAGGAAGACTGCCGATTTTTTTTTTTTTTTTTTAGTTAATCCAGCCACTTCACTGAAGGTGTTTATCAGCTGTAGGACTTCTCAGTAAAACTTTTGGGGTCACTTATATAGGTTACTTATCCTCTGCAAATATCAGTACTTTGGTGTCCTCCTTCCCAATTTATATCTCCTTGATCTCTTACTGCCCTAGCTAGAACTTCAAGTACTGTAATGATTAGGTATTGAGAGAGTGGACAACCTTCTCTTGTTCCTGATTTTAGTGGAATCGCTTTGACTTTTTCTCCATCGAAGTTGATGTTGGCTATAAGACTGATGTAAATTAACTTTATTATGTTTAGGTATGTCCTTTGTGTTCCTGATATCTCTAAGACTTTTATCCTGAAGGGGTACTCAATTTTGTTAAAGGCTTTTCAACATCTAATGAGAAGATCTAGTGTTTTTTTCTTTAAGTTTGGCTATGTGGTGGGTCACACTGGCAGATTTTCATATGACCCATCCCTGTGTCTCTGGAATGAAGCCTGCTTGATCATGGTGGATGATCTTTTTGAATGTCCTTGTATTCAATTTGTGGGTATTTTATTTAATATTTCTGTGTCAATGTTCATGAGGAAAATTGGTCTCTAATTCTCTTCTTTTGTTGAATCTTTGTGTGGTTTAGGTATCAGGATACTGTGGCCTCATAAAATGAGTTTGGCAATGTTCCCTATATTTCTATTTTGTATAATAGTTTGTAGAGTATTCATATTAGGTCTTTTTTAAAAGTCTAGTAGAATTCTGTTCTAAAACTATCTGGCCCTGAGATTTTTCTTTTTGGGTTGGGATAATTTTAATTATTATTTCTATTTCCTTAGGGATTATAGGTCTACTTAAATTATTCATGTTATCTTGATTTAACTATGGTAAGTGGTATCTATCAAGAAATTTCTTTTAGATTTCCCAATTTTGTGGAGTAAAATTTTTGAAGTTTGACCTAATAATTCTTTGGATTTCCTCTATGTCTGTTGTTATGCCCCACCTTTTGTTTCTGATTTTGTTAATTTGGATATTCTTTCTCTTACTTTTAGTTAGTTTGGATAGGTATTTGCCTATCTTGTTGATCTTCTCAAAGAACCAACTCTTTCTTTCATGAATTTTTTTGTATTTTTCTCTTTGTTTTTATTTTATTGATTTCAGCCCTGAGTTTAATTATTTACTGCTGTCTATTCTTTGTGTGTGTGTGATTACTTCTTTTTGTTCCAGAGTTTTCAAGTGTGCTGTTATTGTTAATATGAAACCTCTCCAGATATTTTTTTAGTGTAGACAGTGCTATGAACTTGCCTTTCAGCGCAGCTCTCATTGTGTCCCATAAGTTTGTGTATGTTGTACACTCATTTTCATTGAATTCTAGAAAGTCTTTCATTTTTTTATTTCTGCCTTGACTCAGCGGTTATTTAGCAGAGAGTTGTTCAGTTTCTGTAAGTTTCTGACTTTCTGTTGTTTTTGTTGCTGAAATCTATGGTGGTCTGATAATATACAGGGGGTTATTTCAATTTTCTTGTATATGTTGAGACTTGCTTCCTGTGGTCAGTTTTGGAGGAGGTTTCATGAGGTGCTGAAATTGTTTCGGTGAAATTGTTCTATAAATATCTGTTAGGTCCATTTGAGTCATAATATCTGTTAGTTGCATTATTTCTATGCTTAGTTTCTGTCTGAATGACCAGTCCATTGGTGAGATTTAAGTATTGAACCCTCCCAATTATTAATGAATGTATGGGGCTCAATATAATTTAAGCTTTAGTCATGCTTCTTTTATAGGAAACATTTGTGGGTGCCCTTGAGTCTGGGTTATGGCTATTCAGAGTTGAGATGTCATCTTGGTGGATTTTTCCTTTGAGTATGAAGTGTCCGTTCCCATCTCTTTTCATTAATTTGGTTGGAAGTCTATTTTGTTAGATATTAGATTTATTAGATATTATATTTTGTTAGATATTAGATTTGTTTGGTGTTTTGATTATTATGTGATGGTGTGGGGGACTTTCTTTTCTGGACCAATTTATTTGGTATTCTGTATGCTTCTTATACCTTTATAGACATCTTCTTTAGGTTAGGACAATTTTTTCTATGATTTTGTTGAAAATATTTTCTGGGCCTTTGATCTAGAAATCTTCTCCTTCTATTCTTAGTTTTTTTTTTTTTCAAGGTACTCCTCATTTTCTGGATGTTTTGTGTCACAAACTTTTAGATTTAACATTTTCTTTGACCAATGTATCAATTCCTTCTACTGTATCTTCTATACCTAGATTTTCTTTTCTGTTCTGTTGGTAATGCTTGTGTCTGTAGTTCCTGTTCAGTTACCTAGATTTTTTCATCCACAGATTCCCTCAGTTGTTTGTTTTTTTTTTTTTAATAACTTCTATTTCCATTTTCAGGCCTTGAATAGTTATATTCATTTACTTCACCTGGATTTCCTTAAGAAATTTGTTCGTTTCCTCTCTAAGGGAGTCCATCATCTTCATAGGCTTGGATTTAAGGTCATTTTCTTGTGTTTCATTTGTGTTGGAATACCCAGGGCTTGCTGTGGTGGGGTAGCTGGGCTCTGGTGGTGCCATATTGCCCTGGCTGTTGTTGATTGTGATCTTTCACTGGCTTTTAGCCATCTAGGTTGGTGATTATTATAGTGTTAGCTGTCATTTTCTGAATTTATATTTGTTGGAGAGTTTCTTGGATGTTCTCCCGCCCCCCTTGATTTCTGTGTTCTTTTGGTCTGAGTAGCCCATGGCTCTAGTGATGAGCAAGTCTTCAGATCCAGTAGTGTGTATCCACTAAACTTTTGGCAGCCTGTGTGACCACTGGGAGTTTGGTTGCTCACGTTGCCTCTGTGGTTCTAGTATTTTGGGAACTGGTCTGACCTCTGGTATTCTGGATACCAATGTGGCCTCTGGTAAAGCAGGGGTCTTTTTCTAGAGCTGTGGACCAGGATATGGAAAATAGATGTTTTTTAAAAGCAACCATGTGCCTTGCTGATGACCTCATTAGGGCGGAAGCAAACATGTGACTGGCAACCATCTTAACTAAGGTTTAAAAAATGCATGTGGGGGAGATGGCAGCACCAAGAGGACACTGTGTCTGATGAGCAGGACAGCAGTGACTGCACAGCGACCAACAGACTGAACTCTGGGCCCTAAAACACCAGCGATTGTGTTTCCCAGGAGAGAGGAAACCTCATGGTGTGGAAAGCAATCCAGTCCATTCTCAGGTCATCTAGCTAAAGCCCAGAAGAGTTCCTGGGTCCCAGTAGGTGTTCGATTGCCAGCCCAGAGCCACACACCTGTGTGCTCTGATCACCACCCCAGACTGAACTGTGGGCCCCACAACACCAGAGATTGGGATTTCCAGTTGAGGGAAAAACCCCACGGTGAAGGAAGCAATTGGGACCAAACTCAGGTCACCCAGACAATCCCTGGAAAAGATCCCAGGGTCCAGTGGCTGCTCAGTTGACAGCCCAGAAACCTGCCTGCACACCTGACTCACCTTCCCAGATAGACAGTCAAACAGAGTATGGTCATCTGTAAAGAGATACAGGAAGATGCAGCCAAACAGTTTGTGGCCTTCAGAGAGGAAATAATTGAATCACTGAAAGAAATAAAAGAAGCAGAGGCATGTTCAAACAAACAGGTGAAGGAATTAAAGCAAAACCAGGAAAATACACTAAGACAGGTGAAGGGAATCAACAAAAAAGTTCAAGATCTGAAGATAGAATTGGAAAAATTAAAGAAAACACTAATGGAGGAAATTATGGAAAGGAAGAACTTAGGGAAGAAAACAGGAACTACAAAGGCAAGCATAGCCAACAGACTACAAGAGATGGAATAAAGAATCTCAGAAGTGAAAGATACAATGGGAGAAATTGATGTGTCTGTCAAAGAAAATGTTAAATCTAAAAAATTCCTAACACAAACTGTCCAAGAAATCCAAGACAACATGAAAAGACAAAACCTAAGAATAATAGAAATAGAGGAAAAAGAAGATCCCCTTCTCCAGGGCCCAGAAAATATTTTCAACAAAATCATGAAGAAAATTTCCCCAACTTAAAGGAGAGGCCTATAAGAATACAAGAGGCCTACAAAACACCTAAAATTATTAGACCAGAAAAGGAAATCCTCCTACCACATAATAATCAAAATAGGAAGTATACAGAACAAAGAAAAAATACTAAAAGCTGCAAGGGGAAAAGGCCAAGTAACATATAATGGCAAACCCATCAGAATCACACCTCACATCTCAACAGAGACTATGAAAGCCAGAAGGGGCCTACACAAATATCATGCAGACCCTAAGAGAATACAGATGGCAGCCCAGGCTACTATACCCAGCAAAACTCTCAGTCATCATAGATGGAGAAAACAAGATATTCAATGACAAAAACAAATTTAAACAATACCTTCCCACAAATCCAGTGTTACAGAAGATACTAAAAGGAAAAATACAACCTAGGAAAACTAACTATAGTCAGGTAAACACAGAAAATAAATAACCTCACTACAGCAAAACTAAAAGTAGCCAAGCACACAAACACACTACCACAACCAACATAAAAATCAAAGGATCTAACAGCCACTGCTTGTTAATCTCTCACAACATCAATGGACTCAACTCTCCAATAAAAAGACACAGACTAGTAGAATGGATGTATAAGCAAGACCCAACAATATGCTGCATACAAGAAACACACCTAAGTCACAAAGATAGATTTTACCTGAGAGTAAAGGGCTGGAAGAAGGTTTTCCAAGAAAATGGACCCAAGAAGCAAGCAAGAGTAGCCATTCTAATATCTAATGAAATAGATTTTCAACAAAAATTAACCAAAAGAGATGGGGAAGGTCACTTCATACTCATCAAAAGAAACTCCCACCAAGAAGACATCACAATTCTGAACATCTATACCCCAAATACAAGGGCACCCACATTTGTAAAAGAAACATTAATAAAATTTAAACAACACATAGATCCCCACACATTAATAGTGGGAGACTTCAACACCCCACTCTCAACAAAGAACAGGTCAACAAAACAGAAATTAAACAAAGAAACAATGACCCTAACAGAGATCATGAATCAAATGGACCTAACAGACATCTACAGAACCTTTCGCCCAAACACAAAAGAATTTACCTTCTTCTCAGCACTACATGGAACCTTCTCCAAAATAGACCATATAGTTGGTCACAAAGCAAGCTTCAACAGATACAAGAAAATTGAAATAATCCCTTATATCCTATCTGACCAGCATGGACTAAAGCTGGACCTCAACAACAGAAATAGCAAAAAGCCTACACTCACATAGAAACTGAATAACTTTCTACTCAAGACAGCTGGGTCAAAGGAGAAATGAAGAAATTAAAGACTTCCTAGAATTCAATGAAAATGAAGGCACAACATTATGGGACACATTGAAAGCAGTGCTAAGAGGAAAGTTCATAGCACTAAGTGCATTCGGGAAGAAATTCGAAACATGTCATACAAGTAACTTAACGGCTCATCTGAAAGCCCTAGGAAAAAAAGAAGCAGACACACCCAAGAGAAGTAGATGGCTGGAAATAGTCAAACTCAGGGCTGAAATCAATAAGTTAGAAACAAACAAAACAATTCAAAGAATCATAAAACCAAGAGCTGGTTCTTTGAGAAAATCAACAAGGTAGACAAACCCTTAGCCAAACTAACTAAAAGGCAGAGAGACACTATCCAAATCAACAAAATCAGAAATGAGAAGGGTGAGATAACAACAGACACTGAGGAAATCTAAATAATCATTAGGTCTCACTTCAAAAGCCTATATGCCACAAAATTTGAAAATCTAAATGAAATGGACAATTTTCTGGATCAATTCCACTTACCAAAGCTGAATCAATACCAGGTAAATAAATTAAATAGCCCTATATCCCCTAAGGAAATAG
Organism: Psammomys obesus; assembly: GCF_907164565.1. Classification (NCBI taxonomy): domain Eukaryota; kingdom Metazoa; phylum Chordata; class Mammalia; order Rodentia; family Muridae; genus Psammomys; species Psammomys obesus. The sequence continues at coordinate 5,456,776 of NW_026588752.1, read as the reverse complement.
AAGCTGTCATCAAAAGTCTCCCATCCAAAAAATCCCAGGGCCAGATGGTTTCAGCGCAGAATTCTATCAGACCTTCAAAGAAGAGCTAACACCAATACTCTTCAAACTATTCCACAAAATAGAAACAGAAGGAACATTCCCAAACTCATTTTATGAAGCCACAGTCACCTCGGTACCTAAACTCACAAACACCCAACAAAGAAAGAAAAAAATTTAGGCCTATCTCCCTTATGAGCATTGATGCAAAAATACTCAACAAAATACTCACAAACCAAATCCCAAAACATATCAAAGATATCATCTACTATGACCAAGTAGGCTTCATCCCAGGTATGCAGGGGTGGTTCAATATATGGAATCCATCATATAAACAAACTGAAAGAAAAAAAAAACACATGATAATCTCCTTAGATGCTGAAAAAGCATTTGACAAAATGCAACACCCATTCATGTTTAAAGTCCTGGAGAGATCAGGGATACAAGGCACATATCTAAACATAGTAAAGGCAATATACAGCAAGCTTATAGCCAACATCAAACTAAATGGAAAGAAACTTAAATCAATCCCACTGAAATCAGGGGATTTCAGGCAAGGCTGCCTACTCTCTCCATACCTCTTCAACATAGTTCTTGAAGTCCTTGCTAGAGCAATAAGACAAATAAAGTAGATCAAGGGGATTAAGTTTGGAAAGGAAGAAGTCAAAGTATCATTATTTACAGATGATATGATAGTACATATGAGTGACCCCAAAAATTCTACCAGGGAAGTCCTACAGGAACTCCAACACCTTTGGCTGGATACAAAATTAACTAAAAAAAAAATCAGTAGCTCTCTTGTATACAGAAGACAAATGGGTTGAGAAAAAAATTAGGGAAACAACACCCTTCACAATAGCCACAAAGGCCATAAAGTACCTTGGTTAGTAACTCTAACCAAGCAAGTCAAAGACTTGTATGAAAAAAACTTCCAGTTTCTGAAGAAAGAAATAGAAGAAGATACCAGAAGATGGAAAGATCTCCCATGCTCATGGCTTGGCAGGATTAACATAGTAAAAATGGCCACCTTACCAAAAGCAATCTACAGATTCAATACCATTCCCATCAAATTACCAACACAATTTTTACAGACTTTGAAAGAAAAATTCTCAACTTCATACAGAATTACAAGAAACCCAGAATTGCTAAAACAATCCTCTACAAGAAAAGATCTTCTGGAGGTATCTCCATCCCTAATCTCAAGCTGTACTATAGAGCAATAGTAATAAAGACTGCATAGTACTGGCATAGAAACAGGCTGGTGGATCAATGTAATCGAATAGAAGACCCAGAAATAAACCCACACACTTATGAACACCTGATTTTTTACAAAGATGCCAAAACCATACAATGGAAAAAAGATAGCATCTTCAACAAATGGTGCTGGTCTAATTGGATATCTACATGTAGAAAAATGCAAATAGATCCATCCGTACTTAGCACCCTGCACAAAACTAAAGTCCAAGTGGATCAAAGACCTCAACATAAAACAAGACATACTAAGCCTGTTAAAAGAAAAATTGGGGAAGAGCCTTGAGCTCATTAGCACATTAGACAACTTCCTGAACAGAACAACAATAGCACAGGCTCTAAGATCAACAGTCAATAAATGGGACCTCATGAAGTGGAAAAGTTTCTATAAAGCAGAGGACACTGTAAAGCAAAGGCTGTTGTCAGAACAAAACAACAGCCTACAGATTGGGAAAGGAGCTTCACTAACTTTATATCTGACAGAGGGCTAAGATCCAGAATATATAAAGAAATCAAGAAGTTAAACAGCAACAAATCAAGTAATCCAATTAAAAAATGAGGTACAGAGTTAAACAAAGAATTCTCAATAGAGGAATATCGAATGGCAGAGAAACACTTAAAGAAATGTTCAACATCCTTAGTCATCAGGGAGATGCAAATCAAAAGGACCCCGAGATTTCACCTTACACCCATCAGAATGGCTAAGATCAAGAACTCAAGTGACAACACATGCTGGAGAGGATGTGGAGAAGGGGGAACCCTCATCCATTGCTGGTGGGAATGTAAACTTGTACAACCACTTTAGAAATCAATCTGGTGCTTTCTCAGACAACTAGGAATAGTGCTACCTCAAGATCCAGCTATACCACTTTTAGGCATGTATCTAAAAGATGTTCAAGTACACAACGAGGACATTTGCTCAACCATGTTCGTAGCAGCTTTATTTGTAATAGCCAGAATCTGGAAACAACGCACATGTCCCTCAATTGAGGAATGGATACAGAAATTGTGGTACATTTACACAATGAAATACTACTCAGCAATTAAAAACAAGGAAATCATGAAATTTGCAGGCAAATGGTGAAAACTAGAAAAGATCATCCTGAGTGAGGTATCCCAGAAGCAGAAAGACACACATGGCATATACTCACTTATAAGTGGATATTAGACATATAATATAGGATAATCATACTAAAATCTGTGCACCTAAAGAAGCTAAGCAAGAAGGAGGACCCTGGGTAAGATGCTCAGTCTTCATTCAGGAGGGAAACAGGATAGACATCGGAAGAAGGTGAAAAAAAGGAACAAGTCAGGAGCTTACCACAGAGGTCCTCTGAAAAACTCTACCCAGCAGGGTATTAAAGCAGATGCTGAGACTCAGTCAAACTTTGGGCAGAGAATCTTATGAAAGAAGGGGGAGATAAAAAGATCTGGAAGAATCTGGACTTGCACAGGAGAACAACAGAACCCACCCCCCCCAAAAAAAAATCTGGGGCTAGGGGTCTTTTCTGAGACTGATACTCCAACCGAGGACCATTCATGGACATAACCTAGAACCCCTGCACAGATGTAGCCCATGGCAGCTCAGTCTCCAAATGGGTTCCCTAGTGGAGGAACAGGGGCTGTCTCTGACATGAACTCAGTGGCTGGCTCTTTGATCACCTCCCCCTGAGGAGGGGAGCAGCCTTACCAGGTCACAGAGGAAGACTATGAAAGACAGTCCTGATGAGACCTGATAGGCTAGGGTCAGATGGAAGGGGAGGAGGACCTTCACTCTCAGTGGACTGGGGAAAGAGTATGGGAGGAGAGGAGGGAGGGAAGAAAGGTGGGGTTGGGAGGGGATGAGGGTGGGGCTACAGCTGGGATACAAAGTGAGTAAGTTGTAATAAATAAAAAATTATATAAAAAATGCATGCAGTGTAACTTCAGCACCATCTTGAATAAGATGACCATGTGGCAGAAACCAACTAAGACAACAATCATAAAATTTCTTAGTCCTACTGAGCCCCAGTTTATCATTGCACCTCCTTTTCAGAGGAAGGAGACAACACAGGTCTCAGAAATATCTTAGAGCATTATGAATATTAATATGATAAATTCCTAAGGTTATAAAGGTCTTCTCAGAATACCAAAAGCTGATTTAGCGATTTTCGTCCAAGTCTTTGCCAAGCCTCTGCCGGGCTTCTAGAAAATCAGGTCACAAAAGCTGACACAAAATTGAATGTCCTTGCTCACGTCTGGATCACCCGTTCGGGACCCTGAGGCAGACAATCAGAAGTCGGGTCATGCCGAGTTATGGTGAGCCTCCAGGCCAGCCTTGGCTACCGTGTGATGTCTCAGAAGACAAAAACAGGCTCTGTGTGGTGGTGATGCCTTTAAACACAGCATACAGGAGGTTTCCACATGCAGTCAGGAATCTTCCTGGTAGGGATGGCAGAGCACCAGGGTGGAGAGGGCTGGTGGAGACACTCAGGTGAGTGTATAGATTTGCGGAAGTGGGTGAGCGACTGTGAGCTGGGGGAAAGCCAAAAGGAAGTCTGTTCTTGGTGCATGGGATTTTTCAGTCATGGCTGGCTACCTACTCCTCCGTCTTTCCCCTTCTTCACTGTATTTTGCAGCACGTTCTTTAAGAATCAGCCTTAATTCTAATTCCACCTATTCCAATCCTGCCTCCCGTTGTCTCATATGGAAGTGTGCTGTAAGTCCTATGCAGTCAACAGATAGAAACAGAAGAGGGACATTCACCAAAGGGTGCTGTAGTGCCTCTGGTTTCTGTGCTGTGAGAGTCTGGACTAACTGACCTCCAGGCTTAGGTCACTGAGATGATAATGCTCTCAGGGAATTTCCTCTGGGACTTGTCTCCACCCAGACTGCTTTTTCCCCACGTTCCGACCCAGGAGTGCAATGTTTGGCTTCTCCCTCATTGTTGGTCCACAGAGAGCAGGATCTAGGCAGGACCATTGCTGTCTGCCTGTCTTTAGTGAGGTGCTCAGGGAGTCCAGCCCAGTGGGAAGGACGCTGCAGTAAATACCTTCCTGAGTCCCCAAACCTCCTCGCAGTACGCAGGACTAGGATGGAGATCGCCCACTTCTTCACCTGCTAAGAGCCCTCCTAGGATTCTGACCCTTCCCAACTGTAGACCAAAGACAACATTGCCCTCCAAGGCACCAAGCAACGCCAAGAACCTGGGCCAGTTACAGCACTGACATGTCAGTTTCTCTACCAAAAAACTCACTTCTTCATGTTAACCAATAGCAACATTTTGGTAAGCCCATGAGGCTGAATTCGAGTTGAATACAACAGTAACTAGCTATTTCTCATTAAATGGTTTGAAAGTTCGTGTGTGTGTGTGTGTGTGTGTGTGTGTACAGCAAATGTGGCAGTCAGAGGAAAACTTTCAGGGGAATTCTTTTTCTCCTTCTACCGGGTGGAATCCTGAGGGCTTGGGCTCAGGACATCAGGCTTGGAACAATAAGTTTCTACATGCTGAGCCATCTCTTTGGCCCCTGCTGTGTTTCTTTTTTCTTCTATGAGCTGCTAAAGGACTGGAGGAAAGGTAGGGACAGTTAACAGGGATGTATGTGATTCCAGGGAAGGGCCACCCGTGCACACGTTAAGACAATGTATGTATTATTGTGTGTGGTACGCATGTTATAATGTGTACACGTGAAGACAAGGGTTCCGTGGAGCTGCTTTTCTCGTTCCGGTGTTCTGGGGTCAAACACAGGTTTTCAGGTTTGCTCAGTAAACCCCTTTACCCACTGAAGCATCCGCAGCTCTTGCATGCATATTTTATGTTGTATTCAGCAAGGCACAAAGGGGAATCTGGTGGGACCAGAACCATCTAGGACCTAGAGTAGGAAGTTGAGAGCGTGAGCACTGAGTGTAGACCCAGACCCAGCCAACCTAATGCAGGCGTTCTTAAACACACACACACACACGCACACACACACACACACACACACACAATTTATTTATTTATTTTGTTGTCTTCCTGTATTTTTTTAATTTTTTAAATTTTTTTTACTATTAATTACACTTTATTCATTTTGTATTCCCCCATAAGCCCCTTCCTCCTCCCCTCCCGATCCCACCCTCCCTCCCCCTTCCTCATGCATGCCCCTCCCCAAGTCCACTGATAGGGGAGGTCCTCTTCTCCTTCCTTTTGATCTTAGTCTATCAGATCACATCAGGAGTGGCTGCATTGTCATCTTCTGTGGCCTGGTAAGGCTGCTCCCCCCTCATATCTGTGGGTGCTTTACCTGAATGTATGTAGACCAAATGGTGCAGTGCCCACAGGGACCAGAAGAGGGCAATAGATCACCGGGACAAGTGTTACACACTGTTGCTAGCCACCCTGTGGGTGCTGGGACCTGGCTGTGGTCTGCCTCTTCCATGGCACCATCATATCCCTGGGTCCTCTGGAAAATGAGCTGGGCATTTTATTGTTGAAATATCTCCCCAGCCCTATTGCAGGTTTCTTGTTTTTTTGTTTTTTAAATATGGCAATGTCTGTAGTACGATTTGTTGAATTCAAAGCACACACTTCTGGTTCTCTTCTTTGTAGCTGGGCTCACACTCATGAGAGGCACCAACCAGTTCATTGTCTCCAAGTTCCTCCTCCTGGGCCTCTCCACGCAGCCCCAGCAGCAGCAGCTCCTGTTATTGCTCTTCCTCATCATGTACCTCGCCGCCATCTTGGGAAACTTGCTCATCGTCTTGGCCATCGGCACAGACTCCTGCCTGCACACCCCCATGTACTTCTTCCTCAGCAACCTGTCCTTCGTGGATGTCTGCTTCTCCTCCACCACTATCCCCCAGGTCCTGGCCAACCACATCCTCGGGAGTCAGGCCATTTCCTCCTCTGGCTGTCTCACGCAGATTTATTTTCTCTTTGAACTTACAGACATGGACAATTTCTTGCTGGCTGTGATGGCCTATGACCAGTATGTGGCCATTTGCCACCCCTTACACTACACAGCAAGGATGACCCTTCAGCTTTGCGCCCTCCTTGTTGTTGGGTCCTGGGTGGTAGCCATCCTGAATGCCCTGTTACACACGCTGCTCATGGCTCGACTCTCGTTCTGTGCAGACATCATCCCCTACTTCTTCTGTGATGTGACTCCCCTGCTGAAGCTCTCCTGCTCTGACGCACGCCTCAACGAGCTGCTGATTCTTTACGGCGCAGGGCTGATAATGATAGCCCCATTTGTCTGCATCCTCGTCTCTTATGTCCTGATTGTTGGTGCCGTCCTGAGGGTCTCGTCCCCGAGGGGAAGGTGGAAAGCCTCCACCTGCGGCTCCCACCTGGCTGTGGTCTGCCTCTTCTATGGTGCCATCATATCCCTGTACTTCAACCCCTCATCCTCTCACTCATCTGCAAAGGACATGGCATCTGCTGTGCTGTACACCGTGGTGACCCCCATGCTGAACCCCTTAATCTACAGCCTGAGGAACGGGGACCTGAAAGGAGCTTTAGGGAAAGTGCTCTCCATGAAATTTCCATCTACTCGATAATGTTGAAGGTGACGAACATCACAGAGGGAACTAGTCTAAGAATTCGTCATGTTTCTGTCAATTATCTGAAACTTAGCACTTGCCTTTAAGAAAAGCATGTACTATCTGCATTGAATGCAAAACCCAGAATACAAACCCTTTAGGTAAAAGAATGAAAAAAACATCTTTAACAAGCACCTTTATTCAGATTGTCATGTCGATGACTTGGCAAAACCCACCATATACGCGTGTACGCAGCTTTGGAGAACAGCAAGGAATCTCAATGAGACGACACGAGAGAGGACTGATGATAAGCCCAAAGCTGTGTCAGGTGCTGTTGGAATGGGGAATTGATTCCTGATCCGGAAGGGATGTGGCTTCTGAGCTGGGAAATTCTGAGTGGCTAGCCTCGAGCAGTTCACTAGAAGACTGGGCTGGCCAAGCAGCAGCCGCACAGGTCAGCCATTTCAGGGCAGTGGGTGGGCCTGTTGTTTGTGTTCAGATGTGGTTACAGCATGGTCTTTTGATCTTGCGCTACCTCTGTATCAGAGACCTATTTGCTAGTGAGGTTCTTTGTAACTCTCTTGTCCCTTGGCAGAGTGCCAACATCCAGCTGGGAGTGTGAGGCCGCCTCTGGGATACCACAGCTGTTCGTTCTTCCTCTAACAGAGGACTTGGCTTGATGGCATCTCGGGGGAAGACCAGACTTGGAGGGCTGAGAAGGAAGGGTTTGGAGCTCCGGGAAACCCTAGGTCTGCAGCTCATTTGGAGTTAGTGTGTTGTTCTTGTTATCTGGGAGTTATGCAGCATATAACATTAAGCAGGAAATAGGTCAAGAACTGCCTTCTGCAACCCCAGTGTCCGGGCATGTCAGGTAGCTCCACCCTCTTTTCCTTCCCTTGTTCCACTTGTCAGCATTTGCTGGTGTTTTCACTTAGCTACCATTTCTGTTTGTTTGCTTGTTTGTTTATTTGTTTGCTTGTTTGTTTTGAGACAGAGTCTCTCTCTGTAGGCCTGGCTGTCTTGGAACTTTCACTGAGGTAAATACTTACATATTGGCTTTCAAATTCTACTGCATAGCAAAACTTTTCATGTTAGTGTCTATAGTTTGGTTTTGCTTTTATTTCTAAGATTTACATCTTTTCTTTTTAGTTCTTTGGATAATGTGTTTTGAGCCACCCCCTCCCAGGTACTCCCAGACTCCCATGCCCCTCTCACCCAGTTTTGTGAACCCCCCCCCCTTCATTTTTAACTCCCACCAAGTTTCACTCGTGCTGCCCATATGTGGGGCCTCCTGCGGAGTGTGGTCTAGTTAAAGAGGCTGCACTGTTAAAGAAAACCGGTTCCTCCTTTTCTAGGGGCAATGCTTGCTGGCAGCTCAACAGCTAGAGGCCAAGGGTGAGATTTCGTGCTCATTTCCTCTACAACTTTTGTCTAGCATCAGCTTACAGGAGTCTCGCTGGTTTTCACAGCCGCTGTGAGCCCGAGCACGGCCGTGCCTGGACGGCACTGTTTTCCTGTAGCCATCTCCCACCTCTAGTTCTTACACTCTGTCTTCAAGCTGACAGGACTTCTGAGATGTACAGATTATTGTTTTCAAGCAAATTTGAGAGCTCTTCAGTCATTCTTTCTAAAAAGCAATTCCCCACTCCTTCCTCTCCTTTCCCTTTAGAGTCTGGTCCTGTATGTGATAACACCTCCTGCCTTTGCTCTCTGTCCATTGCTCTTTGTTCTTTCTTCCTCTCTGTGTTCAGCTTGCACTGTCTCTATCACTCTTTCTTCTTCCAGATCAAATCTGCTGAGGCCCTTTGATGAGCTGTTTATTTCAATTAGTGTCCTCCCACTTCCAGGATTTCTGCCTCGTCCCTTGTTCTTTTCTCACATTTCCCACTTGCCTGCTCTCTGTTTGATGTGGCATTGTTGTCAAACTTTCATTTCGTTCTGTTTTACACTTGTTTGTTTGTTGTTTGTTTGCTGTGCGTGTGTTCTGGGGAGAGAGCAGTTTGCTAACGATTGCCAATGTGGTCAGAGGACAGGCAACTTGTTATTTTTCTCCTTCCATGTTTTAAGCCCAGAGGACGACAAGCAGGTTCTCTCCTACAGTGTCGGCTCTAACCGCCATGGTCTGACCCGGAAACACTGAACAGGTTCCATTGGTATGTGAAGGACATAGGCCTCATTGAGTTGGACTAAGCGACCATGAATGAATTATTCAAGACTGTCTACCCAGTGAAATGGGTCATGATAGTCTTTGTACATAAAGATTTAAAAATGAAGACCTTCAAAACAACTAGCACAAAAAGATTAGTCTACTGGGACCACACCTTAAGGACTAGGAGATAGAAGAACTCTAATTCAGCAGTCTCTTTAACATGACTGTAGCATGCCATGGCTGTAACTATCTCTGTCAGTTCAAGGCCAGCGTGGTCTACATAGTGTGTTACAGGACAACCAGGTTTATGTAGAAGTCCTGGTTCAGAGACACTCAGACACACACACAGAGACAGAGAGAGACCTTGTTATCAATATATCCAGCGGGAGATCACAGTATTGATGGGGTAAGTAGGGAAAATTCATTTGAAGCTACAGAAACATAATTCTACTCCTCGTTTGAGGTAACATTTTTATCTTCTCATGAACTTGTATGACATACAACCTTAAGGCAGGAAAATGGTTGATTAGAAGGAAAATATCCTCTATTATCCCAGTATCCGGAGATGTCAGGCGATTGCCTTCTTCCCCCATTCTGTCCTATTTATTTAGATGGACTCAGATAATTTTATTCAAATATTAGTCTACATCAAACCCTTCAACTGTTATTTTATAAGAGGTTTTCTAAGTTACTGCATGTCTCTACAATTTTATTTTTATAGATTTTATATATGTCCACTCTCTGGTAATTTTATTTCTCCTTTAAAGCTTAAAAAACTTGTAGTATGTTTTGAAATTTATTTTGAAAGTGTCTAATAAGACTGACATGGGATCACAGGCCTGCAGTGGCAGCACCAGGAGGCTGAAGAGGAGGATCACAAGTTCATGACCAGCCTATGCTCTTTTATGAGTTTCAGGTCATCACAAACTGCACTGTGAAATCTTGTCTCAATAAAAGAAAATTTATTGAAACATATGAAATGTTTTCTCCTCATCTTTTGCTCTCAGCGCTTTTAATATGGCACCTGACTCCAGTATGTGCTCCTGCTAGTCGTGATCAATTGCGCTTCCTGTATAGACAGATCATCTTTAACATTTTTGAATTTTTACCCATTATTTCTTCAAATACCTTTTCCCTTCCCCTAAGAGTCCTTATTGTATGTATATATTTGGTGTACTAACGTTGCCTACATTTGACCCAGCGTTCATTTTTTTCCTCATTCTTTTTCCTTCTACGTGTCAACTTCCACAATCTGTATATGACCATTTACAGGTTTGCTAATTATTTCTTTATTTGGTACAACTTTGTAGAGCCCATTTAGTGAGCTGTTTATATCATTTGTTTATTTCCCAAACTCCAGAATTTTTGTTTGGCATTCCTAGTACTTTTTGTTTCCTTGTTCCCTATTTGATTTGACATTGTTTTCTTGGAAACTCAGTTGTATCACGTAACTATGTTTTTTGTTTGAGTCCCAAGAGTGGGATGTGGGAATGTTTTTCCTCTGCAGAAAAGAGCCCTCGTGGAAAACAGCACCCATGAAAACTCCCTCATGTGAGAGCCTTAGTTTTTGCGAGCTGCAAAACATCCCCCAGTGGACTCTGAGAAGGGATCCTAGAAGCATAGGAATAGCGAGCAATGCTTTCTGCATCTCTATGTTGTAATCAGCTTCAACTTTGTACATAACTGTAAAGCCCCTTCTTGAGTCATACTTTCGTTCTTAGCATTGCTATAGCTCCTCTGTTAACAGCTGCTGTCACTTTTAGCATATCAGAAGCTTAGCATACCAGAAGCCATTTTCCCACCTAGTCCCCATCTTGAGTATGAGGTAAAATTAACGGATACAATTCAATAGTTCAGTGCTTGCTGCTTAAAATAAGAAATGCATGTTCTGTTTGAATTAAAGATAAATGTATGTTCTGTTAGAGGTTAGACTGCAACACTCTGCAACTTTCCTTACTCTCAGCTAATCAGTTAAAGTGCTTTGTCTAGCTACCCAGATAAGGAAAAAAAAAATCTTTTCAGTTGGATGAACACACTGTACCTGGGGAAAAATGATTTTTATGATTTTTCCTGCTTGATTGTGTGTGTTTTTTTCCTTTAAAAACTCACTTTGTAAATGGCTCAGGGTCACAGTCTGGCTCTTAGGATCAGATTGTGTCACTGATGGGCCAGTATTTTGTTCTGATCTGAGTCTGGCGTCTGAGTGGTCAGGGTAGTATTCCTGAACCCGGACATTTACGCTTTTGCATCGTGACTCTTTGCAGGGTTTACATCCTTTGCTGGTGTGGGAAGAGAGAAATGCGTCAGGGAACTGCTCCTGCCGCTTCGTCAGCATTTTTCCACTTCTGCGGACCCGCGCTGCTTGGGCGGAGTCCAGTTGCTTCTCTGCCGCTGCCGAGGGTCCTTTGCTCTCTGATTAGACGGCTGCTGTCCTGACTGAGTTCTGTGATCCCCTAAAGAGGTCCACAGCCCCATTCCTTAGTAATCTCCTAATGCTGAGGAGGGTGGGGGCGGAATGCAGGTAAAGGTATCTAAGAACCTTAAATGAAGTAGGTGTTTGAAAAATCTAAGCCTGCCATCTTCAGACTTGTGCTTACTTCGTCAGTCATTCTCTCGTTTCCACCTGCCAACATTTTACAATGCCTGCCTTGAAACATCTTTGTTAGAGACGGGTCCTGGGTTCTCACAGGAGTGCCCATTGCTTGTTACTCTGGTGTGAGGGTCAGACTTTCCTGTTTCTTTGCACATCTTTCATTTTGTTTTTGAAAACTAGATATTTTGTAAAGACGTCGTTGCACACGGAGGTTCTGGCTCCTCTCACTTTCCTGTTTGCTCTTGCTGTTGCTCCTTTGCTCATTGTCGGCTGAGTTCCTCAGTGCAGCCCGCCCCTCCTGGCACTGTGTCACCTCTGATAAGGTCTCTCCGTGAAAAGCGGCTTTGAGTCAGCCTGTCATCATTCTGGGATGGCTCTGAAGTTGGTGAGACTCTCTTTCAGTTCCTTGACCATCTGAGTTGGTAAGCTCTAGTACTTTACAGCAGACGGACTTATTGTACCAATCGAGATAAATGCCACCAAAGCATCTACTCTCGCCGGGTGACACAGAGGTAGAGGGTGACTGCTTTCCAGAGGACCAGGGTTTGACTCTCAGGACCTGCACTGCGACTCACGGCCATCAGTAACTCCATTTCTAGGAGAGCTGATACCCTCTTCTGGTCTCCATGGGCACCAGCCATGCATGTGGTCCACATAGGTGCCAGCAAAACTCTCACGAAGGTGTCTTTGTGATCACCAAGGCCAGCGGAGTAACGATTCAGGAGAGATAAGGCAGTTCAGTTCAGCTTAACAGGACTCAGGAGCAGTGTTGGTTCGAATTTTGAGAGTCTGACGCTGAGTAGTTTATTTTAGGCATATTTAAGCACAGCATATTTGAAAAAAAAAAAAGTTTCCTGGGGATAACTAACTCAATCGCATGTGCACAACAAAATTTAAGACATGACTGCCCGGAAACTTGTAGAGTACAAAGACATCCTAACGATAGGTTCTGTAGATTAACTGAGGAAACAGGCTCAAGATAAACATGCTTATGATAAGGGCTTGGGGAAGCATCGTGAAAAAGATGGAGACAAATAAGGTCAAGCTAGGAGTCTGGGTGAGCCAGCATGGCCTGGCCACACAGATAGCTAGGAGGCTGTTTTTAGCCATGTCCTCTCCGCTTTCTGAGAGGAAAACGGGTTATACAGCCCTCCTTCTGAGGAGACAACTGTGTGTGTTAAGTAACATTCCTGGTTACCTGTGAGTGAAAGGACCACCTACACACTCACATGCATAAAATTTAAAAAATTTAAAAACCAAGTAAGATTGTACAGCTTCTTTACAAAGAATAGCTCGGAGGTCATTGTTGGTATGTGTTCTGACCCTGAGGAGACCTCTCCAGGTAGTTTTTTGTATGTAGCCCAGGCTGACCTTGACCTCTGGATCATCTTCAGTCTCCCTGAGGACACTTGCACGCGTGCAGACAGGCACTGTAACACTTCAGTCAGGTTATTTTTGAGCAGGTCATGAGGCTGTCTTTCCTGCCTCCTCAGAAGACTGGATAGAATTTTTCTTTAAGCTCTAATATCACAGAATAAAACCGTCCTGCTGTGTGGGCGTGTGTCTGTGTGTGATGTGCACTCATCTGCGCATGCTTGTTCCTGTGTGTGCGCATAGGTGGGCGCATGTGTGTACACAAGCATGTGGAGGTCAGAGATTGATGCCAGGTGTCTTCTTCCATCCCTCTCCACAGTCTACACCGAGGCAGCCTCTCACTGACTCCACAGTCTACACCGAGGCAGCCTCTCACTGACTCCACAGTCTACACCGAGGCAGCCTCTCACTGACTCCACAGTCTACACCGGGGCAGGCTCTCACTGACTCCACAGTCTACACTGAGGCAGGCTCTGACTGACTCCACAGTCTACACTGGGGCAGGCTCTATCTGACTCCACAGTCTACACTGAGGCAGGCGCTCGCTGAGGCCAGAGCTTGCAGACTCAGCCAGTTTACCTAGCCGGCTTCCCCCAGGGATCTCATCTCTGCCTCTTGCACTAAGATTACAGGCTGCTGACACACTCATGTGGCATATAAGTGGATGCTGGGAATCTGAACTGTGTTTTTAAAGTTTGTACAGCAAGCACTTTACTATTAACTCCCTTCCAAGTTTGCAAAAGTAAATTCTTTTTTTTTTTTTTTTTTTTTTTTTTTTGAGACATAGTCTCACTGAATAGCCCGGACTAGTTTCGAACTCACAAGGACCCACTTGCTTCTGTTTTTCAAGTGCTGGGATTAAAGGCATGTGCCACCATGGCCAGCAAAAGTACTGATTTTTAACTAAAAATTTTATTGTGGGTAATTTCAAACATACATTGAGAGCAGACAGCGTAGATGGTCAAAGCACAGAGATGCAAAAATTGACTAAGAACCAACACCGCTTCGTCCATACCCTTAAGCTTTGCTCTTTTATTTTATTTTATTTTATTTCTTCTGGGGTATGGCATTCGGGATAGGGTTTCTCTGTGTATCCTTGGCTGTCCTGGAACTCACTTTGTAGACCAGGTTGGCCCTGAACTCACAGAGATCCACCTGCCTCTGCCTCCTGAGTGCTGAGATTAAAGGTGTGAGCTACCATGCCCTGCTAGCTCTTCTATTATTATTATTATTATTATTATTATTATTATTATTATTATTATTA
>NW_026588752.1:5413544-5442600 GCF_907164565.1 Psammomys obesus | reverse complement strand
TATTATTATTATTATTATTATTATTATTATTATTATTATTATTATTATTATTATTATAGCAGCATTGGTTTTGTGTGTGTGAGAGAGGTGCCTAAGTAGCCCAGACTGCATAGCCATTACCATTTTTTCTCTTTTTTATAGGACTTATTTTGCTTGTGCTTTGCGTGCATATACATGCATGTACACCATGTACATGCCGAGGAGACTAACAGGGGACACCTGATCCCAGATTACCTGAAACTGGTGTGAAACTGAAGAAACTTAAGTCCTATCATGAGTCCTCTCTGGGGATAGTAAACGAAGCTACTAAAGCAGCACTCCAGAGTCTCCACAGTTTCAGAAATGGACGAGTCACTGTGAGCTGGGAAGACATCCCAGAGAAATCTGTTATCTGAGCATGGATCGCCTTCCGTCACGGTGGACTATGTACTCTTCCGGCTTGCTCTTCCCCCGCTGTACTTTACACCAAATGTTTGACAGAACCAAGCCTGACCCTGCAACGCCAGTTACCCCCTGGGCTGCCTCTAAGCAGACGTGACACAAACCCCACGTGCCAAGTGACCAAATGCAAAGACGAGAACACCCACCCAGGTAGGGCAGTGTCTCCAGTGTCTCTGCTAGGAGGGAGAATAATCTGGGCCGATTCTTCAAGTCCACAGGCTCGGATCGCTGTATTGATAAAGCTCTCGGGGAATTTTTTCTGGGACTTGTCTCCGCACTGATTGCTTCATCCCCCAAGTTCTGACTGAGAGCTTAAATTATATGCTCCATCATTGTTGGTCAACAGGGACCAGGAGCTAGGTGCCATAGAAAGTGTTCTGCTGTTCTTTAACGAGATGCTTAGGGAATCTACACCCAGTGGGATTGGATGCTGCAATAAATACCCAACTTTCCCAACCTCCTCCCAACACAGAGGGCTAGGTCAGTTATCAGCCACTCTTCACTGTCTCAGAACCTTCCTGTATTCCCGAGACTCTCCAGTCCTTGGAATAAAGAACACTATTACCCAGCATCTCCAAGGTGAAAATAAGAGAACTGTCCTGTCCAGCTGTTTTCAGAGTAGTAGAGATGATAATGTTTCTTTCGCATCAAGTGCTGCTCACTCTCTCACAAAGAGCGAGCAGCAACAGGAGTCACAAGTCCATCTACAGTTGGAGCTTGAGGCTGGCAAAATAGCTGGCTGCTTCTCTTTTTCTTTGAGCTTCTAAGGAGTGGGAGAAAGACTGGAAATGTGACCAGAGGCACATGTGACTGCAGAGAAGTGTGCTGTGTATGTGCATGGGTGCTTTTATGTTGTATTGAATAAAACCAAAAGGGTGAACCTGGGGAGCCAGGACCATGTAAAATGGGGATTTGTCAAGTGAGTGGATCCTAATTCAGAAAAACTAATGCAGGCTTAATGTGAACCTTGTCATAGCATCCAAACCTGGAGACTGCATTCTGATCTCTGTCCCTCTTCTTTGTAGCTGGGCTCACACTCATGAGAGGCACCAACCAGTCCAGCGTCTCCGAGTTCCTCCTCCTGGGCCTCTCCACGCAGCCCCAGCAGCAGCAGCTCCTGTTCCTGCTCTTCCTCATCATGTACCTGGCCACCATCCTGGGAAACCTGCTCATCGTCCTGGCCATCGGCACAGACTCCCGCCTGCACACCCCCATGTACTTCTTCCTCAGCAACCTGTCCTTCGTGGACGTCTGCTTCTCCTCCACCACTGTCCCCAAGGTCCTGGCCAACCACATCCTCGGGAGTCAGGCCATTTCCTTCTCTGGCTGTCTCACGCAGATTTATTTTCTCTGTGTGTTTGCTGACATGGACAATTTCTTGCTGGCTGTGATGGCCTATGACCGGTATGTGGCCGTTTGCCACCCCTTACACTACACAGCAAGAATGACCCATCAGCTTTGTGCCCTCCTTGTTGTTGGGTCCTGGGTGGTAGCCATCCTGAATGCCCTGTTACACACGCTGCTCATGGCTCGACTCTCGTTCTGTGCAGACAACATCATCCCCCACTTCTTCTGTGATGTGACTCCCTTGCTGAAGCTCTCCTGCTCTGACACACGCCTCAACGTGCTGGTGATTCTTTACGGCGCAGGGCTGATAATGATAGCCCCATTTGTCTGCATCCTCGTCTCTTATGTCCTGATTGCTGGCGCCGTCCTGAGGGTCTCGTCCCCGAGGGGAAGGTGGAAAGCCTTCTCCACCTGCGGCTCCCACCTGGCTGTGGTCTGCCTCTTCTATGGCACCATCATATCCCTGTACTTCAACCCCTCATCCTCTCACTCATCTGTGAAGGACATGGCATCTGCTGTGCTGTACACCGTGGTGACCCCCATGCTGAACCCCTTAATCTACAGCCTGAGGAACGGGGACATGAAAAGAGCTTTAGGGAAAATGCTCTCCATGAAATTTTTGTCTACTAAATAAGGATACGAAAATCATATTTTTATTCTACTGTGTGAAACTTAGCATTTTGATTTTGTTAGGAAAGCATATACTGTTTCTCTTGAGAGAATAAAATCCATGTTATAGACTAAAGAGGTGAAAGGTGGAGAGAGGCTCAGGGTGCAGCTCAGCGGTAGAGTGCTTGCCTAGCATGTACAAGGCCCAGGCTTGGTCCCTAGCCATGTCAAAATAAATATAAAGATTCTTTTTTTAAAGATTCAAAATGTGTGTGCGACATGTGTGTGGGGTCCAGAGAGACCAGAAGAGGATTCTCTAGAGCTGGCATTACAGGTGTCTGCGGATCATCCGATGTGAGTCCTGGAAACCAAGTTTGGGTCCTCTGGAAGAACAGCAAGTGGCTGCCGAGCTATCTCTCCTACGCAATAAAAGCGCTTCAGTCCAGCCTCTCTGTTCCCCCCCGTGAGTGCCCTCCTGCCAAAAGACGCCGAAGACACACCTACACTTCAGTTCTGATCACAAGAGGGGAGAATGCACACGTGTGGAGCCAGTGAGGTGTCTCAGTTGGAAGCTGCTGGAAAGGAAGTTAGGATAAGCTGAGTTTTCTTTGGGTGATGTTGGAAAGGGACTGGGGCCTGAGTGTTGCTTCAGATGAGATGCTCTTTTTCAGGATGCTGTGATTGGCTCATCAAGAAGAAAAGAAGAAAGCTTGAGCTCTAACTGGCCAAGATGCATTACCTTGTTATGTCAATTGTCAGCTTGGAGCACAGGGTGTGTGTGTCATTTTGTGGTTAGGACAATATTGTTTATGTTCCCAGAGGTCTTTCTATAATAGTCTTTTGTCTTGTGATGTCACAATCTGAGAGACTTTTCTGGCTGAGGCTGCTCTATGAAATTCTCTGTGTTCATCAGAAACATTCCGAACTGTGCCCACCCAGCTCCTGTGCTTCCTTTGTCACCACAGAGTCATTGATATGAGCATGTCTGATGACAAGACCCAACCTGGCAAGGTGATCACATCTATTCAGACCATTTCTTCCTTGGTAAGAATATAGATTATGTCTTTAAAAGAACTAGTCTGTATCACCTAGGTTTTCCAATTTGTGAGCAGATTTGTTCATAGCATTCCCTTATCATTCTTTAAAAACGTCTGTGGGGGTTCTGCCTGCACGCATGTGCAGTTCCTGAGGAGACCAGATGAGAGCGCTGTGTCCTCTGGAACTGGAGTTAGCCCCAGGGGGTGGGGTGGGAGGGGCACTGGGAACCAAATTGTGTCCTCTGCAATAACAGCCAGGCTTTTAACCACCAAACTATCTCTCCAGCTCCCTTTCATCATTCTCTTAAGGTCAACGGGATTACTGGTAATGCTTACTCAGTGATTTCTGATACATGGGTTTCAGGTTCGTGTGGGGGGCGAGGCTTAGTGCAAAGATGTCAGGTCATAAGCAGATTGTTAAGGAGTTTTTGGGCTCCCATGAGGTAAACAGACCCCACACCACACATGCCTGCCTTAATGTATGGAGCTTCTATAGATCCAAAGCAACGAGGTCAAGCAAGTGTGAACTGAGCCCTTGAACCCTGAGTCAAAACAAACCGTTCCTCTTTAAATTTTCTCAGGTATTTTGTTGTAGACATGGAGAGCTAAAGCATTGTTTTCAGAGCTCTCTGCGCAGATGTGCATTGGAGGGCACAGCCCCCGTCACCACTGGTTAGCTTGCAAATTTTAGTAAGTTAAATTTTATTTTCATTTTTTGCAATGTTTTAACATTTTGTTCACATGACATTCTTTCTTTGGACCATTTATTTGGAAGTGTTCTTTAATCTCAAAACATTAGGGATTCATAATTCTTTATAAAACTTTTCAGGCAAAGGCAGAACCTTTCCCGATCTCATTTTTGCTCCTGGGTTTTATAAACTGAGTGACTTCTCAAGACCAAATCTCCCACTTTATTTTTTTTTCTTCAACTGTATGGTCTCTTAGCCTCGTGGACTCTGCAGATGCAGGACTATTTATTCATTTTGGAGTAAGGTTTTCCCACATTCTGGACACTTAAATGATTCCTTCATGGCGACTGATGGAAGCTTTTCCCACGCTGAGCACTGGAATAGGGTTTCCCCCTGTATGCACTCACTTGTGCTTATTAAGGAGTGTTTTATGATCGAAGCCTTTCCACAGCGGCTACAGTCCCAGGGCTTCCCGCCGGTGAGTGTCATCTGGTGGGAAATAAGGTCAGATTCCTGATTTTTTTTTTTTTTTTTAAATCTCAATCGTTTGTTTCTACCAATGAAGACTCGGGAGCCAGACGCTGGGGTGAAAACCTGCTAGCTCAGAGAGATAGAGAAAAGTACCCAGCTGACCTTCCTCTGTAGCTGACATCCCAAAAAGGAATTCTTCTCCATGCTGTCTCAAAAGCCCCTCCTGAATGTACCTCCCTTCTCCTTCTCTCTCTGTCTGTCCTCCTGACTTCCTCTTACTATCTGTTTTTTTTTGTCTATGTTCACTCCCTGTCAACCGTTTGCTTGTTCTGCCTCTTGACCTGTTGGTTGACTTTATGTAATCCTGTTTATAATATTCAAGCAGAAAGCTCTTGCATAAAGGCCTGTGCTAGGGTTGACCACACCACAGCTAGAAACAGGTTTTTCTAGCAAACAAAATTTGTTCGCAGTGTGATCAAATATCTTGCAGCAAAAGGCTTTCATGAAGCTGCTTCTGACATGGAACACATGAATGACCTCTTCTTGCCTCAGAAAAGTGTGGGAGTGTTAATGTTCGCATATTTTGAGTGCAGCATTATTTTCAGTTGTAACCAGCAGGCTTCTCAATTTCTTCTGCTGTGGAATGGGTGTATTTATTCTTTCTTCTTGGCAAGCTGGAGGTTGCTCAGAAATCCAGGAACAGCCTGTTTCTGAAGATCTTTATCCCTGAGATTACTCTTATTGACTGTGGAAACAGCAAGTGTTACATTGGTGAGAGTTATGACTCCATAGGCCAGGAAAAGTCAGGATTTTTTATGATATAATGAACTATGTTGATAAGCTATGATGATGGACACCTGTAATCCCAGCGTTTTGGAGACACAGGCAAGAGGAATGCTGTTCATTTCAAGTCCAGCCTGGTCTACACAGTGAGTCCCACCCAGCCAGGGCCAGATAGCAAAACCTTGTCTTGAAAAACAAAACAAACTAAACAAACAAACAACAAAAAGTGGTTGGGTATGGAGACACAAGCCTTTAACCTCAGCACGTAGAACTGAAACAGGCAGACCTATGAATTTGAGGCCAGTCTGCTCTACACAGCAAGCTCCAGGCCAGCAAGGGCTACATAATAACGAGAGCCTGTACAAAGAAAAAACAATAAACTAATCAAGCATGATGTTAAAGTCTGAAATCTCAGAAACTCTTCTTCCATTCTTGTTGAACACGGGAAAATGCTAATAGATCTTCCTACCCCTCTTCTGAAAAAAAAAAAAAAAAAAAAAAGAGGACTGAAAGCTTTCATGTTATTCGATAATAGGCACAAATTACAAACAATTTCTTACGGACTTTCTCTGCAGAGCACGGCCTGAGCGTGAGGAGTTGCAGGGCAGCAGTCCTAATCATCCGGGTCTAGTAAGGAGGTAATCGGAAGATGAACTGCTTGCAGACTTGTGCTGCACACTGCTCGGCTAAAACACTGAGTAACACTACAATATTCTACGCAAGGCAAAGCTAGAAACAGTTCAAATGACCGACATTCAAGAAGGCATAGCACATCCAGGCATGTATTTGGCTAACTAAAGAGATTTCCGTCACAGATACAATAAAATTATTGCATTAAAATTCAAGTGCTTTTCTTCAAGAGGTGTGATGACCAGAATGTGACACTAGATAATTCCAGAGGTGCTCAGCACAGGAATCTTGAATGGTAGTTAAAAATGTACCTTTTGTGAAAACTTAAGCTTTTATAATATGTAGGCTTTCCTGTATTTAGCTTATACTTCACAATGGAGTCTTGGTCTAGGGAGACGGCTCAGTGGGTACAGGGTTTGCTAGGTTAGCATGAGGACCTGAGTTTAAATTTCAGCACCTGTATAAAGCCAAGCATGGTGGTGCAAGCCTGTACACCACAGAGGTAGGATGCAGACAGAGTGCTCACTGGCCAGCCAGCCAGCCAAACAGGAACAGCAAGTACCACATTTAGTGAGAGACCCTGCCTCAAAAAATAAGGTGTAGCTGAGCATGGTGGCTCACATTTTAATCCTAGCACTTGAAGGCAAAGGCAAGTGGATCTCTGAGTTTGTGGCCATCCTGATCTGTATAGCTAGTTCCAAGCCATCCAGGGATGACAGTAAGAGCTTGTCTCTAAACAAACACAAACCTACCACCACCACCCAAAACCCCCCAAAATGTACCTATTTAGTTTTTTAAAGCATAAATGATACTTTTGTTTTCCTTCTTTTCTAATATTTACTCCTCTTAATTCCATTTTCTTCTGACGTCTGTATAAAACTTATTTAATAGGTTTAATAAATGTCAGATTTCTGTTCTGTTTTCAACCAGAACTGATGGCGGTAAGTTACCATCTGTTTTTGTTTTCTGCCACCAGTTCTTGAGTATCAAGGGACTGAGGATACAGCTGTTGATAGAGTGCTTGTAGGCAGTCATCAGCTGCCTTAGCTGCCTTAGCCTAGCATGGTGGGGCATGCCAATAATCCCAGCACTTAAGAGATGTAGGAAAGAAATCAATCCAGGAAGAAATAGCCTTCTGATAATCTTGTCTTCATTTTAAAAAAAAAAATATTTTTTAATTTAGTCAGAACAACTTTTTTATCCTTTCAAATTTTCCATGTACTAAAAGTTTATTCCTAGACATTTAATAAACTAGTGAGATTTAGTTTGATGTTACTATTTTAGTGGAGTTTTTATTGTCCCTTTTGATTGGCAAATCTGTTTGCATATATGAAAGCTACTTTCCGCTTATCAGTTTTAGATCCCATTACCTTACTCAAAGCTCTCTGTGTTCAGACATGCTGTAAACTTTTTCAGCTATATGATTACATCGTACATAAAAATGGAGTTTTTCTCTTAAATGCTAATGCATCTGATTTCTTACTCATTTACCTGCACTGGCTAAATTCTGAGACAAAATGCTAAATAGTAGTGCTAGTGGGAGTTCTCACTGCGATCTCAACTTTAGTGGGGATGTCGTCCATTAAAGGGGTATTAAGGGCTGCTGATAAAGGTCAGTTGGTAGAATGACTGCCTAGCATGGACAAAGGCCTGCGTTTGATCTCCAGCATGACAGAAACTGGGTGTAGTGGCTGACACACTACCTGTAACTCCAGCACTCAGGACAGAGGCTGTAAGTTCCAGGCCAGCCTGGGATACATGACTTTTCCTTTAAGGGATTTTTTTTTTTTTAAATCAGTAGCTGTAGCTCAGTGATAAAGTAATTGTTGACCACGTACTGGGTCTGATCCCAAACACAGAAAAAACAAACAAACAAACCACTTTAATATTGGTTGAAGGGATTAAAAACATTACTTATTGAATATTCTTATGAAGAAGAAGGGATTTTGAATTATCTTCTTTCAGTAACTATGAAAATAATTATAAGATTTTTCTTTTTTTATCATATTAGGTTTTTAAAAATATATTTTGTGTGTGGTGGTTTGAGTGACAATGGCCCTCAGAGGCTCATATATTTGAATGCTCAGTCACCAGGGAGTGGCACTATTTGAAAGGATTATAAGAACTAGGAGGTGTGGTCTTGTTGGAGTATAAGTTGTCTTGTTTAAGGAAGTGTCACTGGGGAGGTGGGATTTGATTCCAAAAACCTACACCAGGCCTAGACTTTCTCTGCTGACAGATTTGGATACAGCTCTCAGCTACCGCTCCATCTCCTGCCTGCCTGCATGCTGCCATGGTCCCCACCATGATGATAATGGACTAAACTTCTGAAAATGTCAGGAAGCTTCTAATTAAAAGCCTTCTTTTATAAGGCTTTTATAGCTTATATACACCAAGACCAATTGCCTTGGTCATGGTGTCTCTTCCCATCAATAGAACAGTGACGAAGACAGAAGTTGGTACAAGGGAGTGCAGTATCACTGTGAAAGGCCTGACTATGCTGTTTGTCAGAGGATTAGGAAGGACTTTGGACCGGAAAAGAGTCTGAATGCTTTAAGTGGGGCCTAAACAGACCTCTTAGTAGGAGCATAAAAACAGGGCTGAGGGCAATTTGGACTGTGGGGTCCAGCTCAAGAAGTTTCAGAGGGGAAGAATATTTAGAGACCACTTTTGAGATTTTTGACAAAGGATATAGCTGCTTCTTGCCCCTGTCTTAAAAAATCTGCCTGAAGCTAAATTGAAGAGTTTTGGATTAGTTGTGTTGGCAGAGGAGATTTCAAGACATTGACTGTGTCCTGTAGTTATTAGTGAGCACTCTTATGCAGATCTCTAATGAAAGAAACAAGCTAGACTCCTGTTGTAAATAAAATGGTGTTGGGCTAAATAATGTTATTATTTGCTATATAATTATGGCAGTATTATTTAATCCACTGTCACAATTAATAAGACACAGACACTTGTTAGATTTTATAATCGCTTTATTTACCTTGGTCTGGGAAGATATTTCAATACACTATCTCAATAGCCTCCCAGCCCAAATCCCATGCCATCTTCCTTAACCATTCCATGGGATACCTTCCATCCATAATCTTA
This sequence comes from Psammomys obesus, assembly GCF_907164565.1. Lineage (NCBI taxonomy): Eukaryota > Metazoa > Chordata > Mammalia > Rodentia > Muridae > Psammomys > Psammomys obesus. The sequence goes on along the minus strand of NW_026588752.1, from coordinate 5,433,500 downwards.
TAAATACTTGGTTATATTTTCATCTTGGTGTTTTCTCCACCCCCGTCATCCTCAGAGTCCTTCTCCAGCCCACAGGGTTTCTTCTCTATGCTGACCCATTGTGGTGTCCTCCTACCTCCTCTCTTCCTGCCTTTCTGTCTCCCATGATTCTCCTGAACCCTAAACTCAGGAACCTTAGCCATGCCCACCCCATTCTGCCCTGCCCAGGTTTTAGGCCTTTTAATCAACCAATCAGGAATAATGTCTTAGGCATTATTAGGATGAGTTTATCCAGGCAAAAACAAGATCTTAAGGGCCAGTAATTATCATCAAAATACAAGCATCAGACCAACCTCCAACAACTTTTCTTTTCTGTCTAAATAAAAAGGCCATTTTTAATACAGTAAGAACAATTATGAAACAATTATAAAAACTAATAGGCAAGACTATATATATTATGTCTAATATGTCTAATCTAAATGTATTTGGCAATCTTGAAGAAAATATCTCTCATCTCTGAGGATCTAAGGTTTTGAACCTAAGTTATTTTATTATAGTTTGCATATATCAACATACAAAACATAAAAAATATTAGTCTAGACCTAAAATATCTTTTTTTAAAATTCCCAAGCAACTAAGCTAATTGTAAAACTATGACTATCTGGTCTTTAAGCCTATCAGAAACTTGAGAAGAAATAAAATTAATTACTTGAGTAAATAGGAAATGCATGTTAGCAGCCTCCCCCAAAATAAAAATTGACAGAAACAATTTACTGCCTGAACAACCATCCAAAACTCTCTATAACACTGGAGCATCATCTTTAGCCTTCTGGCCCAGTACCTTTGACAGACATATATGTGAAGCAGGAACTATTTAGGATTTGCTTAGCCTGTCTCAGCAGAGTTTGGCAGTTGACTTGGCCTGCATTTAAGCTTGTCCATTTTAGGCAGAAACCTGTCTGTGGTAAAGCAATGGGCATTTTCTTTGTCCAGATGGCTTGTTTGCCACATTTGAGCCAAATCCATATGGAGGTTCCTTGATGCTCATCATCATCTTTGAGGTGGGCTGGGTGCTGCCAGGAGATGATGTCTCATTGTCACAGAATTCTTAAAATAATAAAAACATTTTAAATGCCATGTTCTGTAGGTCTCTGAGGTTTTTGAAGACTTATCTTTATATAATCTATCTATCTACAGAATCATATCTATCTGTTAAACCTAGGATGTATATTTTTGTGATAAATTAGTGTCTGACATGACCATGAGTTGATTAACAATTAACTTGCATTTACCTAATATCGTAAACAGTTTGCAATAACAGTTTTAAAAGCATTGGAAGTAAACCTTAAATTTGTATCAACATACCAAAATTTATAGCAATGTATCAAAAATACTTATTTTTGCACCAATACACAAAATCCTATCCCAGTGAGTTGAAAACAACCTTATTTGAGAATAAAATAAAGCCTTAAGTTGAGGAGTATATTTAGTAATCTACCTTTTGTCTTATCGTTCCTATAAAATATTCCTATACTGGACAAAGAGAAATAAAACAAAACACCCAGAAAGTGTAATGGAGCTAAGACCAGTGCTCAAGGAGATAAAAAGTTTAAAGAAAAGTTGCATGTTAAATGGGGCAAAGAGTAGTAACCTCAAGGACAAGTCCCCACCTAGTTAAGCTTCTGGCTTGTGAGAAGGGATTAGAAGAAAGCTTAAGCAGTAAAGGGAACCATCAGCAAACGAAAGCTGCTACAACTGAGAGGACAGGCAAGTCCCAGCTTCAGCACGAGTTGGAAGCTTTGACCGCACAGTTCTGGCTTTAGACTCGACGATACAAGAAAGGGGCTGTAGGATCTCCCTCCATGGCTAAGGAGGGTGTCTGGGTTGTCCCTGCATGAAGCTATGAGGGGAAAGCCTGAATTGTGTTGGAGGCCCCAAGATGCTGGAGATGCCAGAGTCATGGGATCATCCTGAGAGAACAGCTGCAGACCAGGTGTGGAATCAGCCCGAGAGAGAGAAGTGTGTTAACAGTCAGCAAAGCTCAAAGGAGTTGAAGATCGGAAGAGTGTTTTGACATTGGACATGGAGCTGTGGAATTTGGAGTTTGTCCTGCTGGGTTTTGGTACTGCTTTGGTCCAGCATTTCCTCATTATGCTCCATTTCCTCCCTTTTGGAATGGTAATTTATAGTCTAACCTACTTCCACTGTATGTTGGAAGTATGTGATCTGCTTTTTTATTTTGACTTTATGGGGGTTACAGTGAAGAGCTTTCCATGAGTCTCGGTGTTGAAACTGTGATAGACAGAGTTCTGAGGTTGGACTGAATGCGTTTTTTTGCATCATGATATGGCTGCAAGCCTATGGGAACCAGGAGGAAGTGCAAGATGGTGGTTTGGAGAAGAACCGTTTCTACAGGCTGGAGAGGACAGTTACAAAGGTCTCAGGGGTGATCGGAAGTAGGCTGCTGGAGCTTCCTCAGGCGGAGGTCTGGTCACTTTTCTGCCTTGACGGGTTATAAAGTATACAAAGTGTCCAAAATGTACAGAGTCCCCTGTGAAGGTGGTAGGCTGAAGCAGGAAGGGTTGTCGGTATCGTGGACAGCTCCCACATATTTGAGGGGTGCAGTGACCGTTTGGATTCCCTGCTGCTGCGAGGGTGGAGCGGAAGCAGCGGGTCATCACAGCTTTGCGGCAACAGGATGGCTTGGTGGGCTGCCCCACGCCTTGGGATGGATTGCGATGGCCACGGCTTGGGATTGCCTCAGCTTGGGGCATCCGTTGCAGTGGGCTTGGGGCAGCAGGTTGCTTCGGGTGTGTGCCACCAGCCTTACAGTCAGGACAGCCAGAGTTACATGGAGAAGCCCTGTCGCAAACAAACAAAAACAAATCCATCCACTCAGAGTGCAGGGTAAAGTTAGATAATACAAAAAAGTACACTGAACACTCTGAGGCATTGCACATTTTTTATTTTTTGGTTTTTTTGAGACAGGGTTTCTCTGTGTAGCCTTGGCTGTCCTGGACTCACTCTGTAGACCACGCTGGCCTTGAACCCAGAGATCTGCCTGCCTCTGCCTCCCAGAGTGCTGGAATTTCAGGCATATGCCAGCACGACCTGCTGACATTACACATTTCTGATCCTCCACCTTCACCTCTCAAGCAGTGCTAGGGAATGAAGCCCAGAGCTTTGTGCACGGCTGGCAAGCAATGGAAGCTACATCCCTAGCCAGGACTCCTTCTTCAATATCCACTTGAAATCACGGCTAAGGTGGAGTCTCCCTTACTCACCAGAACCAGCCTCCTTTCTTGTGAAACAAGCACATGCTTCTCATCAGTGTTCTGAAGGCTTGAACTCATATCCTAACAATGACTAAGGGCTCCAAGACTTTCTAACGTGGTTGAGTGAACGGCTTGGTCAAGATGTGGATGGTCTTGGGCTTTACTAGTGCCACCTCAAAGGCTCAGCTTGGAGTCTGGAGGAACTCTCAGTACAAAGGACTGCTTTGCCTTGGTGGATAATGGAACCACTTTTGTAATATAACCAATCATAATTGTTAACAACAACAAAACATCACACCCCTTTCTGGCAGCTTCGGAAGCCACCTCTTTTACTGAAGGAAATCCATCAGATAGCCAGGATGCAGACAGAGAAACTAAGAATTACCTACAAGAATTACCCTATAGGGCAAGGTCTGATTACACTCCAATACACAAGTTAGGTGCAGTGGGCATTTTAGGTCTGAACCAGTAAGGTAAGACAGCTAGCTAGAGTGGGAAGTCATAATTGAAAGGAAAGATTCCTAGGATACTCTGAAAGAGACACCCTGGGTCAAACAGAAGAGAGCAATGATGGCTTGAAGGTGGTTAAGAGCCACCTTCCTTGAAAAAATTAAGTGCAATAGCCACACAATAATGGCCCAGCACTTGGGAGGCAGAGGCAGGCGGATCTCTGTGAGCTTAAGGCCTGCCAACTCTACAGAGAGACCTTGTCTTAGAAAAAACAAACAAAAAATATTAAGTGGAAACCCAGTAAAGAAGTCGTAATTTAATTCAAGATCTCATAAAGAGAAATGGGCTGAAAGACAGGAAACCCAGGATCAGCGTTGTGTTCCCACTCAGGAAAGGTCACCGAAGATGTCCTCGAGTACACGGTTGACTGTTCACGCTGATGAGAGGCAGGAGACATCTGCCTAGGGCCCACTAGGTCAGACTCATACTCATCTGCCTAGGGTCAACCGTCGCACTCTTTGGGGGCGCACGTGGTACCCTAATTGCTCTAGCATCTCAGTAATGAATGATGCTCATCCACCATCAGCAGCCCCAGCCTGGCTGTTCATCCTCACCGCCCTCAGCCTTCCGCACTCTCAGCGTCTGGCGTTAAGACTAGGTTCTGGAAAAGACCCAGAAAGCCAGGCCGGAGAGGCCGATTTCTCGTCTCGTCCTGCTGGGTGCCCTCAAAGTCTGTTAGCCACCATCTGGAACTTGATGCCTTCAGGTTGAGAGAACATAGAAACCCAGTGCATCTGGGAGGCCGGATGTTTGTGCCTCTGTAAGGCCACATCCGGGGAGCCACTTCCGGTGTGGAAGCCTGCTCTCTCACTCAGAGCAAGCGCTCAGGTGAGGAAAAGGTGAGGTTGAAGGCTGGCTGATGGAGCTCTTAGGGACCACGGGAGCCGGAAACTCCTCTCTGTGGCTCACTTGGGAGGCGAGAAGCAGGAAGCTAGTTCTGGACCTCCCTGGCCTGCGCGCATACCGCTGTGATCGGTCATTCTAGTGTCCAGTACTCACCGGGAAACGTAGTTCCCTCCAGACTGTTACTGGGAGACCACCAGGAGGCAGGAATTCGGGGGATGGGGACCAGCGGAGGTGCTGCGGGAAGTCGGCCGTATGTGGTCCATCTCAGTTTCCTTTGCAGCATCCCTGAGGTCCAGGACCTCCTGGTTCTGCGCCCTGGGAGTGTTCAGGGATAGTGTGGCTTGCCCTGAGGTTTCAACGGTACCTGTGTGCTGGGCCGTGCTTAGGTTCCAGGTTACTAACCTCTGGATTGTTTTTTGTTTTTTTTTAAAGAGAGTTTCCAATTCTCCATTTTTGCCCTCTCACAGATTTGAGATCCTTTTTGACCTGGAACTAATGGCCTTCTGCCTCCTGAGTGCAGGGAAAACTTCACTCTTTATGTGCTCAGTTTATTCCTGGTGAATTACTGATGAGGGTTAGGATAATCTGTGGGCACAGATTCCCTTATTCCTCGGTTGTGTCGTTTAAATCCACAGGGAGAAACCAAGACTCAGGCTCATTTCAAATTTAGATTAAACTAACTTATTGTTAAGGCCAGCAGAAGGACCCTTGGAGCCCAGCATGCCCTGGGAAGAGTTTTAAGGTGGACATCAGAAAGGTGGTTATTACAATGATCCATGGACTCCACAGCGGGGCATGAAAACTGTTTTATTTCCCTCCGTTGTTTCTTCCTTCTTGCTGCATGATAATAAAAGACCATTTCATCCCTTTTCCATAGCGATAGGCAGGATTTTACAGGCGCAAAGGGAGCTAGCTGTTCGTTCTATTCTTACGTCACCTGCAGACACACAGATTCCGGGCATTACAGAGCAAAGGGTCCTTAGGGAGCGTCTGTCTCCATATTAAGTCTCTTTGGCCATCATTGTGGGCCTGTGGACATTATCATCAGGTCTGAGTACTCTAACAATTGGGATAGAACAGGCAAAAATACAGTACCACCACGTGAGGGCTAGGCCGCATCCCCGCTACCGCCACGAATGAAATGCCAGCCTCTGGCCATAAAAAAATACGACAGTGTAGAGGTTAGCCAAGTTTTTTTTTTTTTTTAATTATTTTTAAGCATGTCAACACTAACAATAGTCAACTCATTTAAAATGGAGTATGAAAACTGTGTATGAAAACTGTGTGGCTGCAAAATTTTTTGGAAGGTATCTGCTTATACGTAAAAGTTACCATACAAAAATGAGTGGGCAGGAGAAAATGTGAGTGTGTGTGTGTGCACGAATTCCTGTGTGAAAGCCAGGCATAATCCCAATGCTGGGGAGGAACAGATAGGAGGACTCCCTGGAGCTGGAAGGCCAGCTTTCCTGTTCTACTTAGCCAGTCTCAGGCCAGTGAAGGACCCTGTGCAAAAAACCAAAACAAACAAACAAAGACAGCATCTGAGGAATTCCCTGAGGCTGATCTCTGCTCTCCACATGTAACACACATGGACATGTACAACTGTATACACAGAAAGCCACACGCGCAAATGTAATAGTTACCCAGTAAAATACATATACATGCAGCCTGTCTTCATAGCCATGGTCGAATCATTATATGTTAATGTGGTAATATACAACACAAGCAATAAATAGAATAAATTAAAAAGCAATTTACAAAACAGTATTTTTAATGATAAGAATGGCAGGGTCTGCCTGAAAGGAAGCTGATACATGATTCCCTTCAGGTGTCAGGTTTATTAGAATATAAGGGTCTCAAGGCTACAATTGGGCCTCCAAGCAAGAGGGAGAGCATTGGAGATATAATACATGATATAGAGAGCTAAGTGTGGTGGTGCCTTTCAAACCAGAGCGGTGCTTCGTTAAGAGCGAGGACAAAAGAAATGGGGAGAGAGTGCCCCTCTTGGAACCTGCTTCTATTTATTTTCTGTAGGTTTTAGTGTCCTCAAGACCAGGGCAGACAGTATGATGGACGTTTTCGTGGCCTGGGGAGGGAAAATGAAGTGGCGGCTTCTGTCTCAGGAACATCTGAGAGTTCTGATTCTGCAGGATTATGCAATAGCCATGCACTTCCTCTTCTGATGGCATTGCCAGAATTCCAGTACCTCTTTTGGGATTCTGATGCTTCGTGCGTACTGTGATGGCTAATGTTGCCAACTGGACAGGATTTCGAGTCACTCATGGGACAAGCCCCTGGGCACATCTGTGAGAGTGTCTTGAGTAGGTGGGAAGAGCCGCCTGGTAAGTATAGGTGGCAGCATTCCCTGGGTTCAAGCCCTGAACTGCATAACAGAAGAGAGATGGGCTTTGGAAGTTCCTCCCTCGCTGCCTCTTGATGGTTGATGCACACATGACCTTCTGCCATTGTGGCTGCTCTGCCACGATGCAGACCCTTGAACTACAAGTCAGAATGAATGCATCCTCCCCCAGTTGCTTTTATTACAGCAATCAGAGTTGTAACTGATACAGGTACTAGTATTACTTTGTTTGTTTGTGTGGAGGCTGGACCACAGTCAGAGTGACTGAAGTCCACCAGGCTAGACACAAACCGTGGTCCTCACAGGTAGCACCCTGCCTCAGCCGCCCAGGCATACACCACCACAGCCTGACGTTATTTTATTAGTCAGTCATTACATCCCCTCTGTCAGCTGACTCCGTTAATGGCTTCTGAGCACATGAATGCAAGATACGAGACCAGGGGCCAGAATGGAGGTCCAGTGGTGGGCAGTCAGTGAGTCTCTGGTCACTGACCGGACTGATGATCAGAGAGCCTTGTTCTTCCCTTCATCACGTGCCCCAAAGTTAAAGACAGGTTGAAGGGAACTGGGGGAAGAGAAGCTGGCGAACACGTGGATGTGGGATCTGGCTGAAGGAAATGCTGCTGGCTGTGTAGTCCAGGAAGACGCCCACCAGCCCGAGGGTTCCCTCCCTCAGGCTGGCGAAGTGGATTCCTGTTGCTTGACCATCACTACCACCCAGTAGCCATTCTCTGCAGGGTTCCACTCCCTTGCGGCTTGCCAGTGCTTTGCATGTTCCCGGTGAACTGTCTTGTTCCCACACTCCGCCTCCCAGCGGTGGCAGCGGAGTCAAAGCTGGGAGCGTCCAGCACGGTGATGTGACTTGAGGATCTTTGGACACTGTCGGGCAGCAGGCACAACTTGTTTCAAGTCTCACACTCTCCAGATCATCGGAGGAGGTGATGTTGGCGTGAGCAGCTGCCAGGTCAGAAGCACAGTAAGTGCAGGCAGAGTGGGGATACCTAGCTGGGAGTGGGGATCTGTGAGCTTTCCCCCAGATTCCCCACCTGAGGAAGAGGAATTTACTGAGGTGGTGTAGGGGACAGGAACATACCGGGGGCCCAATAAATTAAGCCTGTTACCTGCCTTACCTGCGTGTTCCTAAGCACCAATCAGTTCTGGAACTACACAGGGGAAGGAAAAAGAATAAAGTTGTAAGCACACCCATTCAGGGGGTCTGAACTGCATGATCCCCACAACCAAAGACAAGGATTTCTCCTGCTTAGTTATAACCCAAGGCCTTCCAGGCACCCTAAATGCTAGAGACCTTAGTTCAGTCAACAAGGCGGATACAGAGAGATGAAGCAGAGCTGGGGGGCCTTTTATGAATGGTGTAATGCTTCCATTCTAGGTGTAACCCCCCTATTCTGAATCCTTTTCCCCAAAGCAACAGACAAAGGGTAACTATAAAAACTCTTGGTTAGCTGGGATTACTACCATACTTACAAATAATGCTTTCAAGTTCAGTAAAGATTTCCGTTTTCTTTTTTTCTGAGAAAGGGTCTCAGGTGTGCCTTGAGCGGGCTCAGGCTGAAGGTGATCCTGAGGCTCTGGTCCTACAGCTTCCACTTGTGAATAAAAAACTATATTGTGGTTCTGTGTGTCTCCACCATAGCATTTCAGGATCAGCCCCGGGGCCTCTGCTGTGCCAGAGCAGTGCCCTCCCCACTGTGCCGCCTCTGCAGTACTGAGTGCTTTCATTTCACAGCGCAGCGTTTCTAAAATGCAGGAAAGGCAGCAGATGAGCTTAGTGAGTCAGATGAGACAGAAGGTGGCGGCAGGGCCACAAAGGCTGTGGTAGATGGGGAAGTCAGTGGACAGGCTCTGGGCTACCTGAACCCCAGGCAGGAAGTGAGCAAAGGCTTCCCGGCTTCGCCCGAACTCACCTGAGAAACGTTGCATGTTCTTCTCCACAAACTTTGATTTCTGGTAGAGCAGGTGGATCTGTTGTTTAACATCTGCAGGAGTAGCCAACGGCTCAGAGACAGTTATCCTCTCAGCCCTAGAGACAAGATTGTTGGCCAGAGGAGTGAGGAGCAAGATGTAGCCTGAGCCCCCGTGAGGAGACAGTGAGACCATCTCCACGGAACACACCCTTGCTGAGTTGAGTGATCCAAAGAAGTCTTCCCTAGACTGAAAGCTCTGACACTGGTCCTCAACTTCACTACACATCAGCATCTCTGAGCCATTGTTGTAAAAACCACGGTGAGCTTAAATAACAGCCTTAACACTGGGTTAGCCCTGCCAGCAGAATTCTCTACGTCACATTAATTCTACTTCTCTACTATTCCCATTGAAAGAGAAGACAAAAAAAAGGAACAATGAAATGCTATTTCACTCCTATTAGAATGGCCATTATAACAGCAATAAAGAATCGTAACGGAAAATTACGTGTTGGTGACAAAGATGTGGAGAAACGAGCGCTGTGGGTGGGACTGTGAAATGCTGCCTCTACAGTAGGAAGTAACGTGCAAGTTCCTTAAAACTTACAGTGGACGTAGAGTGTCCGCTTCTAAGTGTAAAGCCTGGGAAATGGAGAGCAGAGTCTCAAATAGCACTTGAATACTGTGTTTGTAACCCCACCATTCCCAGTAGCCCAACGGTAGTAACAGTCCAAACGTCCGTCAGTACAGGAGCTAATAAGGAAGGTGCGGTATCTGCACACAATGACATGACATCTGCACACAAAGGAGTGTCACTTGGCAAATCAAAGGAGTAGAATTCTGGTACATGCTCCAACATGAATGACCTGTGAAAACATTGTGCTGAGTGAAAGTAGGCTGAAGGCTAAAGAATAACTATTGTATGACTCTGCCTATGTGAGGTATTGAGAACAGCCAGGCCAATAGACAGGAAAAGCGGAATGGTGGTTGCCAGGTGATAGGGGAGGGAGGGCATGGAGTTAGTGTTAATGGTACAGAGTCCCTGTGTGGAAGGTGAAAATCCAGAGGTGGACGGCAGTAACAGGTGCACACCAATGTCGCTGGATTCTCACCCTTGTGCTGCAGACAGGAAATAGCTGCAGTTCTAGGTTATGCATATTTTACTGAAGAAAATAATTTTAAAAACCCCTGCTAATGTCTAAGTCCCAACCCCCGAACTCAGATCTAGTTGGTGTGGCTGCGCCTTGGACACCAGGATTGTGTAAAGTAAGTCTGAGATGTACCTTTTTTACCTCACCTCTTTCTTCCCCCTGCCTGCTAGGCTTAACCCACCTCTAAATTTATCCCAAGGATCTCCCCCAAAGGACCACTATCATGGCATAAAGGACATCCATTTGAGAGGTTTCTTGGGAAACCACCATTTGGGTTCATCAGGACTGGGATCAAACCCTCCTCCTCCCATTCCATTCATGCCCTCCCCACTCCCACCTGCTCAGACTCCTGTTCTGTTCTTCCCACACAAATCCAGGAAGGATGGTCTCAGGGAGCTTCAGGAAACAGAAGTCCTGAGTTACAGACCCAGGTCCTTTCTAGGACTGTCTCATCCAAATACTTGCTGCAAGACACCCAAGGGGACACCATGGGACCTCTCTGTACCTGTGCAAGGTGACTCCAATGTCCTAGGAGAGAAAAGAGACAAGCTCTCCATTACCAGTCTCCAAGAGGCTGTGACTCCCAGCTTCAAGCTTCTCTCTGGCCTTTCAAGGACTCCAGGGCTAGGGTACTGAGAAATAGGAGCATCCCCCTTGTTGTAATTCTAATCACATGGGTGGAAGCCTTGCCATAGTCCACAGGGCAACTGCACTCAAGTTCTGCTGGTCTTTTTTTGGGTGACGCCAGGGGTGTCCTAGATGCTGAGATGTTCTGGGCTCCCAAGAAACCTCATCAAAGAGGCATGATCCCAAGAAACCTCATGAGTCATTGAGACCAAGTCCCTTTCCAGGGCTCAATGGCCTTGCTTCCTGGCTTGGGCAGTGACAAGAGCCTGAGTCATCCCACTGGGCATGGCAGGCAGGGAAAGGCCAGGCACACCCACACCCACCTGCAGGAGCTTCCATTCTGGCTGGTCTTGCTTGGCCTCCAGTTCTCCAATCAGCTCATCCAGGAGGGCAATGTCCTGGGAAACCCGGGTGTCACAGGTCTCTCGGACCTTGCTGATGGTCTGGCTTAGCTCCTGTAGCCAGGTCACAAAGAGTTGCTCTTGCTGCTCCAGGAACTGGTACAGCTTCTCAAGCTGACACGAAGCCCTCTGCGTCTGGGTTTCTGTTTGTTTCTGGGGGACATAGAATTGGGAGATGTGGGAGTATGTGCTGTGGGCTGGAAGTATGTATCTAGGGATGCCCTCAAAGCCCCCCTCCAGAGATGGGTGAGAGACAGGCTTCCTCAGTGTGACATCTGAATGAGAAAGGCCCTCGTAGGCTCATAGATTTGAATGTTTGGCCTACTGTTGGTGGAACTATTTGAGAAGGATTAGGAGGGGTGGCGTTGGGAAGAAGTGTGCCACTGAGATTGAGCTTTGAGATTTCAAAAGCCCACACCATTTCCAATTCTTTCTCTCTCTCCCTCATCTCACCCTAACGCCTGTAGGTTTCACGTAAGCTCTCAGCTACTGCTTCAGCACCAAGTCGGCTTGCCTGCTGCCATGCTCCCTGTCATGATGGTCATGGACCCTAACCCTCTGGAGCCATGAGTCCCAATTAAATGCTTTCTTTTATAAGTTGCCTTAGTCATGGTGTCTCTTCACAGCAATTTAAGGTTTAACTATTGTAAAATTTGTTCTTACTTTTATGCAAACAAATGTTTTGCCTAAATGCATGTATGTGTGGCACATGTGTGCCTAGTGCCCTCAGAAGTCAGAGGAGAGCTCCAGATCCCCTGGAACGGAAGTTATTGATGGCTGTGGGCCACCAAGTAAGTGCTGGGAATTGAACTCGTGTCCTCTGCAAGAGCAACAAGTGCTGTCAGCTGCTGATCATCTCTCCAATTTCCATCTTCACAGCAACTTAACTGTAACTAAGACTCTCATCTTTTTACAGATGTGGCTCCAGAATAGGGAGAAATCTGTATGGAACTTTCCAGAACAGACAGCGTAAGAGGAGCTAGCTGTTGAATATAGAGCCAGGTTCAGTAGTTTTCCCTCCAAAATTTTCATGTTGGAGTCTCCAGTACCTTAGAGTCTGAGCCTGCCTGGAGACAGGGTACTTGCAGGTGCACTTGGTTAAGATGAGGTCATTCTAGAGTAGGTTGCTATCTAGGCCATTCAGAAATAGATAGCAAGCTCTAGTCTCAAAAAGCCAAAAGGGGGGGGGGGCTTGGGGGCTTGGGGACTTAAGGATAAAAGCCTTTCTTAGCCAGTACAAAGTTCTAGGTTTTGTTCCTAGAACTGGAGGAAATGCCCCCCCCCCCAAAGTCAATATATTTTCTAAAATTCACGAATAAAATTATTTCGTTACTATTATCATTCTAAGACAGGATCTCACTGTGTAGCTCTGGCTGTCCTGGAGCGTGTTGTATAAACCAGGCTGCCCTCAAACTGTGGCGTCTTCCTGCTTCTGCCTCCTGAGTGCTAGGATTACATGTGTGTGCCAACATTCCCAGATTTTTTGGTGTGTGTGCGTCTAATAGAGCCTGGGCTGGGTTTGGACTTGCTATGTAGCTAATGGTGAACGTGAATCTATCCTCCCGCCTCCACCTCCAATGCCGAGATTATAGGCATGCGCTACCATTGCTAGTTTTCTGCCCTCCTGGGGGTGGAACTTGGGGTCTCACTGACCCTAGGTTTCTACTCTACCAACTGAGCTATCTCCCTGGCTCCAACAATGATTATAGAAACAATACAAAGAATGTTTGAAGTGACAGCTACAGCTTCTAGTTTCTCTAAACTGTTTCATTGTGAGAAGGAGGAAGTGAGCCGGTCCTGAGAGAGAACCCTTTCCCCTGACAGCTTCAAGAGCGAGCTCACCTTAGACCTCCCTACCGTCAGCACCGGGATGCAACAACACGTGGCCACCCCTCTGCCCTGTGGATGAGAGCAGAATGCCAGGGACCTTTCCTTTCGCTTAGTCCCCCCCTCTGTCCTGAGGGGGTAAATGACCCCGGGGTCTCACCAGGGCTTTCTCTGTCTTCTTGTCTCCCTGCCGTCTGTGTTCCTCCACACTTCCCCTCAGCTCCCTCAGACGCTCCAGCTGCTGCTGAATTTGCTCCTGGAGAAGAGCACTGGTTAAAATGTTTATATTCGACTCCTGACGCCCCCACCCCAATTCCTGAGGGAAGACTCAGCTTCTGAAAGCAGAGCCGGGGTGCTGCAGGTGCGTGTGGGCTGGTCTAGGAAAGAAGGGGTGTGGAATCATCACCAAGGAAAGCAGAGACAAGCAGAGCACCACCAAATCCCAAGAGGGGACCCAGGATCCATACTTAAAACCAAAACCCTTGGACTTCTGAACAACATAGGTTACCAGTTCCCTTTTGGCTGTCCCTGCTTTGTCTTGAGTTTTTACCATCCAGAGCCCAGGAATCCTGACTAATGCACCTCCATCCCAGAGGGGTTGGATAAAGAACAAGGCCCAGGTGTCCAGTTTTGTGGGAGAGAGGGGTCCAGGCAATAGACACCTTACCTTGTACTCCAGTGCAGCTTCTTCGATGGGGCGCACTCGATGGCCTTGATGCTCCTGACTCAGCCTGCAGATGAGGCAGATGGGCTCCCTGTGGTCCTCACAGAAGAGCAGCTGCACCTGCTTCATGTGACGAGGGCACTGTGGCAGGAGCTGGGGGCTCTGGGCTTCACAGCTCTTGCTGGCGAGTGGACGCTGGCACTGGGGGCACACGGGTGAGCATCTGCCCGAGGCCTTGGGATCCCCAGGAGCGATGGAGCAGCTACAGAAACTTTGCACCAAGGTACTGCCATGCAGGTCTCCTTCCTGGGTGTGGCAAAGTGGACATGCAGCCTTGTCCTGTGACCTTCCTGGAGACACAGCAGTGGAAAATCAGCTCAGTGGCAAACCCAAGGTGTAAGAGAACAGTTGTTCTCATACACACATTCTCAGATCTGGCTACTTCCCAGTATGCTCTTCTCTGATCGCCATCCAAATGAGGTTGTGAACGGACCACTGGGGCTGAGAGCTGAGTGCAAAGCTTTCCGCTTTTCTGAGCCGCAGTGGCCTTGGGCATTTACTCCGTGAGAGACCAATGGCCCTTTGCTACAAATCCTATGCTTTCCCCTTGCGCAGACACAGATCTATTGGCTCATATAAAAGAAAGCAAAACATGCAGGCAGCATTTACTTTCCTATTTCAAACTACCACAGTTTTCCCACAACTCAAGCAAGAGCTCCTGGGCATAGCCACTGTGTGCCTCATTCAATGACAGATCCTCACTCCCAGCAGAAAACCTGGCCAGAAAGCATGGTAAGCATTTGGAAGACGTGTGCCGGGTAAATTCTCTGCTCCCATTCAAGAACCATAAAGAAAGAAGGGCACTTTATAAGCTAAAGGATTACTTTCACAGTGAGAACATAACAGCTGTAAAAGTTCCGCCTCAAGGCTATAGGCCGTGTCTCTATACATTAAAAACATCAAGAGACACACGAAGAAATAGAAATGCACAATCCATTAGCTCTTCCTCCTTCCTCCCTCCCTGGCCCAGGAATTTGTCTCACAATCATAAATCATATTGTCCTATAAGGAACCATTCTCTTGACAGAATCAATTGTTTGCCTCTGTGGCTGCTCTTCCACCTCACTCTACACCCAGACTCTCAGCTTCGCATGCAGCTAGCAGAAGCCAATTGATCAAATTCTAGCCAAAGGTAAGTGAGAACAAAGCCTCTAGAAACTTAAAAAAGAAAAAAAAACCTTCTCTACATCACAATGTGCCCTTTGTCCCTCCATATTCATGAGTAGAACCAGGGGTATCACCTGTGTGGTTATGAATGTAAGAGAAAGAAAGAAAGGAAAGAAGGAGAAGGAAGGAAGAAAGGAAGGAAGGAAGGAAAGAAGGAAGGAAGGAAGAAAGAAAGAAAGAAAGAAAGAAAGAAAGAAAGAAAGAGGGAAAGAGAGAAAAGAGAAAGAAGAAACAGAAAGAAGCAGAAAAACAGCTCAGCAGAAGTCTTAGCTGTGGTTACACAAATGACGTGTGAAAGAGGAACAAGCTTCTGTCTTGTCCTGATGAGTAATTTCCCTGTAACAGCTGCTTTTGGTCAACATCTTTCCCTTCCCTGAGAAGGGTGAAGGCTCTGTCCCAAGGCTTACCCTGTGGAGTCACTGTGGGAAAAGGATATTTTGACTCATTCCGTTCTAGCTTTTTTTTTTTTTTAAGATTTATTTTATGTATGTGAGTGCTCTGTCTGCATGTGCACCTGCTTGCCAGAAGAGGGCATCAGATCACAATATGCATAGTTGTGAGCTTCCATGTGGTTTCTAGGAAATGAACTCAGGACCTCTGGAAGAGCAGTCAGTGCGTTTAACCTCCAAGCCATCTCTCTAGCCCCTGCTCTAGATTCTTAACCTAGCCTGTGGCTAGAACTGCTGAGAGCTCAGGCACAAACTGAGATTTGATGCAACCTGCTGTGCAAGATGTGTAATTGTGCACATTCTCAAAGGGACCCCTGGAGGCATCTCAGCACTATAAATATAGTCAGAATAAAAGGGAATTCTGGAGAGCTGGGGGAGGGTACCTCTACACGATGTTGGTCCTAAGGGTGCTGGGCCTTCTGGAGTTTGGGCTGGTTTTTCACAGTGTGACAAACACACTTCTGGGTTGCAGGAGTCATAGGATGTGCTGCCAGCCATCTCCCCCACAGTCCATGGACTCCCGGTTCCATCTTCCTTCCAGCATGCAGTGCATTGCTCCTCTCCAATCACTGATATTTTGAAAGGCGTGTTCCTGGATGTCTCTACATCAGGGATCGTGGAATGTTCTGGATTCCCTGCGCCCTTTTCTAGGGCCCCAGGAGCACTTCCACTCAGGGCAGCTGTGCTCGTGGGGATGACAGCTGAGTGTGGTCTCCCATTACTTGTTTCCTCCTGAGTCAGCAGGGCTTCTCCTTCTCTTGAATAAGTGGCAATTTCAAGACTTTTGGGTCGCTTCCTTCCTGAAGGCAAATACACTTCAGCTTTCTTGCTCTCTCTCCTCCCTGGGCTGTTGCTGCCGAGTCCCTGCAGCCTTCCCGCCGAGCTGGCATTCCTGCGGAGCTGGGCGTTTGCACTGCTTTCCTTGTCCCCTGGGGCCTGGGTGGTGGAGCTTTTCCTTTGGAGTGGTGTTGTGCTCCTAACCCCTGGCCTGGTCTGTGAGCAGAGGCTCTCAGAGCCCCTCTGTTCCCTCCTTTTCACCACAGACTTCTTCTGGGGTCCCTTCCCCACTTCAGACTGGCTGGGCGGCAGGCTGTCCTTTCCATCACCACTCTGCCTTGTTCCATCACCTTCCAGGACATCTGGTCCTTTCACACTCTTGGGCTTATTCTCTCCAGAAAACTGGACAAAACCATCAGTTCTATTTTCTTCAGTCAAATGTTCTAGAAAGACAATCAGAGACAGTCACAAAGCTGTCCTACATTCAAGGCGGAGGCTGGAGGAAGGGACAGAGAATCTCCTCAGAAGTTACTAAAAGCAAAGGAGAGGACATTCTAGGCAACGCCAGTCAACTCTACAGACCCACAGAATATAAACT
Source organism: Psammomys obesus (assembly GCF_907164565.1). Lineage (NCBI taxonomy): Eukaryota > Metazoa > Chordata > Mammalia > Rodentia > Muridae > Psammomys > Psammomys obesus. The sequence continues at coordinate 5,416,888 of NW_026588752.1, read as the reverse complement.
ACATAAAAGCTGGCTTATTGTTATGAATGTTTGCATGACTATAGATGTGAAAATTGATTTATAAAACAAAGCAATTTAAAAAAAAAAAAAAGACTTAAAACAGACCAGCTCAGTGAGTAAAAGCACTTGCTGACAGGCTTGATGACCTGAGTTTGACCTCCAGAACCCAAAAGGGGAGAGAATCAATTTTTTTTCAGGTTACCTTCTGATCTTTTTATGTGTTCCACGGCACTGTAACACTCACTTATAAATACAGACAGACACAAAACACAAATAAAATTAAATTACAATACAGGCCTGGAGAGAGCAAGGCGCCTCAGCAGTTCAGAGCCTGGGGACTCCTCCGGAGCACCCCATTGGTTCCTGGCATCCACACGGTGGCTCGCAGCCATCTGTAACTCCGATCCAGGGAATCTGATGCCCTCTTCTGGCTTTTATGGACATCAGGTATACAAGTGGCGCACATACATACACATAGACAAACACACACCCCCACACACACAAAAAAAAATTAATTAAAATAGGGACTTAGAAATGACTCTTTTTTGTTCATGGCACAAACTGAAGAAAATCTCAGCTCACGAAGGTAAATGTGGATGCTACTTGAAAACAAGTTTGCACTGCTGTGGTGGCAAACACCTTCCAATCTCAGCACTTTGGACACAGAGGCAGGGGGATCTCTGTGAGTCTGAAGCCAGCCTGGGCCACATAGTGAGGCCCTGTCTTAAAACCAACCCCCCCCCAAAAAAAAAATTTAACAAAAACAAAAACAACAAGCAAACTTGCCTGCAATTTTAGGACATTGCTACTTAAGATGACAAATAAGGTTTAATTCCAACTCCTACATAATGAAGATAATCTGTAATTAGCAACCTATGCTTTGATTTGATTTACTTTTCATTAAAAGTAAAGAATGTTTAATTATGTTTAACATATGCTAAAGAAGAACTCCAAGCTGAAATTAGGCAGTTAATAAGATTTTCAGCCATGTTAGTATAGTTGGATTTCCAGCCTTTTCTGCTAACCTAATGTTTGTCTGGGCATGCATATTAGTTGAAAAACAGAGTGAAGAATTCTTTAGGATTCACTCCATTCAAGCTCTGCCTGGCCTGATTCTCACCCACAGTTGGAATACCAGTTTTTATTTTTAACATCTTTGGAAGCCTGGACACTTCACTACCCAGGCTACAAAAGTCAGAGAAAAGGCGGAGGCATGCTGGATTTACCATGCTCAGGTTGTGGGGAACAGGGGCTTCCTAACCCTTAAGGTAGGGAGCTTGGGTTAAGGTAGGGAGCTTGGGTCTGAGCATTCCTTTCCTCCAGCAGCCAGCAGCCAGCGGCCAGCGGCCAGCAGCCAGCAGCCATCCCCGCTGGCTTGGCCTCTTACCTGGGCCTGTGGCCTTGCGAAGCTCCTCTGCTAGAAGGCGCTGATTGGTGGCCCGCAGGACCTGCACGGTCAGCCTTACAGCGTACGCTTCCCCATAATAGCTGAGTAGAAGGTTGGCCAGCTTTACCGGCCTGGCCATCTTCACTTGGCCCCGAGGGATCCTGGAAAGACCCTTGTCCAGGTTGGTGTTTTGCAGGCTGAACTTAAACTTCTCAAAGTCATAGGGCACGAGCTCCTCCAGGGTGTTCAGCAAATGATCACTAAGGGTCTTAGCCATGGTGCTGGCCAGGAGGAACTGCAGCCAGCTATGTGGCTTCTGGCAGAAGATAAAGACTTCTCTCTTGGAACTTCAGAACAAGCAAGAACTAGCTTGTGAAATAACGGGCAATGCACAGGAAACAACAAAGGCTTTGGTAGGAAGTGAGACTGATGATGAGGGCGTGTCCAGGCTGCAGCCTGCTGCATCCCTTCTTTCTTCGAGGATTCAGAGTGTTTTCATAGAAAGGGCTCTGCTTTGCCAGCTTATGTTCTGGTTGAATAAGATGCAGGCCGTTCAGTAAGGACGGTTCTGGGAAGGAGATCCAGACCTTCCGGCGGCTCTCTTGCTCTTTCTTACTCTCAGGACCCTAGGCTGGTGGAAGGGAAGGAAAAAGATGGTCTTGCTTGGAGTTGGCCCTCTCTGGCCAGCTGCTGTCTTTGGACTCTTGGGGTTCATAGACCTCCACAGCCAATGGCAGGTGGAGGAACAGTCAGCAAATAATTGCTATAGGCTTTGCCGGGTTCTGCTCAAGGCAGACTCCAGAAGGGCACTGCAGTTCCAGTCTGTCTGATCATGTCTAGTCCATCCTGCAGCATAAAGCCTTCAAACAGAGGCTCTGAGGAGCACCGCTGTCACCGCCATTCACACGCGCATTTATTCTCACAGCTGACTTGGCCCTTGCAAGCCCCTGGGAGTCAGGCTGCTCTTCTTCCCTGCACCCTTTGAAATACATTCTCTAAGTCCTCACTGGGATGCTTGAAATGCAAGGTTGGAGAGATGCAGGCATCCTTTGGCACTTACAGGTGAGGCAGGGTGAGCTTCAGAGTGGTCCCAAAGCCAGTGGAGGATACGTGGGAGGACACCGCTGCTCACTTTCCTGTTTCTGCTTTTATGCAATTCCTGGTTTTTAGCCTCAATCTTTTATTTTGAAAAATTTCTAGCTACTCGAAAATGGAGAGCTTGTACAAGGAACCCTTTCATACCATTTACACAGGCCGACTGCTTCTGTGTTGTTTTCTGCCACATCCTTCACTTTCTTCTTAACCAGTTGATAATAAATGGAAAGCACTAGTATCTATCTTTCTAAACACTTGCTATCAGTGATGGCTGTTACCCTGACATGCTTGGGAAAAGAGAACCTTAACTGAAAAGCTCCTTCCTTCAGACTGGCCTACTGTAGGCACGTCTGTGGGGCATTTTCTTGATTACTGGCCAATGAAGGAGCACCTGCCCACTGTGGGTGATACCATTCCTGAGCAGATAGATGGGTTTGGCATGGACAAGACATGTAGCTGAAGCTGGGTGGTGGTGGCAGTGGGCAGCAGCGCACACCTTTAATCCCAGCACTCAGGAGGCAAAGGCAGGTAGATCTCTGAGTTTGAGGCCAGCCTGGTCTACAGAGTGAGTTCCAGGACATCCAGGACTACACAGAGAAACCCTGTCTTGAAAAACAAAAAGAAAGAAAGAAGAACGAAGGAAGAAAAGAAAAAAAGAAAGAAAAAAGAGAGAGAGAAAGACAGGGAGGAAGGAAGGAAGGAAGGACGGATGGAAGGAAGGAAGGAAGGAAGGAAGGAAGGAAGGAAGGAAGGAAGGAAGGGAAAGAAAAAGAAAGGAAGGAAGGAGAGAAAGAAAAAGAAAGAAAGAAAAAAGGAAGGAAGAAAGAGAAAGAAAGAAAAAGAAAGGAAGGAAGGAGAAAAA
>NW_026588752.1:5366795-5413534 GCF_907164565.1 Psammomys obesus | reverse complement strand
GGAAGGAAGGAGAAAAAGAAAGAGAAAGAAGGAAGGAAGGAAGGAAGAGAAAAAAGAAAGGAAGGAAGGAAGGAAGGAAGGAAGAAAGGAGGCTGAAGGTGAGCCTAGCAGTGATCCGATAAGCAGTGTCCCTCCACCATCTGTACCTCCAGCTCTTGCCTTCATTTTGTGGCTTGGCTGCATTTGCTCACGCACTGTAACCTGGAAGATGAACCCTTCTCAAATTGCTTTTGGTCTGGTATTTACCCCAGCGACAGACAGAACAATGACCCTAAATACTTCTAATAATATATGACTTTACTGTGTCTGACTTTACTGCGCGCTCGAGTGCGCACACGTGTGTTCAGGTACCCGTGTGCATTTATAAAAGGCAAGGATTGACACTGGGTATCTTAGTTTATTGAAGATCTAAACTCAGGCCTTTATAAGCTTGTGTGATAAGCATCAAACCCACTGAGCCATCCCCCCAACTTAGCTCATTTTAAGTAACCACAATTTTTACACTCAAGAAAGGTACTGAAGAACAAAACAACCAGTCTGTGAAGTGCAGGTCTCCATCTGTCCCAACAGTGTCTCACACTTCCTTTCCTTTTTTTCAATTTGAGATATTGATTTTTTCCATTTTAATTTGATTTTGGTGTTTTATTCAAACAAACATTTTAAAACTAATTGATTTGCATTAATATATAATCACGTGCATAGTGCTAATTCCACAAAGATCATTTCATACAACTATATAATATACTTTGAGCAAATTCCTCCCATACCTCCTGCCCCTAGCCTGCCTTGGCCCTTTTTGTTCCCCTAGACATCTTTTTTTTTCCTACTTTCATGTCACCCATATATACATGATTTTAAGTATCTAATATAAAATCTAGGAACCATAAGTGAAAGAGGATATGTGGATATGTTATCTTAACTTAATTCATTTAATATTTTCATCTCTGCCTCTGTCTATTTTCTAAAAACGATATATAATTTTGTTTTTCTTTATTATTGAAAACATTTCAAATATATATTATATGTATTACATTTTCTATGCCCATTTCCTACTTTTAAATAATCATTTTCTAAATACAATGTCAATCTAATCTTTTCCATTCAGGTCAATATTGAATACTTTATAGTACTTATAACGTAATATAATATTTATAAATATTTCAATCTGATTTTCATTTCCCAGAGTAAAGCTGTATATTTTAAAAATCTCAGCCTGTGTAACAACAAATGAGATCTGGAAACATTTTACGAATAAAACATTATTTTGTTGGGTGAGTTTGTAGCCATTAAGAGGAGAGAGTGTGGGAATGAATCTCCTCTATACAAGCCTTGCATGGAGGCTGCAGTCACATGGATGGAGGGGATGGAGAAGGGGATGGAGGGAATGGACGGAGGGGAGGGAGGGGATGGAGAGAGAGGATGGAGGGGATGGAGGGGATGGAGGGGATGGAGGGGATGGAGGGGATGGAGGGGATGGAGGGGATGGAGGGGATAGAGGGTTCCCTTGACCAAAGATGGATGCTCTCCTTGCTCCTATGGAGTTCAAGTCCTAATCAATCATGGAAGATGGGCAGTATCAAAGGAAAGAATCCAGTCACTTCTGAATTATTTATTGTGAGGAAAGTCATATATAATGGCAGAGAGGGGCACAGACGTCAGGTGGGCGATGCCCACTGTGGCTTCTGGACTGTGCAGGTTCTCATTTAGGACAGGTGAGCCGGAACTTGTAGGAGGATGTCCTTGAACTCCTGAGCCTCCTGCCTCCCCCTTTCAAGTGCTAAGATTAGCACTTGAATGTCACACCAGGCTTTTTGAGGTTTTGGTTTGAGATAAACGTCTTCATCTAGCCCAAGCTCCAGGAACTTGCTATGTACCTGAGGATAGCCTTGAACTGCTGAGCCTTCTATGCCTCCTAAATACTGGTGTTTGCAGGTGGCTAAGTCAGGCCTTTTGATTATTGTTGAAGGGATGGTTTCTTTATTTTGAAACAGGTTCTCAAAGACTGGGGGGGAGGGGAGGTGGAGTAATCCAAAGTCTTGAAATACTGGAAAATTACTCTTTACAAGAAACTTTTCTGCAGGTTTACATTTTCAGAGAAAGTCGTTTTTCTTGCAAAATAAACTAAGCCAAACCAATCAGAACTTTCCCACATCCTTGTTGAAAAATATTGAGTTTAGTCAAGACGTCAAACAGGACAAAAAAAACATGTCCAATACCTTCTCTTGCGTAGGGTTCAACACCATGACCTAAAGCAACTTGGGGGAAAATAAGGGTTTATTTGACTTATACTTCCACATCACCATCTACTCAAGGAACTTGAAGCAGGGACTGAGGAAGCCACAGGGAATGGCGCCTTTCTGTCTTATTCTCTCAGTCTGCTTAGCTATCCACCCCGGACCACCTGCCCAGGGCTGGCACTGGCATTGGGACCTTCCACACCGATTATTAATCAAGAAAACGTCCCCCAACATGCACACAGGCAATCGAGTAGAGGCTCTTTTTTTTTTTTTTTTTAATTTTAATTGAGGTTCCTCTTTCCAACTGACTTTAGCCTGTGTCAAGCTGGCATAAAACTAACTAATGAACCACACCCTCCCAACAGTCCCGTAATGGTTTTCACGCTATCTGCAAGCCCCACTTTTAAAGCACCCCTCAAGACTATAAACATTGACTTTTTAAAAGTCTCTTTCAAGCACAGTGCTTTCAATTTAGACTTGTATAACTGGTTCTTTGTAGTTAGACAGCAGGTAACATCCAAGAGTCCTCAAGATCTCTCCTTTCCTTTGTAGTTACCAGTTGACCCCAGACTGGGCCAATACCATCCACCCAGTGGTTCTAAGAATCCATTGATGAATCTTTTCTAAATAAATTACTTCAACTGACTGACAAACAGTGACATTTACATTTCTTTGTATTCTTTGCATATCTCGGATTAGATCTGATTTGTTGTTCCCATCAAAATTTTGGCTTGAAGTTGTTTTGTGGATAATACAGTTAACCCTTCAACAAACAGCACTTTTTTTTCTTTTTCTTTTCTGTTTTGTTTTGCCTTGTTTTGGTTTTGGTTTTTCGAGACAGGGTCTCTCTGTGTAGCCCTGGCTGTCCTGGAACTCACCAGAGTGACTAGGCTGTCCCTGAACTCAGAGATCTGCCTCCCTCTGCCTCCCAAGTGCTGAGATTAAAGGCGTGAGCCGCCACCACCAGGAACAGCACTTATTTTATTCCAAGCATACTGTTTGCTCTATTTTCCTTTCCCTCCTTCCCTCCCATCTTTCATTCATCTTTCTGTGTGTGTTCATGTTTGCATGTGGGAATGGCACATGCCAGGGCACACATGGAGAGGGGGTCTGAGGTCAGCTTCAGGTGTTGGTCCTTGCCTTCCACATTGTCCAGCTCCTGTGGATTCTCCTATCTCTGTCTTTCATCCCCTACAGGGACACAGGGATTACAAACACAGTGACTGTAGTCAGCTGACGGCAGATACACAGAAATTCTCAGGTTGGGCCAGAAGGATATTGACCGAGGTCTCCCCGGGACCAGGACCGATGCCAGACTTTAGGAAGCTGCTACCCGATCTCTGCATGTCAGGCAGCTGCCTTCTTCTGTGGGAGAAGTGGTGAGGTTTGTGGTGCGCAGGGTGTTGTAGGTCCCTGGGATCTGTGACTCCCTGACTCATCAGGAAACTCCTTGGAGCACCTACCACAGAATGAGGCTGAGAATGGGGATTTCCAGCCCCATAGTTTGCAACTGTAACTGCTTGTTTTGTAACAGGGGCAAGTCTGAGTCAGAGACTTCCAGAAGGCAGTGTTTTGATGCCACTAGGGTCTTCCTAGGTCAAAAGAAACCCCAAAAAGGTTTCACTTTTAGGGGCTTCAGGTGAAATGTAAAAAGAGGATTAAAGCCTAGGTGACTTGGTAACTCTTATTTTAAGTGTTTGGTAGAAAAATGAAAGTAGAATAGTAATGAGGTTTTTGTTTTCAATAATATTTTTATTATTCCTTGGTAATTTTATACAGATGTACAAAGTATCTTGATCATATCTTCCTACCTACTCAAGATATTTTCCCAACCCATCACCCTCCCATCTTCAAGTCTTTAAAAAAAAAAGAAAAAAAAAACTTGCTGAGTCCAGCTAGTGCCGCCTTTGGAATGTCAACTAAGCTCGCTGGCTTCACCTTCCTGGGGCTTGTGCAGGTGGCAGAGCTTCAGTGAGTTTAGGAAAGAGCATGTCATGACCAGGGGGCGGCATTTCACAGCATGCCTCCCGACCCTTCAGCTCTTGCCTTTCGTCCTCCTCTCTTTCAGGGTGTAATCTCAGCTGTGTTGGGGTTGGTGTAGATGTCCTGTTTAGGGTTGAGCAACAAGCCTTTCTCTCTCCATCTTCTGAAACCAGATATGTAATTTTACTTGGCATCAATAATAAATCTGAACTTAATTCAGATGCTTACTGGTTCTGCCCTTGGCTCTCATTCCCCAGTAATGCATAGCTCAGGCGCCCTGGTCCTCGATCCACTCACTCCATCTCTGTTCACCAGATGTTTCATAGTTTGCAATGCAGAGGCTCAAACCCAGGGCCTTATGCAGGAAGGACTCTCTCACTGAGACAGAGCTCCAGCCCTATTTTTGAATTTTAAAACATAAAAATACAATCTTGTATTACTTTTACATAGAAAAAGATAATCTTTTATAATATTTTATTTAAATGTTGTTTGTGTGTGTATGTTTGTATATGTGCATGTTCTGGGTGTTGGGGTGTGCAAAAAGAAGCCAGACGAGGCTGTCAGATCCCCTGGAGCTAGAGTTACAGGTGGCTGTGAATTGCTCGATGTAGGTTCTGGGAATCAAACTTGGTTCCTCTGGAAGAGCAGCAACTGTTCTTAACTGCTGGTTCTTCTCTCCAGCTCCAAAAGGTAGTCTAAGTCATTTGTAATTAGCTTACTCTAATATCTAGACGAAGGATGGTATATAAATATATCTGTCATTGAGTCAGCAGAAGAAATGCCTGGGAAGGCCAGGGAAGATTTTTTATGTTGGTCTGATGTTGAAAATACTTACACTCTCCCCACTCCCTCTATCTATCTATCTATCTATCATCTATCTATCTTTCTTTCTTTCTTTCTTTCTTTCTTTCTTTCTTTCTTTCTTTCTTTCTTTCTTTCTTTCTTCAAATCAGGGTTCCAAGTAGTCCAGGTCAGCCTTCATCTAAGTAGCCAATATAAAAACCTTGTGATCTCCCTAACTATTCCTCCCTTGTGTGAGGACTATAGGGATGTGCTGTCATGCCATCTTGCCTCCAGTATATTTAATTTTAAAGGACAAATCTGAGACATTGAGCAGGCAATCATTCAGGTTTGAAGCAAGAGTGCAGGGTTGCTCAGCAGCCCTTTCCAGTGTAAGGAATCTGGTGAATGTTTTATGGTCATTAATCATGTGTTCACTAGCTGGATCCCAAACCCCAACACAGTCCTCAACGCTAACATACTCTATTCTGATCATGTTTTCCCCTGCCCAAATTCCTCCCAGATTCTCTCCACCTCCCCACCAATCCCGCTTTGTTCTTTCTCCCTCTCTTTAAAATACTAAAATAAAATAAAAATCACCAACAAACTCCAAGAAATGTATACAGCAAACACAAACCCCCACAAAAACATAAAAATGGAAACCAAAGAGGGGGACCTTTTTTTGTTGTTTTGTTTTTTTGTTTTCTCTGTGCAGCTTTGGCTGTCCTGAACTCGCTTTGTAGTTTGAGGCTGTCCTCAAACTCACAGAGATCTGCCTGCCTCTGCCTCCCTGAGCGCTGAGCGCAACACCACTCACATTTTAAAAGTCAAACCTTGACGGCATGTGTTTACTTTATACAAAAGATAACATTTAAAAGACAGAGAGAGAAAGGAGGTCAGTTTGTAAATGTTGGGATTATTGACAAGCTATCAAGAAATAAACATTTCTGCCTCATGCCACGTCTTAGGGGATTTATTGCTGTGAAGAGACACCATGGCCACAGCAACTCTTCTAAAGGAAGACATTTCATTGGGGCTGTCTTACAGTTCAGAGGTTTAGTCCATTACCATCACAGCAGGAAGCCCGGTGGCAGGCCAGCGGACATGGTGTTGGAGAGGTCGCTGAGAGTACTGCCTCTGGACTGGAAGGCAGCAGGGAGAGGAAGGCCTGAGCTTTTGAAATGTCAAAGCCCACCCCAGTGAAACACTTCCTCTAGCGATGCCACACCTACACCAACAAGGCACACGTCCTTATAGTGCCAATCTCTATGAGCCTACGGGGGCCATTTGCATTCAAACCACCACAGGCCATGTACAAAGAGAAATGAACAGATAAATTCAGGATGAGGAAGAATAAGACAAAGTTATCAACAGATGCGAGATATTACCCAGTTCAGGTTTACACACGCACAGGAACACACACACAGAGGCACATTCACCTCGGGGGAGGGGTGGAGTGGAGAAGGAGACGGGGAGATAAATAGATCCCCATAAGACTGCTGAGTCCTGTCTGGCTCCAGGGATCGACTTGACTGGGTCGGTGAGGGAGTGAAGACAAAGACAGACACAGAAAAGTCAGGATCAGGCAGCCTGAGCTCTTGGATGGAGAAGCTCCGCCTAGCTATTACATACATTGGAACAGGGAGGTGGAGTTATTGCATCCCACCAAATAAGGAAGCTGGGAGGTGGGGTTATCATGTAAACAAGGATGTAGGGTTACTTCAGCCAGCAAGAACACAGATTTGGCTAATCTTAGCAGGAGCAGTCTCTGTAGAGGAGCCGTCTCCAGGCTGTAAACGTCTACAGTGTGGGGCACGGGGCGAAGGGCACCATGGTGGACATTTTCTGCACTCACTGTCCACACTCACGTTGGGCTGAGGAAGGCCTTACCACGCCCATGAGTCTGAGGCATTGGGATCCTTGGCATGGCCATGTCAAACTATATGTGTAATGGAAGTTTTGGTTTCTCTGTAAACTCAGTTATGCTATGTTTTAATCCCAAGTGTGGGATTTTAGTGGGGCTATAGTTTCTCCACACCTGTTAATTGTCTCATGCGGGGCGGGCGGGGCTTTTGCCAGCTGGTAAGGGCCTTCCACGTAGGGCATGGAGAGGGCGTGGTCTACGGCTTGGAGGATATAAATTGAGATCCCAGACAGGGAAGGTGTGATATCCGGCGTTGGCATGCGGTGCCTGGCAGTTTGGAGAGAGTAGAGAGGCGGACTGTGTGGCGCTGTGGAGCAGACAGATGGGAACGATTCAGAGCACAGGCACTTGGAAGAGCCCTCTGGCCCTAAAAGAAGGCATTGACCCTGAACGGGCTGGTCTCGAACCCTCAGGGATCTGCTTGTCTCTGCTCTGAGGGCTGGGATTAAAGGCGCAGGCCACCTCACCAGCTTTCTGTTGTTGTTGGACCAGAATTGATTGAGGGGGCGCAGAAATAAAGGAGACAGAAGCAGAATTGCCCTTTCGTCAAAACAGTTTGAAGGCCAGTCTTCTCGGGAGCGGAGCCTGGGCTCCAGGGCACCGGGGGTTTGGGGCCTTTACGGGGCAGAAGGAACTTCATCTGCACATCTGTTTTTGCCTGCAGTCTGAAAGTGGTAAACACCGGAGGTTCTAGTCGATCATCTAAGAAGCTTCCAGGGTCCTCACAGCCCACAGGTGATTGAGCCAAGCCAGCTTTCCTGTCCCGAGTTATTCGGCCGCCTGAAGGTCACTAACCTTTCAGTTTGGACTGCAACTGCTCATTTACACCTGGCATGCACGGGACCCCTTCGAGGCCAGTAGAGGGTGCTAGATCCCCCGGAACTGAAGCTATGGAACTGGGGCAACGCGTGGTTGCTGGAAACAGAACCCAGGTCCCCTGGAAGGGCAGCTAGTGCTCCTAACAACGGAGTCATCTCTCCAGCCCAACGTCACAGGCCTTGACAAGGTTTTTCTGACGTGCTGCCTAGCGCCTGGACAGGCATTTGCCATGGCAGCCTGTGGGCCTTTGTGCCTGTGATGAAGCGAGGAAACACTCGACTCTACACAGTCACCCAAAACATAGCATTTTTATTCCCACGGCTTAAGCTTTAACAAGTCAGCAGTGTGACCTGAGGCAAGCGACTTCCCTGACACCCGGTGCCACCATCACAGAGCTTATGCCACACTGTGAAGCTTCTATTTCATGTAAGTATGTACTCAGTAAGTGATTACTGGTTTTCACAACACAGTCCTAGAATTTGCGGACTCCACGAGCTGTCACAGACACGCTCCAGCCTCAGGCCCGGGCAGTTCTTTCTTCAAGAGAGTCCGCCTAGGTGTTTCTTCCCTCAGGATCGCCGTCAGAGCCGACGACCACGCTCTCGCAGAGCGAGGCCATAGAGAGCTCCGGGAGAACGGTGAGCAAACGACACCGAGCGCGTTCCTCTGGGTCGACCAGCCCAAAGCTGGAGGGCCGCTAAACCCACCGCGCAGGCGCAGTGAGAAGGGCGTGCCGGGGACTACATTTCCCGGCAGTCCCCACGCAGCTCCAGCCCTGCCGTCGCTCTGGTCTCCGCTTCAGGCTGGAGGTCTCCCGTGTGTGGGATCGGCTTTCTGAAAGGTTTTCTTTGTGGGGCTTGTTAACGACGGGCACTTCTGGGCCCCAGCGTGACACGCCAACGCCGCTGTGCTCTGGTTCAAGCGTGGCTCAGCAACTCACCTTTTTTGTCTTGTTTCGGTTTCGTTTTCTTTCGAGACGGGGTTTCTCTGTGTGGCCTTGGCTGTCCTCGAACTCACTGAGAGCCGCCTGACAGGAACTTAACTTCTGGCAAACTTTCCTGAGGAAACCTGCCCTGGTTGTGCCCGGGGCACCTAGCCCCCCAAGTCCCCATCCTCGGCGCGTCCCACCTGGCGGCCCCGCCCACCGTAGCCCCGCCCCTCACCCCAAGTGGACACGTCCTCCTCTCCTTTTATGCAAATTGTCTTAATTTTTGTCGGCCGTGGGTGCGTGGCGCGACCCGGCCCAATGGGAGCCCGCGTAAGCAAACGGGAGTCGGAAGTCCGTCCTGACTGGCAGCCGTTGGCCTATGACGCCTAACTCGCGCGCGGAAACTTCCGCCGCGGGCGCCGAGAGCTAAGTTCTGTGCAGGCCTGAGAAGCTGGTCAGGAGGCGACGCTGCAGGCCTATTATTGCCAAGATTTGGACCAGGCTTCTTCCGGCGGGGTTGGGAGCCCAGAGCCTCCCGGGGACAGCGGTCGTGGTCTACTGTTATTCACAACCAAGGGCATCTTTCAAGCGGACAGAGCTGGTTTCGGGACCTAGGCACTCGGGGGCATGGCTATGGCTGCGGGTCCGAGCTCCCGGGAGCCAGAAGGGCTCCTGATAGTGAAACTGGAGGAGGACTGTCCCTGGAGCCAGGAGGTACCCACGCCTGGCCCACAGCCCAGCCCAGAGGTCTCCCACCTGCGTTTTCGACGGTTCCGCTTTCAGGAAGCCTCCGGTCCCCGCGAGGCCCTTAGCCAGCTTCAGGAGCTTTGCCATGGGTGGCTGCAGCCGGAGATGCGCACCAAGGAGCAGATCCTGGAGCTATTGGTGTTGGAGCAGTTCTTGACTATCCTTCCCCAAGAGATTCAGAGCAGGGTGAAGGAGCTGCGCCCAGAGAGCGGCGAAGAGGCCGTGACCCTCGTGGAGCGTATGCAGAGAGAACTTGGGAAACTGAGGCAACAGGTGACAGCTGTTTTATCCGTGGTTTGGCCCGGAAGACTGGCCTGGTTTTGTAGTCTGATATACTTGATTGCCCTGAGTAGACTTTGCGTGAGGGAGAGGCATTTTCGCGCTTCATCCGGAACACGTTCCTTCCATATTTTCCCCGTATGATGACAGTGGGCAGGGACTGTGCTTCAGCATGTAGGCGTTGGTCCTTCAGTAGTGTTGCAGTTAGACTCCGGGCAGGCTAAGCTGTTGGTCCTGTTTTCTCTTGGTAAGATGAAGATGCTGAAGTACTGTCTGGGGATAATTTCGAGGTTTAGGAGGAAAATACGTCTTTTGGCACTGCTGCCATTGCTTCAAGGGCTTTATTTTGTGGCAGGGTCTTAGGTGGCCGTAGCTGACCGTGACTCACTGTGTAGCTCAACTTGGCTCCAGCTTTCCATTTCCCCACATTCTGAGTTCTAGGGTTACAGGCGTGTGTCATTGCGTTTGGCTCTGCACTTTCTTTTTTAAAAGGCAGATTCTAGTTGTGTAGCTCAAGGTTAAACGCGACGTGACCTTCCTGCTTCAACCTCCCTTCTACTGAGATTACCACAGGCCTGTGCCACCACCCCAAGCGTATACTTAGTGGTTAACACCTGGTATATCGTTGTCAGCAGTCTTTAATGCAGAGTTGGATTTCTGTTAACTGAATTTTGAAAAACAGCTAGGCACTGAGGTGCTGTGGTCACTACCTGCTAAGTTTACCTTTGGTAGTAGTGAGAAGTGGGAGCACCTCGACAAGGTGAGAGCGAGCGCCAGCAGAAGTGAGGTGTGTCAGGAGTGTGTTGAGAAGTTGTGCACTGGAGTCTCACTTTCCCTTGCTTCCATCCCTCCCTCTGTTTTCTGTTACACACGCCTTTAGCATAAACGCCTTCAGCATAAACCATTCTCTTGGCCAAGACCAAAGGGATGGTCCTGTAGTTCTCTGTTGAAGGCTCGTCCTAAGAATCCTGTACTCATGTCCGTTTCTGTCAGCCCCGTTGTGATGATGAGTGATGTGGGTTGGTTCCCAGGTCACAAACCAAGGGCGGGGAGCAGAAGTGCTTTTGGAGGAGCCTTTGCCACTGGAAACGGCAGGAGAGTCACCGAGCTTCAAGCTGGAGCCAATGGAGACTGAGCGAAGCCCTGGCCCCAGGCTGCAGGAGCTGCTAGACCCCAGCCCCAAAAGAGACCCCCAGGCTGTAAAGGAGAGGGGTGAGGGACAGTTACCTGGGCAGGTGGGAGGGAGGAGGGGCTCTGGGGTAACCTCGACCTAGCAGAATGTAGTACAGGTGCCAAGGAGAAAGAATTCCTGAAGTTGAGGTTCTCAGATGTGGTCTGAAAAACCTGAAAGTGTGGGGTGGATTCTGTGAGGGGTCGGTGGGAGGAAAAAGGGAATCCCCTACCTAGGAAAGCCGTTTTGTGCACGGAACTATAGTTTATAGTTAATGATTGGTGTGGGTGTGGTCAGAATACCGTTGTCCAGCATGAAAAACCGCTCGCGTACCTTTTCTATGACCCTGCTACTTTAGATCACCTTACTATACCTTTTGCTACTCTTTCTTTAATGTTAGTCCTAAAAGCTGAGACTGGGTGCTGGGGAATGCATATTGTCTTGTAATAATCTGTGGGTTGCTAAGATTTTAGTGTCACTGTTCTCATTACAATTTCTGTCATCTTTAGCATTATCTGCTCCCTGGCTCTCTGTCTTTCCTCATGAAGGGAATGTGGAAGATAAGGATATGACGGGGTCCCAGGTGATGTGGGACTTCTCATTGCCTCTCCCCAGAACCCTCCTTTTTTCCTTTCCCTTTGGGGTGGGAGGTGCCCTCTGCTCCTAGGTGAATGTTTTCTCTCTGATCAGATGCCTCCTTCCTTTGTCTTTTTAACCCATCGCTTGCAGGCTTCCCCCATTGGCACTCGTAGGTTTTTCCCCTTTAGCTGTGACTCTGCTTGAATTGTCCCTACTGCATGAGATGCTAAAGGCGATCTTGTGTTATTTCAGTTGCCCGAGAGCTTCGAGGACATGGCAATGTATATCTCTCAGGAGTGGGGCCAGCAAGATCCTAGTAAGAGAGCTCTCTCAAGGGATATGGTGCAAGATAGCTATGAGAACGTGAGCACTCTAGGTAACAACCTCTCTTTCTGGGACAATGGCATTTATGACCAGAGGGTTCTGTTCCTTGGACACACTTACCTTCTGGATATGAGCTTTGAGTTTGTCAATATCTATCTGTAAGTGATATTATCTATATATAAGTAGCCAGCATTCGTATAGTGAGTTGATTCTCAAAGAAATGGTCATCCTATGTTTATTTTTTACTTATTTGAATTAAAAATTATATGTTTTAAAAATTCAATTTCTTTGAAAATATTTAAAAACCCGTAGTCTTCTCTAATTTCTTTTTTTCTGGAGGGTAACTACTGGGAATGCTTTAGTGTAGATATCTCCCAAGTGATATATGTCAGACTTGGGGAGAGTTTGTTTCTGTCTGCTGGCAGGAAGCAAGACTTTTGTTTTCTCTGCTTGGTAGAAGAGTGTGGTGACCTGCGTTTCTCCTTGTGAACAGAGTCCTGCACAGCGGGTCAGGAGGGCTTAGCCACCCAGGTGGAACAAGGAGGGAAGCCATGGGAGCCTAGTGTCCAAAGCTGCAGGGAAGGCGTGAGCCCCAGAAGCCCACTTCCAGGTAAGAACTGAGCGAGGATAAATAGTTGCTCAATGTGGCTTCCAAGGTTGTGTGTGACATTTAGAGATTTAAATACATGGCCAGTGTTAGGCAGTGTGTGGGGATAACTGTCTCTTTATTTCTTGCACACTCTTAAACCAGTGAGGTAGCGAAAACTGCAGAGTGTAAACTGAGGAGGTGCTAACTCTTGGACTTACTTGAGACATTGTAGGCTCAGCTGTGAACCATACATGAAGGGGGAAGCTGATCAGAAAGCAGAGTGGGGACCCTAACAAAGGGAATTCTAAGAGGAGTCTGAGCTCTGAGTCTTTGAGTCTTCTCCATGGGCTTCTCTGGCATGCTTTACTTACAAGGGCAAGATGGCAAACAGAACTCTGGTCTCACGGCCTCTTGCCTGAAAGGCATGTAGCTATTTCTTTTTTCCACTGTAAAATAACCTAAAGGTTTGATTTTTTTTTTTTTTTTTTTTTTTTCTCTCTTGCTAGGGGCAGAAAAGTTTGAGAACCCAGAAAGAAATGCTGAGTCAGTTTCTCCTGAAAGTGCTGATCCTCCAGTACTGCTGCCTGGCCCAGCCAGGAGGGAGGTGCCCTGGAGTCCCGAGGAGGGCAGACCTGATGATGGAGAAGGACACTGGGAATGTCCCTCAGAAGACAAAACAGAGGAGTCCTTGGTGGGAATCATAGGTTCTAGAGGACTGGTCCAGCCAAAGGAACTGCCCAAGAAATTGCATTTGTGCCCCTTGTGTGGCAAGAACTTTTCTAACAACTCAAACCTAATCAGGCACCAGAGACTGCATGCGGCAGAGAAGCTGTGTATGGACGTAGACTGTGGGGAAGTTTTTGGGGGGCATCCACATTTTCTATCACTGCACAAAACACAGGTGGGAGAGGAAGCCCATAAGTGCCTTGAATGTGGAAAATGCTTCAGTCAAAATACCCACCTCATCCGCCATCAGCGCACCCACACGGGTGAAAAGCCCTATCAGTGCAATGTGTGTGGAAAGAGCTTCTCCTGCAACTCCAACCTCCACAGACACCAGAGGACACACACTGGGGAGAAGCCCTACAAGTGCCCCGAGTGCGGGGAGATCTTTGCTCACAGCTCCAACCTGCTCCGCCACCAGAGAATCCACACTGGGGAGAGGCCCTACCGCTGTAGCGAATGTGGGAAAAGCTTCTCTCGGAGTTCACATCTTGTCATTCATGAAAGAACCCACGAGAGAGAGAGACTTGACCCTTTCCCTGAGTGTGGGCAAGGCATGAATGACAGTCCCCCCTTTCTTACAAACCACGGAGCTCTCAGAGTGGAGAGGAAACTCTTTGAATGTTTAACTTGTGGGAAAAGTTTTCGGCAGGGCATGCACCTGACCAGACATCAGAGAACACACACAGGAGAAAAACCGTATAAGTGTGCCCTTTGCGGGGAAAACTTCTCTCATAGATCTAACTTGATCAGACACCAGAGAATTCACACGGGAGAAAAGCCTTACACCTGTCATGAGTGTGGAGACAGTTTCTCTCACAGTTCCAATCGGATCCGTCACCTGAGAACCCACACCGGAGAAAGGCCGTACAAATGTTCTCAGTGTGGAGAAAGCTTCTCTCGGAGCTCACGCCTCACGAGTCACCAGCGAACTCACACTGGTTAGATACGGGGATCGCTTTTTGCCTCAGTTTTGGCAGAAAGCAGTCTTATCCAGAGCTGGTGTTCTTTGCTCACTGCGTGTATTTTACAGTTACTTAATTCAAAGAGAAAGTGGGACTTAGTTTAAGGGAGGTGTAGAGGTGAAGAACTAGCTTAAAACTCAAAAGTTCAGTCTTTAAAGTAAGAACTTAAGTTCTTTGAGGTAACCTGCTCAGGGCCAGTTTTCTATGAAGTCCATCCTGTTTTCAGGTGCATCTACCTTTATTGTTTGACCCAGGTATGGTTTGGGTGCTGTACTGAGTCTGGTATTTATCCCAATAATTTTGGGAATACATGTGACTTCAACTCCTTATTTTTGACATTCAGCAGAGGAGTTTGGGCTTCTGAGGCCCTTGAGACCAAAGAAGGGCTAGGTATCCTGGGAGATGAATTTAAGGTCAACAAGACTGATTTTAAGTTGCATGTTTTTGAAAGGCCGTGGCTGGGAAGGCCTGGGCAGCCCAGTTCTGCCACTACAACACCTCTGTGTAGTTTGTCAGGGGTGCTCATTGGCATATAAAGTGACCCAAGAAAGAAAGGGAACTGTAGACATAGGGAAGCCATAGGGTAGAATCCACAGATGAGCCTGGCGTTTTACAGATTAAGGGTATGTGGTTACAGCCTACCTTTCCAGAGAGTGTGACTTTCTTCCATTTGTCAAAAATGTGCATAGAGCGCTAGAGACGTGACTCTGAATGGAAGGTTTCATGATTCCACAGAAACAAAAAACATCCTAGGGAAACTAGGAAATTATGTCTTTCTTTCCCTGATGAAAATGATAATAAATATCTCCCAGGAAACATGAATAAGTATGGATGTTTATTGAGGGCCTTTGTGTTGATATGTTTCAGACAAACTGCTCTTTCCTTGTGGAGATTCTTTTGGTTTAGTGTTTGGTTTGGTTTGGTTTGGATTTTCAAGACAGAGTTTCTGCCCTGGCTGTCCTGGACTCGATTTGTAGACAGGCTGGCCTTGAACTCACAGAGAGTGGCTTGCTTCTGCCTCCCAAGTGCTGAGATTAAAGGTGTGGGCCGCTGTCGCTGCCACCATCACCACCACCACCACTGCTGGGTCAATTCAGGCTTTTTAAAGACAGGATATTTTTGTCCTGCAAAACTGGTTCCCAGGAGGGAATCCAATAATGGTCTTGATACAGTAGCCATTGATTATTAATGGTGTAGAGGTAAAAAGAAAGGCAAAATTCGTATGTTTTAGAAGGTGGGCTTGGGATAGGAATAATAGTGTTTATCTTTGTTTTTTTTTTTGTTGTTTTTTTTTTTTTTTTTTTTCTGACAGGGAATCTCTGTGTAGCTCTGGCTGTCCTGGAACTCAAGTCTGTAGACCAGGCTGGCCTTGAATTCAGAGGTCTGCCTGCCTCTGACTTGGATGTGCTAGAATTAAAGGCTGTGCCACCACTTCTCGGCAGTGTTAATCTTTTGAGAGAGTTAGACCCAGCACTTTAGCAGTAGGAAATAAGATACCAGGAAGCCATCTAACTAGCTGTTCTTCTGGGGGAAAAGGTGATGGAACAATTTCGTGAGAAACCCGGAATTTTGATTTCATTAGAAAACACAGTGTAGGCTTAGGTTTTTCTACAAACCTACCTTATTTAGGGTTCTTAAGTGCTTCTGCCTCCCTTCCAACCCACAGAGCAGAGGTAGGGGAGAAAGACGGTTACTAGGGAAGGGAGTTGTAGACTTTTTAGAAGTAGGTTTGTAGAGTAAGTCCACTCTGTTGTCCCTCTCACAAGGCAGCTTCCAGCAAAACATCACATGATGCAACTGAGTCTTCAAAGAAACAAAAAACTTCCTCTTCAACACACAAATATTTTAAGAACATGTTTTCATTTTAATCCCAGGTGTGGGGATATGGGGCTGCTTTGCAGCAGCTGACTGATTTGCCTCGTGCTCAAGCAGAGGCATGGTTTTGCCAGCTGTATATAGTTTCTGCAATTGTGTGATGTTGAAATTCTGGGAAATTTTCAGAGGGTGTGTACATGCTAGAGCCCCAACAGTCGGGGTTGGTGGTTGCTGGTCGTTCATGGGGGTTGGTTTGAGTTTGTTAGTAGTTGTGCTCAAAGAAGAAACTAGGAGGAAGAAATTAGATTCTGAGATCTCTCTCTCCCTTCTATCTTTCT
This sequence comes from Psammomys obesus, assembly GCF_907164565.1. NCBI lineage: Eukaryota > Metazoa > Chordata > Mammalia > Rodentia > Muridae > Psammomys > Psammomys obesus. The sequence goes on along the minus strand of NW_026588752.1, from coordinate 5,397,333 downwards.
TTCTCTCCTATATTAATGACAGGGATGAAACTCGGGGAATAAAGGATGGGAAAAAAAAAAAGAACTCAAAGTATCAAAGACCAGCTATAGAGCAAAGAAACAAGAAAGAAGTTATATTCAGAGACCTCTGTCTCTCCCTGAGCTATCCTTATCTAGTGATGGGGGTGAAACTGGGGTAAGGGGAATAAAGGGTGAGAAAAAGTAGAATCCACAAAGTAGCTAAAGCCAGCTACAGAACAGTCCATTAGCAGCAGCCTGTCAGAGCAATCCTCACCTTATCTCAGGTTAGTGTGTTCAGAAGCTTGGTCTTCTGGACCAATTTTTAAACATTTTCTAATATCTCCCTTTACTTTCTGGGCCTTTCACGCGTTGGAGGTGGGTAGTGGTGGTATGAGGACTGAGGGCAGGGAAGGAAGGGGAGGTTAGTGTAGGTTAGAGATTAACAAAGCATCTGCTACAGTAGGAGCAGGGTCTTTGTCCCGTGGAGTAGGGTGGGATTGGTAAGGCTTCTGCTGCCATTTGCTACACCACCAAGCAGCTTGCTTGGATCATTCACACACACAGCATTCTATAAAATCACCCATGCACATATTACATGGTCCAACTGTTGCTGTGTTGTGTGCTTTTTCCTGGGCAGATGTAAAGAAGTGTCCGTCACTCCAGATAAGGTGCCAATGGCAGACTAAAGAAAGCATTCCACCCATGTTAAGGTGGGTCAGTGAGTTTGTTGGTGCTGCATACCGGAGGGTCAGATTCGAACAGTTTCCTGAGCTTAGAGTTTTCTTAACTCTGTGTGGGTATATGGATATCAGAGGACCTAATAGTGGCATTCGTCAACAGCCATCCACCTATTTAAGGACGTGACTGAGGCCTGGAGTTTACCTACCAGTTAGGTCAGGCAGGCTGGCTGATTGTCCAGCCAGCCCCAGGGATTTACCTGTCTTGATGCTAACAGCACACCTGGCTTTTGGGGTGCTGAGGCTCAAATTCAGGTCTCCCTGTTCATTTTCATCCCTCAGCACCTCAAGTCTTAGCTGGTTTCCATTCTACAGGAGAGAATGTTCCGAATCTGAGGAAGTAGCTAATCACCATGTTTTATTTTAAACATTCTCGATTTCCATCATGTAGTCTAACCCCAGCTTGAAAGGCTCTCTCTAAAGAGGGAGGTTGTATGTAGCTTAGGTTGCCTTTTAATTTGCTAGGTAACTTAAGAGATGATCTTAAATTTCTGATCTTCCTTTCTCTGCCTTCAAACTGCTGGGACCCCAAATGAGTATTAGGACAGTGTCTACCTTTGCAGCACTTTCCATTTTAGTAGCAGAATGCCCCTATCCTCTGGTTAAGGTACCAACTCCAATGAGTAGGCATTTGAGTCCCGTATGTGCAGGTACGTGAAGTCAGTTTGTCAGTCTTCTCCAGCATAATTACTCTATGCTGGACAGGCTGTAAAATGGGAAGGGATCTTACATCCTTTCCATTCCCTCTCACAGTGTTCCCCAAGCCTTGGAGTAGGGATTGACACAGATAGAAGGCTCTTTCAGAATTGGACTGACCATAGGTGGAACCAGTTTTAGAAACCGACCATAAAGTCATAATTTTTAAGACAATGAAAGAAGCTTAATGAGAATTTGGAGTGTTTGAACCCCCAAATGTGTGGCTAGATGAAAGCTGTTAAGGATCCAGGGAGTAACGGCTTGCTTCCTTGAGTACTCCCACCGTCCCTATGGTGGGTGGCAGCTGCCAGGTCCGGCCTATTGAATTTCCTGGGGGAACATATTTAGGACAAAGGCATCTTGGAGGGGAAGCCAAGCTGCCTGGTTGGCTTGTTGGTCAGCTTGGTTACTACCCAGAATATCAGCGTGATCCCCCTGGCAGTCCTGGGCACCCACACTAGAAGCCCAATGCCTAGGACATGAGGCCAAAACCTCAGTGGTAGGCTTAAATTAGGTATCGGGGGCAGTGAGGAGACCAGTCTCTCCTGATGGCTGTGTGGGTGTGGGACACATTATGTGTGTGCTTTCCGTGTGCATCTGCAGCTGGGGTTCACATGACTGTGGACTGCCACGTGGGCACCAGGAATTGAACCGGGTCACTCGAAGAACAGCCAATATTCTTAGCTGTTGAGCCAATTGTCTAGCTCCTATTCTGTAATATTTTAATTGTCTTTGGTTTGTACTTTCCTATTTGGACTTAAGACCATGTAGGGTACCATGAATCTGATTTTGGCCAGTTTAGGCTCCTTGGGAGTTCCTTTTGGGGGCTTGGAAGGAGCCCTTTGTTCCTTTGTGTGGCATACATTTATTATTATTATTATTATTATTATTATTATTATTATTATTAGTCCTGGGGAGTGAAACCAAGGTCTTGTGCATATTAACTACTCCACTAGTCGATTACCTAGTAGAGTTTGAGCTTGTTTTTAGCATAGCCATTACAATTTAGATAATTTGGGACAGTAATTCATTATTCAGATCCTTGTTTTTGTACATACAAAAATACCCAATATTCATACACTTGAAACTTAAATTTATTATTTTCAAACTGTATTCTAACCAATACATAAGTGGGCATTGATATGAAAATAATGTTCGATTAAAAACAATGTCAACCGTACTTTTGTATTATATAATTGCAGTTACCTTGACACAGTCTGGTTACTTGAACCAGAAGTTGAAGGCATACTGGAAGTATCCTTAATATCATGAAGCCTATTTTTTTAATAAGCTACCAATTCTTGAATGTCTTTTACTCTTGAACTCTTTCTTGGCTATATTTCATTTGATCTCTTTTAGTGTAAAATGGAATCTTTGAAACTCAGGTGTGGTATCAACAAAGTTAACAAGGTAATCTCTTTTATAGTAGACAAATTTAGCAGTCTGCTTTTCAGTTGCCCTCTTTTGGGAAGCTTCATTATCTCACCTTTTGTTTTGGGAGAACAACTTTTTTTCTTTTTTTCTCACCTCCATTTAATGACACCCTGTTATTACCCACCTTGATTTCTAACTTTACCTTTCTCAAGAATTTCTCTATAATCCCTGTCTTCTAATCCTTGAAGGCCACACACAGGTTCTTTATTGGAAAGACAATTTCCCCGTGTATTTACTTCATCCCAACTTTTTGCCCAGGTAAAAATTCCACTTTTCATGTTGTAGATCTTAATCTTGGAAATTCCCTTTTCTCTTTTATCCTGTTTATCACTTTCTTTCACTCTCTTCAAGCTGTTTCGATCTACAAAGTCATCTGCAGCACAAGGTCACACCTTGATTCCTTGGCTGATGAAGTAGTAGGTGGGAAGAGCATGCATTTTATTCTTCCATCCCTACTGGTTCATGGCTCCGTGGAAGGGTGACCTGGAGAGTTGTCCAGAAGTAACAGTGCCCAATGTCTTCCTCATGAAGCCTTAGATCATTAAGAGTGCTGGTCCTGGAACAAAACTGAAAGAACCATTCTGACCATCCTGAAGACAACCCTCTGCTAAGCCACATGGCTCTACTAGGTTTATGTATCACAGATAATGCACTTGTGGCCTCTTTTACACTTCTGGGCACGTTTGCATTTCCAATGATTTTATTTCCAATAATTTGGGAGTTCCATCTGCACTTGTACATACAGGGGCAGACAACCATTCTTTCTGTATTGCCCATGGGCTGCCCAGTTCTTACTATTGCAAGGCAGAGGAAGTCAGTGTTCAGAACTCTGCTGCTGTTCTCCCAGTCAGGCGTGACAGGATACCTGGAATATTCCCCTAACTCAGCACAGGGAAAGAGACAAGGAACCAACTGAAAGATATTCCCACAAGAACATATGCAGATGGGATGTTGAGAGAAAGCAATGCTTGAGAAAAGCATGAAAGACTCAGACAATGACAGAGTGACTGAGCAGCAGAGGTGCAGGGCAGCACCCCCTTCCTCATTTTACCTCCCTCTTAGAGAAAAGAATGGTGTTTGTGTTGCTCAAGTATAGCATTCACTGGTAATTTCATCTATTTTGTGAGGCTACAAGCCTTGAGGACCCTGACACTGGAAGTCTGGTTAGCAGGAACTTGGAAACAGTTATGTGGAATTCTTTCTTTTCATTCATTCATTCTTCTTTTCTTCCTTTTCTTTCTTTTTTCCTTCCTTCCTTCCCTCCTTTCTTCTTTCCTTCCTTTCACTTTGTTTTTGCTTTTTGAGACAGGGTTTTTCTGTGCAGCCTTGGCTGTCCTGGACTCACTTTGTAGAGGAAGGTGGCCTCAAACTCACAGAGACCCACCTGCTTCTGCTTCCAGTGCTGGGATCAAAGGCGTGCTCCACCACGCCCACCTATGTAGGATCTTCTAAGTGAAGAAAAGTTAGTAGGTTGTACACATGAGTGCAATCTGACTTTTGTTTCAGTCAATACAGTAGTGAGTAGTGAGTCACTAAGTTCCCAAAGTAATCTGTAAATATGCAAATAGCATTTAGTAGCATTTTTTTATTCTCACATTTTCTAGATATATTGATATATTCTAGATATAATTTCAGTGAAATGGTTTCATATTTGTGATCTTTTCAATCTTTAGAATAATGCATTCTTACATAGGAGTCTAAAAGGTTTGCAAAATGTTTTACCAGAGGTTTTTTTTTAAATCTGTCTTTTCATTTGTTATCCTAATTTACATCAGGGTATTAAATGTTATGTTTTGTATTTCAGAGTTGAAATTTTCTTTAGCTTTTACTTAAATGGAACAAAGATTCAGCTGCCTGAAGAATTCAAATGCTGGTATTTCTGACCAACTGTTTCCCATAAGTTCTTCAGACAGGAAATTGTTCTATAGCTCTATGCCCTCAATATTCCTTTTTAGGTTCTCCTGACCAGGCTGAAAGCCATTCCAGGTCTTCTGAAATGTCTAGCCATAGATGTCATGGTCTTCATTCCAGACACACAACTTCATGAGAAGAACAAAAACTACCTCTATAATCCATTCCACGTGCTATTTAAAAAAATACGTCAGAAAAGAGGGAAAAAATTAGTACTTCAGTTACTTCTCTCCTTTAGGTTAGAGCCTTACTGTCCATTTATGTGCCAATGCATAAAATCCTCTCAATTGTCTCATCAAGAGGCTCAGAAGAGGCCAGCACTGTACTATAAGAAACAGCAACTATGATATGGCACCTACGGTACGGAGTCAATTAATAGATGAAGATAAAGATCTTCCTTTTGAGGTAGGGGTTCACTCTGTAGCTGAGGCTAGCCCTGAACACATGACAGCCACCTTGCTTCAACTTTCCAGGCATTATGATTACAGGAATGAACCACAGCCCAGCTTACAAGCAGCTTTTTTTTTTTTTTTTTTTTTTTAAAAAAGCAGTTATGCCAGGTGTGGTGGGGCACGTCTTTTATCCTAGCATTCTAGAGGCAGAGGCAGGCAGCTCTCCCTGAGTTTGAGACCAGTCAGGGCTGCAAAGTGAGGCTCTATCTTAGAAAAGGGTAAGAAAAAGTAGTTAGTTAAAACAATTAAATAGCATCTATTACACATAGGAAAGGAAAAGGCTATTAGCCAGTAGCAGCACCAATAACTCCAGAGAGCTGACATTCAACCTGAGCTGTGTGGGTCTTTCAGAATTAATCCAATGTATTTGCTTACTGTTTCCCAGCTGCACATAAATTTCTTCTAAAACAGCCCCTAACAGAGGAAGGGGAAATCAAAAGTGCAACTTTTTTTTTTTTTTTGACAGATACACTTTCTCACTTTTATTTATGACAAATAGTCCCGATCTCTTCTGATCAAAAGTTCTTTGAGACAGTTCCATCAGCTTTAGCCAGCCGGAGAACAGAATCATCTGACTTGCCCATCCTTCCAATGGGCCGGCAGATAGCATAGGTTTTTCACCGGCCATTAAGCCGGCCTGTGACCTTGTCTACCTCGGCCACACTGAAGGATGGACGTGTGGTCGTTGGCAACAACCATGCAGTTGCTCTGGGACTCCTTAGCCAACTTTCTCCTTATGACTGTGGCTTGCTGGTCATGTCCAAGGACACCACTTGGAGCATTTCACACGCTCAGTTAATGGTTCTCATTGTGTGCTCCACAGTGGGTGAAGCAAAGCACTGAAGGCTTTGCTGTGGTTTGGTTCTGAGACCGGAGCAATACTGGGCTTTAAGGAAGCAAGTCCAGGGGGCTGGAGAGATGGCTCAGCAGTTAAGAGCACTGGCTGTTCTCCCAGAGACTCGAATGGCACCCATATCAACTGACAGGCAAGTACTCATTAGTGTCTGTTTGATCTGTAATGCTTAAAAGATCTGTGCCCCAGTCATAAAAGGTTCTATTCCAGAGCAAAGAGAAACAGCCTTTCATTTTCATTCTCACTTTAAGCTTACCTCCAGATAAACTTCCCTACAAAAAAAAAAAAAAAAAAAAAAAACCCTTTACTTTTTTAAATGCAGTTTTCTCTTTTGCATTCAGAAGACTCTAAAAGTAAGAACCACATAATTTTTAACTTGTTTTTGGAGACAGGGTTTCTCTGTGTAATAGCCCTTGCTCTCTTGGTGGTTGGCCTCGAACTCACAGAGATCCATCTGCCCGTGGAGTGCTGGGATCAAAGGAGTGCACCATCACACCGGCTTAATTTTTTAATTTCTTAAACTCGTCCTCTTCCAGCTCAAGGAAGGCAGATCTCCAGTTTTACATCCCAGTTCTTTGCAGCTTTTAATCTCCAAAGGCTGTTGTAAAAGCCGTTGAGGCCTTTGCTAATTTCTTCAACTCCCAATCACCTTTTTCCTTCGAGTTCTCACGGGGTTGTTTATGCCTTTTTATTGCTGTGTTCTCCACAGGCATGAAACTGATCAGATCTTTAACTAGACTGCTGAAACATGGGCTTGTTGGAAACTAATGCCGGCTACATCGCATTCACGTAATAATCTCTTTGCTGGTATACTTACCAAAAAAAAATTGGAGAGCACCCAAAATCCACAATCTATGCTCACATTTACGGATAAGCTATCTTACGCAGGTGACTATGCTTAGATATTGCTAGCGGGCATGAAAACAGTGCTCTCACCTTCAGGGAAGTACAATGATGGAAAAAACCTTACGATAACAGGAAGCCTACATTCTGCTTTAGCACCTGCCACTGAAACGTGTGGCACCGAACAGATCACTTAATTAGATCTCAATTTCTTTGTCAAGGAAGCCTCCCTTACAAGAAAAGTACAAAACAAAAGCAGTTGCGAGGGAAGCACCACCCCACGACTCAGCAGGCTTTCGGAACTTCACGGTCCCCAAGGAAGCTGCGAGGGGCCCGCGAGCACAGCTGGAGCGTGACCCCAGGCAACGGCCGCGGACACCAGCCGCCGGCGGCCCCAGAGTTCCTCAGGGATGGCCGGAGGCGATGTCCTCCGGCCAGTCGGTAGAGACAGTCTACGCCCCGGCAGGTCCGCAAACTCGGGGGCTCGCGTAGCCCAGACCCGCAAAGCCGGGCTTCGCGCCTCTGGGAAGGGGGAGGGGCGGCAAACAGGCCGCGGGGACACTTCCGCTTCCGGTAGCGCGCCCGCACGCTGTCCCTGTCCCCGGGAACTTAGCGGCGGCGCGAGGCCGTGCCTCGCTGTGTCCCGGCTCTGCCCTCCCGCTGCCCCCGCTGCTGTTGGCGAACAGTTGCGCGGTGAGGGCGGCTCTCAAGTGAGCGGCGGGAAGCGGCTTCCGCCGAGCGGGGCTCTCGGCGGTAACCGAGACCGTCGGCCGCGCCTGCTCAGCGCGTTGGCCGAAGCCAGGCTCTGGCATCCTCTCGGAGGGGCAGTTAGGGCCACCGTTGCTCGCTCGGACCTGCACCTGCACCTGCACCGCGCCGGCTGTGGGGACGGCAGAGCAGCTTCCACCGTGCGCCCTAGAGAAGCTTCTGTACCTTCCTTGACGCTTTTCTGCCTGGCCATCGCCAACGTGAGAAGACTGACCAGTGCAGGCTCAGAAGAGGCTTACGCTGATGCAGAGGCGGGAAGCACTCCACGCCTCCAGAACCCTCGGTGGACAACAGAAACTGGCCATTTATTTGAATGCTCGTAGCTTGCTGGGCAAAATTTCGGTTTACCTCAGGGGAAGGAGGCCCGCGAAGCCTCATTTACAGGTCTACACCGCTCTCAAGAAATTAAAAACCAGTAAAATGACACCTTAATCACCAGCCCTGCCCGCTGTCCTTTCTTTTGCTTCCTCTCCTGTCCCCCACTCTGTTTCCCCATCTGACAAGGTCTCACTGTGCAGCTCTGGCTGGTCTGAGTTCGATTCCCACCATACAAAAAAGCAGCGGCTCACAATCATCTGTAACTCTGGTTCCAGATGGATCTGACGCCCTTGGTGGGCACCAGGCACGCATGGTATAGAGACATATAATTCATTTTTTAAAGATTTATCTACATACATGTATGTATACTATTTGTGTGTCTGGTGCCAGTGGAGATCAGAAGGCATCAGGTCCCCTGGAATTGAATTTACAGATTGTTACGGGCTGCCCAGTGATTGGTAACTCCGGGGACCCTGCGGCAAGAGCAGCAAACGCTCTTCACCGTCTCTCTAACCCATAATAGTTCACTTTAAGGGGAGGGGCAAGTCAGGACCTTTTCTGTTCATTTTTCTTAAGTAGCAAACGTTAAGCTCATTTTACTGATGGCATAATTTCCTTCTCCCCACCACCCTTCAGCGCCTTTAGCAAGAAGATACTTTCTTTGAATTTTAAACCAGACCAGCCTGTGCTTCAGTTGCCAAAGGTGGCACCTGTTTCGTGGTGGCCTTGGGAGCAGATGTGGTAAAAGAGCAGAGTGATGGTGAACCTGAAAGTGGTTGAGTGTTTGGACCCTCAGATCAAGGCTTATGGCATCCTGAGGAGCCTGAGACAAAGAGGGCCAATCAAAGCTAAATAAATAAAGAAATAATCCGTTTCCCAAAAAGGCAGTCAGGGGCCTAAGAATGTCTGCTGGCTGGGTCTCCTGAGGCTGTCAGCCAGCTTCAAGAACTAGGCCATCTGCGGCCGAGACCAGGGATCCACTCAAAAGAGCAAATTTTGGAACTGCTCCTGCTAGCACAGTTTCTGACCAACCTTCCAAGGGAGGTGCCATGTCAGGCAGAGACCACCGAGCATTAAAGAGGTGGTGACCGTGGCCGAGCACCTGCAGAGGGAGTCTCACCAAGTGAGGAATGGGGTGAGAAGAAACATTGCTGTACAGTAAGAAAGGATGATGGTGGCTGTAGTGGGGTCGGGGAAAGGTCATCTTAAAGTGACCTTTTACTGTTCCTTTGGGGCACTTAAGGTAGGATTTGAAGTATAAGCACATAGGAAAACTCAGTCTACCTATTTTAGACATCATCACAGTCTTTGCTCACTTTAGGAAGAAAGTTAAATTTTGTTCTTTGGAACCATGATGGATGAAGAGTATTGTTTTTGGCCAAGGAGACAGAAAAGAAAAAAAAATTTATTTTTCCAATCTAGAGATTGGAACTAGGGCTTTGGGTACGCTGTGCAAAAGTTCTGCCACTGAGCTATATTCCCAGCCTCAATAGTGTGTGTGTGTGTGTGTGTGTGTGTGTGTGTGTGTGTGTGTGTGTAATGGGAGTTTTGGTTTCTTTGTAAACTTAGTTATGTTAGTAAAGATGTTTTTGTTTTAATCCCAAATACAGGATTTTAGTTTTAGGCTTTAGTTTGTCCACAGCTGAAAATTGTCTCACGTGGGGCATGGTCTTTTCCAGCTGGTAGCACCCTGCCTTGTGCCCCAAGGAGAGGAGTGTGGTCTAGGATTCTAAGGAAGATAAACAGGGGCCCAGGAGAGAGATGTGGCGTGCCGTTTTGGCCTTGGTGTGTTGTGTATCAGTGTGGACACAACAGAGGTGGACAGTGTCGTGGCTTGGAGATAAATGAAGAGAAATGTTTCAACGCAGCGGCTCAGAGGAGGCTACTTGCCTCAATATCCTGAGGCTGGCTGGATATCCTGACAGTGGAGATTGGTACAGCCCCCAAAAGAACCTGGTTGACCCTAAACAGCTGGGAGAAGTAAAGGGGATGTACCCCCTCTCCCCGCTAACCTTTCTCTTAGCCAGGGTTAAGGGGTTGGTAAAAGGGAGGTGGAGACATTAAATATCCCAAGTAAAACAGTTTAAAAAACAGAAGAAAACCCAAGCATCGGTGTGTGTGTGTGTGTGTGTGCTCGCTCATGGGTGTGCTCTCACACGGGTGGGTGCGCACATCGTAGTGTGTACGGGTGCTCCAGCTCATGAACTTAGCCGTTCACCTTGAGACCAGAGGTCAACTCCACATGTCTTCCTCTATTGCTCTCCATCTTATGTTTTTGAGACAGGGTCTCTCACTGATCCTTACTGTATTTGGCTAGCCTGGCTGGCCTGTGAGCCTTCCACACTCCTGCCCTGGGGCTAGAGGTGTGCGCTGCCATGCCAAGCTGGTGTGTGTGCTGGAGAAGGAACTCAGGTCCTCACACTTTTACAGCATTCACTTTATCAAACGAGCCACCTGCCCTATTTTTACATTTGTATTTTATTATTATATTTTTCTTTGACAGTTTCATATATGAACATAATACCTTCCAATTACTCTCACCCCCAAGTCTCTCACTTCTGTCAACTCTCCCTGTCTCCCTAAAACTCCATTTCCCACCTTCATGTCTTTTTCTTTTAAAACATGCTGAGTTTAATCAGGGCTGTGTATGACCATGGAGTCGGAACTATATATTGGAGCCTTCAGAGTTTTGTTTGTTTGATTGATTGTTTGTTTTGTTTTGGCTTTGTTTGTTTTTCAAGACAGGGTTTCTGTGTGTAGCCCTGGCTGTCCTGGAATTCACTCTGTAGACCAGGCTGTCTTCAAACTCACAGATCTGCCTGCTTCTGCCTCCCAAATTGCTGGGATTAAGGGTGTGTCACCACACCTGGCTTGGAGCCTTCAGTGTTGACACAGGGTCTTACTCTGTAGCCCACACGTTCCTTGAATGTGTGATCCTTGTGCCAAGCCTTTCAAGTAGCTGGAATTACAGAACTGCGACACCATAGCCAGCAGAATCTAAATTATCAGAAATAAAAGGCATCGAAGCACGGAGGAATGTACAGATTAGAAGATTGTCTGTTAGGGTTCTATTGCCGTTGTGAAACACCAGGACCGTAAGCAAACTGGAGAAGAAAGGGTGTGTTTTGGGGAAGTCTAGGCAGGAACCGGGAGGCTATGGAAGAGTGCGGCTTACTGATTTGCTCTCTATGGCTTCCTCAGCCTGCTTTCTTATAGCACTCAGGACCACAAGCCCAAGGCTGACACCACCTACAACAAGAAGGGCCCTCCTACGTCAGCTACCAATCAAGACAATGCATCACAGGCCAGTCTGGGGAGGGCAGTGTATTAACAGATTCTCTCTTCCAAAATGATTCTAGTCTGTGTCAACTTGACAAAAGACTATCATTTTTTCCTTTGATTCTTAAAGTTTTATACGGCCTTTTGCTTAAGCAAAGGTGGTCTGTCCTTTGTTTTTCTACAGTATCAGAAAAGTCCTGATCTGTCAAGTCTGCTCAGGAAGGCAGGCAGTTCCTCTGTGTCTTTGTCATGAACCCTTGTTTCAATACGATTGCTATCTTTATTAAAATCCTGTAAAGGATAGAGAGCATCAGGATTCTTAAACTGCTTACATTGCCTTCAGGAAGGTAGCAAGGTATGTCAGTAATAGCAGGTTTCCAAATCACAGCAATTCTCTTGCCTCTAGCTTCAGAGTGCTGGGATTCAAGCATGAACCAGCATACAGCACATAGTCTCAGCTTCCCTCGCTAACTCTGGAGAGAACTTTCTCAGTCTCGACAGAGCTCACCTCCTGCAGCTTCTGTATCCTGTGGATGCCTCTCACATCCACGGTTAAGCTGTAAGAACTGGTTTTGTGGGTTGGGGAGAGTGTTCAGTGGTTAAGAGGACTGACTGTTCTTCCAGAAGACCTGGGTCAACTGACAGCACCCACATGGCTCCTCAGAGCTGTCTGCAACTCCGCTTCCAGGGGATTTGACATACACTGACATACATGCAGGCAAAACACACAAAATAAAAATAAACAAATGATGGAATTTTTCATTAAAGAACTGGTTTTGTTGTTGTTTGGTGGGTTTTTTGTTATTCTCTCTCTCGCTCTCTCTCTCTCATGTGTGTGTGTGTGTGTGTGTGTGTGTGTGTGTGTGTATTCATGCTCTGTACAACACATAGATGCTTTTCCTTAGGGTCCATCTATCTTGTTTGTTTTATTTTTTTTATTTTCATGTATATGAGTGCTATGGCTGTATGTATATATGTGGACCTCACTTGTTCCTGGTGCCCTTAACTCCCTTGTAACTGGAGTTACAGATGTTTCTAAATTGCCATGTGGATGCTTGGAATTGAACCCTCATCCTCTGGAAGAACAGACAGTATTCTTAGCCCCTAAACGATCCCTCCAGGGCCTGGGACTAGTCAAATAGCCTAGGTTAGCTGGTCGCTGGGCCCCAGGGACTCCGCTGCCTCCGCAGCCCCACCGCTGGAATTATAAACGCACACCATCAAAGCTGGCTTTTCCCTGTTTCAGAAATGACTTCAGTTTAATTAGCGTGTGTATCTTTGTGTGAGTGTGTGCACACATATTCAGGGGCCTGTGGAGATGAGAGGTATCAGATGCCCTAGGTAGATGTTAGCCAACTGCTCAGCCACCTCTCCAGCCTCTCACACTTTTTGTGTAGGTTCTGGGGATGGAGCTAAGGTCCCCCTGCTTGCAAGGCAAACCCTTTTACTGACTGAGCCATCACACCAGCTCCCACCTGGATGGAGTTCTTAAACTTCAGAAGCAGGCTCTAACTCTGACTGTGTGGCTGATGAAGTTGATCTGGCCCCCACCCTGGGAGAAGACCTTGAGAGGAACCCCTGTGATGGAACCGGGCTTCCCATGTTTCTGGGAGAATGGGATTCAGGAGGAGCTGAGGCTCAAGTCCTACTCAGTAGATGCTTATTAAACAGACACCAAATGTGCCCTATTCCAAGAAGCCACAGGGTAGGCAAAAGAACCAGAGCATGTAGATTGACAGGAGCCCATGGCCTCTGGGGTTCAAACAGGTGGAGTTGCAACTGGTTGCTGCTTGTCATGAGCTGATAGGTCATGGTTGGTCATCAAGAACCTCTTCAGAGGCCTGCAGTCCAAGACTGCTATTGCTGAGTTAGGGAGGGAGGTGAATAGTCAGGAATTGGTCCAGGCTGGGACACTAAAATTTCAGCCCCTGTCCTGGACACAGCATGGAGGGTAATGACCTGTTTCATGATGGTTCAGGGGCAGAACTGGAGTTAGGAAGTGGCCATGTTTTGAGGTTCATCTCAAGGCCAGAGTTTTGACAGTTAAGCCACTGTTCTTTTCATTTCTTCAGTAACATTTGCTGTGCCTTCAGGGTTTTCAGCTTTGTGCTAATGCTGGGGACACAACAGGGATAAAGGCCCTGTCTTTGCCCCCAGGGTGTTTCTAGGAGATGAGGGAGGCAGACAAAAACAAGCAAATGAAAAATAATTAGAAACTCCCAGAACTAATAAGCAAGTTTAGCAAGGTCTGGGGATATAAGATCAACACATAAAAATCCCCTGCGTTTCTCTGACTCACGATGAACGTGTGAAAACTGAATAAAAACACAGCACCATTTGTTGTTGCATCTCAGAAAGTGAAGTGCGTAGCTCTGAATCTGACAAAACCCATGTGGAATTTGTATGCTGAAAAGTTTAAATGCTGATGAAGATGATCAAAGGTGAGCCAAACAAATGCAGAGACTTTCCATGTTCATGAATTCCAAGATTCTACACCAGTGAATGCCAAATTCCCCACAGCCACCCCTTTTATTTCCCTTGATACTAGAGACTGAACTCAGGGCTTTGCATATGCTAAGCAAGCACTCTACCATTAGGCTATCTATCTACCTAGGTAGGTAGGTATGTAGGTAGGTAGGTAGGTAGGTAGATAGGTAAGTAGACAGGTAGGTAGGTAGGTAGGTAGGTAGGTAGGTAGATAGATAGATAGGTAAGTAGATAGGTAGGTAGGTAGGTAAATATTTTTTAGAGTCAGGGTCACATTGTGTTGCCATTGACCTCACAGACATCAGACCTCCCAGATGTTGGGATCAAAGGCGTGTGTCACCAAGCCTGGCTTACTTCCTTGTGGAGAGCTGCTTGTTTGTCAGGCTGCTTTGTTACTGAGTTTTCAGTGAGAAACATGTTTTCACCCTGCCCTTCACCTGGAGACAGAGATAAGCAGGATGTTTTGCCAAGTTTCATTCCTTTTGTTTGTGTGAGGATCACACAGACAGGTGGTCGAGGCAAACAAGTTTGACTTCTCCATGAACCCCTTCATTGTGTCCAGGTGCTTTGCTCTGACTATAAAAAGGGATTGTGGGAAAAACCAGGTGCCACAGAGCCCTCTCGAACTGATCTCCTGTGTGATGTGTTATTATTTTTTTAAAAATTTTCTTTCAATCCTCACTCCCCACTCAGGAAGTGTTCAACTCTGCCGGCAAGCTCTGTTTGTTTTGGTTTTTCAAGAACAGGATTTCTCTGTGCTACAGTCCTGGCTGTCCTGGAACTCACTTTATAGACCAGGCTGGCCTGGAACTCACAGCGATCAGCCTACCTCTGCCTCCCCAAGTGCTGGGATTACAGGCGTGCGCCACCACTGGCTGCTTTACTTCCCAAATTATCTGCAGGTTTAATACAGTTTTTCTCTCCCACCCCCCTCTTCTGATGTCAGCCTGGACAAATTGCTTGATGCGGCGTTTATACTGGAGAGGTGACTGAAATTGTAGTGAAAGGGTTAGGCTAACTTTGTAATCTATATATCTTCTAAAGCCTACTTGGGTGGAGTCTGGGCGGGGGGGGGGAGCTGCCTGATGGCCTGACCTCTTCTTCAAGAGCTTGGGTTTACCCTGCAACCCAACTTGTCTCTGAAGGCCTGTATCTGTGTGGCTGCAAATGTGGCCCACAGCCTGCAGCAGAATGTACTGTATGCTGATACAACCGGTATCCAAGAAGAGGAGGAATGGGTAGGGGACAGGATGGCTGGGTTCTTTTAAAATCCTGATGCTAGGAGACTGAAAGGGTTAAACTAACTTTGTAACCTATATGTCTTCTAAAGCCTATAGTTTTGAGTTTTAGGTCCAGGTTAAGCCAAAGCCTCTTAGTACCTTTCCAGAGAACGGAGGAATGTGACTCTATCTGTGAGGACAGATATAAAAAAAGCAAGCAAGCAATGACCTTCGCTCAGCAAAAAAAGGATCAGACCCTTGTCTTTGAGACAGTGTTTCATAGCAACGAACCCAGACTTCTTCTGAGTAGCTCCTGACCTCCAGCCAAAAGTCTGCAGCCCCAATCTTCAAGGATGAGCTAACCACCCCACCTTCAATTGCAGCTGCATACACACTTGGCAGGACTGGCCAAGCTTGAGCACCTAAGACTGACCAGTTATCTTACTTTATAGCTTCCTCATCCAATCCTAAATTGCCAAGACTACAACTTCAAATTTCCTGCAATTTTTCTTTTAAAAACCTAAAGGCCTTTGTCTCCCGGTGCCACTCTTTGCTGACCGGCAGGGGTGACCCCATTGTGCAATGGTTAATAAACCTCTTGCTTTTGCAACGAGTCTTGGTCTGGGGGAGTTTCTGGGAAGGGTGCAATCTTGAACTCCTGAGCTGTGAGACCCCAAGTCTTACAGAGACCTCATGACCCTTTACACTGTAAGAATTTATGACATCTGTGGGAATCATCATTCCTTGCTTTGAAACATGAGAGTCCTCTGCATTCCTAAAGCTTCACATGTTAATGTCATCAGCCCGCCTAGGTTGCCACCCACACTGATTGATTCTCCAGGAACTTCCAAGTCCTTGCATACCGTAAATCAAAGCCGGCAAGCACCTAACATCTGTGTTTCCAGCCCGTTTCTTGACCATGGCAGGCATCACTAATCAATCTTATCTGTCCTTCCTGCTGAATTCCAAATGTCTTACAGCTTAGGACACAGGGAGTCACCACTGTGAGGTCCGGTCCATTAGGCAAAATCCTTTTGCCATTGTGGATGCCAGTGCTGTATCTGAGTGCCTCTCTGCCCTTTCAGCTTTGTGGTTACTCTTTATCGCTTTCCTGGATCCCCCAAGGCCCTGCTTCTCAGTTGAGGCCATTTCAGTTGGTCCCTAATTGGTATTCTCAGAGAGCATTTCTATTTAAATGTACAGTGTGAACCTAAGGGGTGGGGTCAAAGGAGGAGTATCACTGTGCTGTAGTTGCTGGCCTTGTTTATCCATGATAATGCTGATGGTCGTGTGTGTGTGTGTGTATGTGTGTGTGTGTGTGTGTGTGTGTGTTACACCTAACACCATAAAGAATTTTCTGTGAGCACCACTTAGGGTGATGCTGACCTAATTAATCCTTCTCACTACCACAAGGAATCCAAACGTCAAACGTAGAGCAAAATTGGATTCCATGTCACCTAGTCAATAAAGTGTTCTTCCATGCCTCACAGCAGCTTACTGGGCAAAAGGCGTCACTGTCACAGACTGGAAGTGGAGGCTTCAGAGCCTTGGACTTGATGTTGTTGGCAGATAACGGGAAGCTGCGTATCCGTCCCTCTTTTAGAAGATGACATGAAGACTTCTCCTTCAGAGACTGATTCAGAATCCACTTCATGATCAATACAAACAGTTCTGCCCAGTATATTCAAAAAAGAAAACCATTGCATATGTGTGTATGCCCTCCCTACCCTGCTGCTGTTGGGAGTTGATCTGGTGCTCTATGTATACAAATTTTGAATTCTGGGCCTCAGGATTTAGTTGCAGTCTGGACGAGTGCATTCTCATATGCTAATTTATGTTGTGTAAACTTTGCTCCCCAATTATCTCTGCTTGGTTAATGAGGGGGAAAAAAGGTGAACAGCCTGTAGCTGGGCAGAAGAGAGGTAGGTAGAGCTTCTGTCCCTGGGCTTGGGGTCTCAGGCAGGGACCACAAGAGAAGAAGAAAGAAGAAGATGGAGAAAAAGGTCCTGATGGAAGCATGTGTGCTGTGTAAAGATTCAAATGCAGATATGAAATGCTGTGCTCTTCATATCTGGTTGCAATCCTTGTTCTGAGAATCTCTTGTCTCAGTGTTGTATAAACACTCCTCCCCAGTTGTTCCCTGATGTGTCAATGGAGGCTTGACAGCCAGTCACTGAGCAGGGGAGAGAATAGGGCTGGAATTTCTGCCAGACGGGAAAGGAGAAAAGAGAGAAAGGAAGTGGGGAGGAGCCACAGGAGAGGTCCAGGAGACATCCTGAGAGAGCAGCTGGGGCAGAGAAAGCCATAAAGTGCAAGTATCTCGAGGATTTATGCTGGGAGAAAGTCAGATTAGCCTGGAGGATTAATATAGACGTATATTGCTCAGTTGTTGTGATATAAAGCTTATTAAAAATATAATAGTTCAGGCTCACTTATTTGGGTGCTAGCCAGGTTAAGAGAAAAACTGCAACACATTTTTAAAATTACCACTATCAGCCTGATGGAGCAGATGCAGCCCAGGCAGGACCAGTATTAGTAACTTGGAGCATGTGGCTGGGAAGTAGCTAGACTTAGCTTAGAAAATTAGTATAAATCCTACCTGCCCCGTTATTGAGCTTATGGTTTAATAAATATAATACGCCTCACTGTCTTCTGTTTGGGAGCTACAATGAGTAAATAGAAAAGCCCCCTGAATTAATAAATCATTTACAACCTGCCACCCTATGCCACAGAGCACATGTGGAGGGGAAAAAAAAAATGTGAGGGGGTGGGGGAGGGGGGCAGTGCTCTCCTACCATGTGGGTCCAGGGGTTGGGCTCAAGGTTTTAGGCTCAGCAGAAAGTGCCTTAATGAGCACGGCTGCCCATTTTCCCCCCTTCCATCTCTCCCTTTACTTCTATCTTTCCTTCCCCCTCACTTCCTGAAATTCTACATCTTCCCACGCTCGTGGGCCACAGATGCACACCACCACTCCCGGTTTCCGTGGTGCCGGGAATGCGAACCAGGCCCTGTGCAAGCTCCGCAAGCACCCTTCCAGCTGAAACACATCCTGAGACACTTCCCTCTGACTTTCAATTTCTTAACAGCTTATTTACTTAAGTGTAGAAAAAAAAAATGTATCTGCATGTAGTATAGATCTATTCACTTATTTAAGAGTGTATCGGTTGTTTCTACATTTTGGCCATTATGAAGATAGCTGCTATAAATATCCTTGTGCAGATTTTGTCTAAGTTTCCAACTAATTTGAGTAAATTCAAGGAAACATGTATATGTTGTATTGTATAATAAGTATATTTAATTCTGTCAGACACCACCGAACTTTTAGAAGTGGGTGGGCCTCTGGTCTTTTGACAGGTTTAAATGGAGCATTGTTTTTTGTTTTGTTGTTGTTGTTGACTCTTAAGACTTATTTCTGTAATTTTGGATAACTTTTCTTTTTCTATTTTGATTTTTCAAGGCAGAGTTTCTCTGTGTAGCCCTGGCTGTCCTGGAACTCACTCTGTAGACCACGCTGACCTAGAACTCAGAGATCTGGCTGCCTGTGCCACCCCAGTGCTGGGATTAAAGGCGTGGGCTACCACGCCCAGTGACAATCTTTTTTTTTTAATTTATTTATTTTTTATATTAATCACAGGTTATTTACTTTGTATCCCAGCCATAGTCTCCTCCCTCATTTCCTCCCAATCCCACCCTCCTTCTGACAATCTTTATTGTATATTTTTTTGATGAGCATTTTTCAAAAGATTTATTTTTTTTTTTGATGAGCATGTTTTAAAAAAAGATTTATTTGTTCATTATGCATACAGTGTCCTGCCTGAAGGTACATAGCAGAAGAGGGTACCGGATCTCATATTATATAATGATTGTGAGCCACCATGTGGTTGTTGGGAATTGAACTCAGGACCTCTGGAAGAGCAGAGAGTGCTCCTAACCTCTGAGCCATCTCTCCAGCCCAAGCATTTTTTCTTAATCTGTGCCTTGTGCTCTCATTGTCTGGACCATCTTTTCAGAGTATTTTTTAGATTCTCTGAATTTTTTTTTTTCTGAGCATGAGCACAGTAAGTCATTTCTCCTCCCTAACTCCTCAAATGTGTTCTCACTACCGTTCAAATTCCTGTCCCTGTTACAGGTGTGTGCAGCCTCCTGGCTTCATTTAGGCTGCTTTACAGCTGGGTGGGTCTCCTGATGGCTTGTGTAGCCCCTTCAGATGCTCTGAAAGCTCGTCCCTGGGTCGGAGGCTCCCAGGTCAGGGCAGCTCAGTTCCTTCCAGTCCTGTATCTGCCGTCTCTGTGTCTCCGCAATGCGTCTTACCTTCAGATACTAGGAGGCAGCCACAAGCATCCGTTGGTGGTAACCTGTATAGTTTGGGGACTCTCTTGGGCCTTCCTGACCAACAACTCAAAAGGAGGTTGCGGGAGCCTTTGTAAGGAAGCTATGGATACACGGTGAGCTAGGATGGGGGAAGAATGCAGAATGTTCTTCCCCTGGGGGATCCTTCTAGAAAAAAAATTGCATAAACGGTAAGTGAATGCACTTGAAAGTAAGGACGTGAAGAGAACGCCCTGGCATACCCACATTACCTCTGCCGGGAAAGAAAAGGCTTTTTTCACGTGACTAAAGATGAGGCGAGATAACATCGGCTGTATCCTCTAAACGTCCTTGTGTTATTTGCTTAAGCTAACTGTAAACACTATTCAGGTTTTACTTGATCTTGTAATTAAAAATGAGATGTGCTTTGTTTGTACTGCTCGAGCTCAGACATCTGAAGCCTACTGACGACCCCACGAGTTTCCTTTGATCCAAGGAGACACTGTTGCTGGTCTGGGAAGGTCAACAGAGGCAGTCTTTTGGCGTTGTTTTGTGTGCTTGACTAGGTTGGAGGTCAATACCAGTTGTCTTCCTCAGTCACTCTGTACCTTGTTTTTTGAGACAGGTCTCTTACTAACCCTGGATCAGTTGATCCAGGCTGGATGGCCCTGAGCAAGGCCCACAGGGCTGCCTCTCTGCCTCCTCAGCTCTGTGGTTAAAAACAAGTGCAGCCATAGTGATGGTGCACGCCTTTGATCCCAGCCTGATGGGCAGGCCAGAGGCAGGGGGATCTCTGTGAGTCTGAGGCCAGCCTGGTCTACACAGGGCATCCCAGGACAACCGGGGCTACACAGAGAGAGCCTGTGGAAAAACAAAACTAACACAAAACCCAACAACAACATTTATGCCGCCATTTCTGACTGTTTACATGGGTACTAGGAATCAGGCTCATGGCTGTGCAGCCAGCACTTTGCCAACTGAGCCACTTCCCCAGCCCCAAGACAATTGTTAATTTAATCTAGAGTTGTCTAGTGTCTTTCAGGAGTTTTGTCGTTTATATTTAGGCCTGTCGTTCATTCTGAGTTAGTTCTTTTCAAAGGGTGTAAGATCAGATGGTATCAGCCCTTCAGCTTTCTCCAATCTTGTGCATAAACGTTAGAACCAGTGGTTTTGATTAATCCCACCTAAGGTTGGGATCCACAGCTTAAGAGACAGTGTTTCTGGTTTAGGCATGTGGCTTAAGCTATTGCCTTCCTGGCTTTCATAAGAAATGCTAGAACCAATCCAGTTCATGTCAGATAATATACGCAGGTAGCCCAGCGACCAGTGACAACCTTCTCGCAGCTGGGAGAGAGAAGCTTTATAGTGAAGCCAGTAGAATGGGCAAATGATAGAGATTCAGTCCTTGGCTACATCATCGAGCTGTAGGATCAAGCATCACTTGAAGGCTGTGCCTGCTCTGGACTTCATGAATTCTGTGTGCTCCATTTATTGTTAAAGCTAATGTGAATTGGAATGTCTGTTAATTATAACCGAGAGAGCCCGTAAATACATAGGATGATAACTAATTTAATTTACAGATGAAAATCCCTGTTATATAGCGATCTAAACATTTTTAAAATGGAATTGTCAAGCATACATAAAGGTAATGAATGTTCTACATGTCTCAAAATTATACTCACATGACACCCTGTCTTAAAATTATCAACATTTTGCAATCTTATTTATTCCCTGCAGTGTTACAGTTTTAGTTTGTTGTGAGAGTGTTGTTTGCTGTGTAGCATTTAAAGCAGACCCCAGACATCACACACTGGCCTGTCAATAGTTCCATTTGAGTGAGAAAGTAGCAATGACAGCCACTGCCTTACAAGGTCCCCCCTGGCAGGGCCCTCTCTTCTCCAGGGACAAGACTGAAGACAAGGGCAGCCCTTTTCCACCCTAGAGTACAACAAAACTTGACTTGTAACTTCTCAAGATGGCTCTGTAAGAGGACCCTCTTGGCCTCTTGCCTGGGGTATTCATTCATGAGAACAGCAGGTACCCAAAGGTCTCATAATGAGGGTTTTCCAGAAGGGATACTAGCTGCCTGTAATGATCACTGAAGCAACTCATTAATAACTTGAAACTACACGATCTACTGTTGCACTTTTAATGAGCCCCAGAGTGATTCCCTCATTAAGAGTTCAGAACATTGGTAATTGGCAGTTTCCTGGAAGCCTAAAGAGCAAAATAATGACCCTGATGTACATGGAGCAAGTCCCCAAGAGCTCCGTATATACTCAGAATAACTTCTCATTATCCACTTACATTGACTTTAAGTATCTTTTTTTAAAAAACGATGTATTAAGTGGTTATTTAAAGGTTAACGTTTCATTGCCATCTACTTCCCTCTTTGTACCCCTCCTCCATCACACCTCTTTCTTACATTTGTCTGTCATGTTTGTGTGACTTCTAAGAAGAAAGACGACCTGGACATCCATATCTTCACTCTCCGTGAGGAACTTGTCTATCCTGTAGGGTTAGTGTGCGTTCCCGCCCTTAATCATCCTTCTGGAATTATTCTAACACAGGCACTCTCTACTTGAACACCCAGTACTCCGCTGGTCAAGAAGCATCATGGAAACTACTCTGAGAGATTCTTTATGCCCAGCCAATACTTACCATAGTTTAAGATTTATCATTTATAAACACATACTTAACCAACTAAGAGTTCACTGCAACCCGAATCCCTGGTACTGTGAGCTAGTATTTATTACCTTCTGTAATTCCCAAATCAATATGCACTAACTTTTGCCCTCAACTGTCTTTTTTCCTCTGCCTAAAGCTTCCTGAAAGACATGTACTCTCTATGTTGGTTCACTCATCAGTGTTTTAAAAAAATGACTAGCGCTTTCTATGGGCTAGGCATTGACTCCAAGTATTGCATTTTATATTGCAAACATTATTGCTCTTATATTTTGTTGGTTGGTTGTTTTAGTTGAGGGGTTTGTTTTGTTTTTGTTTGTTTTGGATTCTAAAGAATTATTTTTGAATTTAAGAAAAAGAGGGACATTTTCTAAGCTTTTTAATATTGTTTAAATAAGTAACGGGTATGATTCTTGTACCATTTTATTTGGCTAGCTGATCTTTTTCTGGTCAATTTCAATTTTCTGGTACCTTATCTTTAGTTCCAGTTTCCCCAAAATGGAATAAGGAAAACATCTCTCTCCAACTTTATGTACACATTATTCAATTTTAAAAGGATATTGATTGAATTGGCTTAGATTCTACCTTATTTTAGAGTAGACTTAAATATTCACATTTGAAAGACATACCAAAATATTTACAGGTTTTTCAAAGAATCTCGCAGAAACACACATGCAGTGAGATTAAGTTCTCAGTAAGACATTGTAACACAAAGCAAACTCTTAAGAAAACTGCAGGCACTTCAGTCCGTAAGTAGTTACAGTCGAATCTCTTTTAGCAATGGAGATAGATCCTAAGAAATGCATTGTTAGGTGACTTTGTCTTTGCGAGGGCGCCAGAACGAAACAAAGTCGGTACAATCTTATGGGGCCACAGTCACACAAGTGCTCAGGGACTGACTGAAGTGGTATGTGCCATGAACTCCATACTATGATCCAAGTTGTTAATTACAAAAGGCAGATGTAGCCGCTGGTTGCGATGGGAGGCAGTGGCTGGTGGGAGATCATTAGACCATGAAGGCCCCGCCCAGCTTGCACTTCTGTCTTCTAAAGCCTATAGTTTTGAGTTTTAGGTCCAGGTTAAGCCAAAGCCTCTTAGTACCTTTCCAGAGAATGGAGAAATGTGACCCTATCTGTGAGGACAGGTATAAAAAAAAGCAAGCAAGCAATGACCTTCACTCAGCAAAAAGAACGACCAGACCCTTGTCTTCAAGATAGTGTTTCTTAGCAACCAACCCAGATGGCCTCAATCCTTCTTCTGAGTAGCTCCTGACCTCTAGCCAAAAGTCTGCAGCCCCAATCTTCAAGGATGAGCTAACCACCCCACCTTCAATTGCAGCTGCATACACACTTGGCAGGACTGGCCAAGCTTGAGCACCTAAGACTAACCAATTATCTTACTTTATAGCTTCCTCATCCAGTCCTAAATTGCCAAAACTGCAACTTCAAATTTCCTGCAATTTTTCTTTTAAAAACCTAAAGGCCTTTGTTTCCCGGTGCCACTCTTTGCTGACTGGCAGGGGTGACCCCATTGCGAAATGGTTAATAAACCTCTTGCTTTTGCAACGAGTCTTGGTCTGGGGGAGTTTCTGGGAAGGGTGCGATCTTGAACTCCTGAGCTGTGAGACCCCAGGTCTTACACTGTCACCTTCACCTTGCACTTTCCAGCCTACAGAATTGTGAGAACATCTAATTATGTTGTTTATAAATCACAAATACAAGACACAAATATACTTCTCATTGAAAGGTAGTATTTCTTTATTTCTCCTATTTTACAAACTTCCACTACAATCAGCCCCCCAAAATCAGAAAGGCTATCACAGTAGCAAGTTTAAAACTATATGATGGGTAGATGATATGGTTCAGTGCTGAAACAGCAGCTTGGAATGTGCAAGGCCCTGAGTTCAATCACGAGCACCTTAAAACAAAACTGAGGTAGCCATTCCATTGGACCTGAGATGCTCACGTGTGAGCAAGTCATGCTGGCTCGCTATTCTTGTTGTTTTCACCAGACACCTCCAGTTTTGCTTGGATATGTTTACTTGGAAACCTGTATAAGTGGTTCACTCTGTAATAAAGATGGCGCCTTGATCAGAGCACTGTCTTGGTGTCACTTCTTCGTGTTCTCTGTCTCTTTTAATTCCCAGACCGTTGTGCAGGTGGTTACTCTGGTGGTCACGGGCAACTACACAAAACCAAACAAAACAGTATGAGCTAGTCCTGGTAGTGCGTGCGGGTACTCCCAATTGCTTAGGAAGCTGAGGCAGGAGAATCACAAGTTCAAGTCCTGCCTGGACTACAAAATTCAGAGGGAGAGGGGAGGAGGGGTGGGGGAGGCACAGAATAGTTCATTGGAAGAGCACCCGCCTAGTACCACAAAAGAAACAAAAACTATATGAAAGAAACCCAGTAATAATAGACAAGCCAATTTTCTTTTTTTTTCCTCATTTTTTAATTTATTTCTTTTATTTTTGAAATTGCAATGAAATTATATCATTCCCCCCTTCCCTTTGCCTCCTCAGACCCTCCCATATGCTCCTCCTGGCACTTTCAATTTCATGGTTCTTTTCTCACTAATTATTGTTATGTGTGTGTATACATATTATTAAATATGTAATATATAATATATATTCCTAAATACAATCTTCCTGTCTGTATAAGGATACTCAAGTGTATATCTTCATGCCTGATCACTGGTTAACCAGCGACAAGCCAATTTTCAACAGAACAAAATACTAAAATGATTCAAAATAATATATAAAACAGCCAGTCACCATATAGAAAGTCTCAAAATCATTAGCCACCAGGAAAGTGCAAACCAAAGTCACTGAAACTTCACAGAAACTAGCATGGTTATAATAATAATAATAATAATAATAATAATAATAATAATAATAATAATAATGATGATGATAACAAAGTATCAGAGAAATCAGAACACTGATTCACTGCTGATAAGGAATGTAAAACTGGTAGAAAACAGTCCAGGGGCTTAAGAAGCAAAATATAGGGGTTGAGAGATGTACGGCTTCAAAGCGGAACCCTCGCCTACTGTGCGTGAGCCCCTGGGCTCTATCCCTAGCACTGTGGTGGCTAGAACGCCATGTAAGCCTAGAACTTCCCTGCCTGGTCCGCCCACCACCCCCACCTCTCCCAAACGAAAGCAGCATGTCTAGCTAAAAATGGGCCTCCACCGTTGGTCGGGTGGCTCACACCTATAACCCCTATAGCTCAAGAGGCGAAGACCTGCCGTAATTTCAAGTCCCAGCGTGGGTTATAGACTGATAGTGCGTCTCAAAGAAAAGAAAAGAAAAGAAAAATCTTGCTCCAAAACGTAAGCAGTGTTTTTCACAGGAGGCCAAAACTAGGCACAGCTCAAATGTCCCCTGATTGCTTAACAGATAAGGACGATGTGACACAGCTCATACACGTGTTCAGCAACTGCTGCCATGAATTTGAGATGCGTACAGTGTTTTCCACCAAACAGCAGATGGCTTTTTGCACAGCGTGCAAGTTTCCCACAAATACTACGCTGAATGTCACCTTTTGAAATTGTTTTGCTGTTATTTTTTAGATTAATTATGCCGATAACTACAACTTTTATCCACGATACAACTTTTACATGCCACCGCTTACGCAAACTTGACTGTTTCTACTTTTTGTGTTAGTTTCTGAGACTAGGTAACTCAGGTTTGCCTCTCTTTCCTCCATGATCCTCTTGCTTTAGCACCGCCCCCCCACCCCCCTCCCCGCAACAATGCAGTGATGTTTGCCCAAACCTTCCCATGAAGATCTGAAGGTGCTTCTTTGGTAGCCATGTGTGCGGAGTGAGTCTGAGTGTTGCTTAAGCTCTGGATGGCAGCTTCCTCAACTGTTAGACGAGGGTATACCATGGACTTGATGGATTTTTAATGTTAAATGAGATAGCATGTAAGAAGCTTCATATATTCCTTATAAACCTGAAGCTAGATTAGGATAGTACTTGACAAGGCATCAATTTTAGCTCATAGGTGAGTGACCCTAATGCATCTCCTGGGCTCCGTGTGTAAGCTTCGGAGACCCTGGATGCCTCTGACCTTCAGTGTATCTGTGACTGAACCCACTCTCTTCATCTCTCCCCTATTGTTGTCCTCCCTTCCGCATTTGCTTTTCCGTTGATGTTACACTTCAGTTCCTCCAACGGAGCTTCCAGAACTGCTGGGACACTTACGACCATCTCACTGCCCAGAGGTGCAACCGTGCCAGTCTCCTGCTGCCTGTGAGTCCAGCAGGATCTGCTTCTGTGGTAGGGACACCTGCTGTGTGGGAAAGAGCTGTGCTCTGACTGTAGCTGTGCTCCCTGCCTCGCTTACCCTCAGTTCCTGTGTCCTGCTTCTCTTCCAGTTCAGATTTTCATTGGTGAACAACTATAAATTCTTCCAAAAACATTTCTTTTCTGCTTATTTCAAAGTTGGTTCCTCTAGAGCCTAAGTTAGCTGCTGAGCCAAGACCCTGACGCCCTGGTGTATTTGTTATGAATTTCTCAATGCCATAGAGGAATGCGGCGTACTGGCTTGGTCAGCCTGCTTTCTTACACTCCTCAGGACCAGGGGAGTGTAAGGGTCGACATCACCCACAGTGGGCTATGTTAGTATTTTGGAACAAAATCTGCTTCTGGGTTACCTAGCAACTTATGATGTCATCATGTGTCCTCCCCATCCCCCGGCCAGGTGGGGACAACAGAACACGTGGTCTCTCTCTCTTGCTCTTCTCTCTTGCCTTCTTGCCCTCTGGTTCTCTCTGTCTCTCTGTCTCTCTCAGCAGCCCCCCCTCCTTCTCCCCATCATGTCCTGCTCTCCCTTCCTCACCTTCCCTCTTCATATCCACCTAATAAACCTCTTGCATAGAAGATCGGTTGCCAGCCTCATCTTTAATTAATGATCTAACAGGCTGGGCCTTCCAACATCAGTTATCAATCTAGAAAACGCCCTACAGGCATGCTTACGGGCCAGTCTGACGGGGCATTTGCAGGAAATCATGGAGTCTTCCTGGCCTAGCTGCCTTGACAGGCATGTGTCATTATAGTCTGTGGCTCCGGGGCACAGTGTGCCTTTCAGTTCCTGAGAAACTGAGGCACTCCTTCAAGCAGTGAAGCATTCAGGCCAGCTGTTTATCTCTGTGTTCTGTATATTTCTGTGTTCCCTAGAAGTCAGGGAAGCATATAGAAGCTTGGCAATTAGTCTTAGACATTAATCTTGTATACTCTGTATAGCTTGAAAATGTCACTGTATCCTGGCAACCATAATTGTATTCTTCCTAGCAACCGCCATTGTATTCTGGCTCTGATAAGGGTATAAAAAGTCTGATTGCTTGCAATAAACTTGTCTCAGCCTCAGTCTTGCTGAGAGCCTTCAAACTCTGCATAGTTTTAGTTCACAGCGACATATTAGGAGATCCTTGTTCAGTAAGTAAGTGATGGCACTTACAGGCATTGTCTCCACTAAGGTCCCTCTTCCTAAATGACCCTGGCTTGTTTCAAGTTGACAAAAACAAACAAAATAAAACAAGAAAACCTAACCATCACAAACTTCAACCCCAAAATATTACAGCCATCAAAAAGGTGTCAGCCATCCATAAATGAAGACCTGTGGTGATGGCAAGCTTACCTTCTCCTCTTCTCTGCCTTGTAAATACTCCTTTTCAGGGAAAACTCTCCTAGTTGGAATTTATATTGCTGTGAAGAGACACGATGACCATGGCAACTGGTATAAAGAAAAACATTTAATTAGGACTGGCTTACAGTTCAGAGGTTTCGTCCATTGTCATCATGGTTGGAAGCATGGTTGCAAACATGGCGCTGGAGATGTAGCTGAGAATTTTACATCTGGATCCTCAGGCAGCAGGAAGAGGGAGCCTCTAGGCCTTGACATATTTCTCTCAACAAAGCCATACCTACTCCCACAAGGCCACACCTCCTAATGGTGCCTCTCCCTGTGGGCCCATGGGGGCCATTTTCATCCAAACCACCACACTCACCAACTTTTAAAATAGAGTGAACAGTAAGTCGCCATTAAAGTCGTATTACAATAAATCTATGGCTGCTATTTACTGAATGGTCACCATCGGTCACAGTGTGCGTGTGCGCTGGTCAGCGCCCTGTCAAGTATCCACTTGTGCCTTTACTGCTTCTCAATAGAGCCCCGACTCTCTTCAGGTATATCTCACACCGTGAATTCACCAGACAGAGATAATTGCATCATTATTAGTTATGCAGCAATCGATATTTTGTGCAAACTGAACTAATATCATCTGAGTAAGGGTGGGCAAAAAAAAATGGGGTAAGTTTTCTCTCAAAGATTCTAGCCCTCCATGGCATTCAATATCACTCATCTTGATGGAAACAGTAAAGAGATAGCAATACTGAAAAAAAAACAAAAAACAAAAAAAAAAACTTGTGTTAACTACTGGAAATGAAAAACATAAGTAAGATTTTTAAAAATCTGTGAAGAGCCTCACCAATAGAATGAAGGAAGGGAAAGAAAAAATATCTGAGCTTGAAAATGATTTGGATCATTCCACCCAAGACAAAGATAAATTAACAAGGTATGAGCTAGACTTTCAAGACAGAATACTCTGAAAAGACCAAATTGATGACTCGTGGGCATAAAGAAAGTTCATAATTCCATCCCAAAGGCTTAGAAAACATTTTCAGTAAAATCACAACAGAAAGCTTCCCTAGAGAAGGAGAGAACTATCTAGATCAGGAGGCATTTGAAACTCCAAGTAGGTAATAATGGAAAAAGTCTCTGCATCAAATTATAATTAAACTAGCAAGCATTCAAACAAAGAAAATATTCAGAAAGTGGTAGGAGAGGAAAACCAAGTCACATAAAAAGCAGGCCCACAGAACACCAGTCGACAGAAACTGTTCTAATTTGCTCTTCACTGCTGTGATAAACACCTAGAGCGACTTGAGGAAGACAGGATTTATTTCACCTTAGCTTACATTCCATTGTCAAGGGAGGGCAGGGCAGGAACTCAGGCGGGAACTGAAGCAAAGACCACAGAACAATGCTGCTTACTTGCTTGCTCCCTGCTATATCCTGCTCACCTTGCTCTCTCATACAACCCAATACCACCTGCTCACAGGTGCCCCTGTCCACAGGACTGAGCCTTCCCATGTCAACCGTTAATCAAGAAAATACCCTATAGATTTGCCTACAGGCCAGTCTGATGAAGATATTTTCTTACTGAGATTTCCTCTTCCTAAATGACTTTACCTTGTGTCAAGTTGACAAACAAAATGACAACGACAACCCCCAAAACTAAACCAAGACAGAAACTTAAAGTCGGGAGGGCTTGAAATGACGTTTTTAAGTTTTTGAAAGAAAACAGGTACCAACACAGACTATGTCCATTAATGCTTTCTGTCATAACCAAAGGCGAAAGGAAAAGTTTCCATGATAAATACAGTGGTTTTCATGACTACTAACTCAGCTCTGTCAACTCTTCAGGCAGAACAAAAGGATAAGCATACCCATGGAGCTGCAGGGAAAAATAAACAGCTCTGTACTAGTCAAGCTAAAGATTAGGACAACATCAAACACTACAAAATCAACAGTGACAGGAATTAATATACCCTTTTCAATAATAACTTTGAATATTATGGCCTTAATGCGCCAATCAAAAGATACAGACCAACTGATTAGATTAAAAGGCAAGATGCACCTACTTGTTGTTGCCAAGAAACACACCTCAATATAAACAAATAAAGTTTCAAGAAAATGGAAGTATGAAATAAAGCGGGAGTCTGTTCTAAATTCTGACAAAATAGACTTTAAGCCAAAAGTAGTCAGCAGACGTAAGCAAGATCATTTCTTGCTGATTAAGGGAACAATCAAGAAAGAGGACATTACAGTTCTGAACATATATGCACTAAGGCGGGTGCACCCAATTTCACGAAACAAACACTGCAGGAGACAATGTTACTCAAGAATAAGAATAGGAGGTGGGCTCCAATACTTCAGATGCAGTCTTCGAGAAACCTACAGAAATTTACCTAAAATTGACCATGTATTAGAGCACAAAGCAAGTCTTAACAAATACAGGGAAACCTTAATGATTACTTGTATTCCATCTGATCTCAAGGGAATAAAACTACACTCAACTGCAAAAGAAACCGTAGGACACTAAGTGATATCATTGGACGACAAATGGGCCATTGAGAAAATGAGAAAGAAACCAGAAAATTTCTAGAAATGAATGAAACTAAAAACACAACATGCACAAGCACACGGGGTACAATGAAAGGAGTTCCAGGAAGAAAGTCCTTTGCTAGAAGGGCCTACATTAAGAAACCAGCACCAGAAGATGCTACGTGTCTTTCATCTCAGCACTCAGGAGACAGAGGCAGGTAGATCTCTCTGAGTTTGAGGCCAGCCTGGTCTACATAGTGAGTTCCAGAAAGACCAAAACTACAAAGTGAAATCCTATCTTGAAAAGAGGAGGAAGAAGAAGAAGAGGAAGAAGAAGAAGAAGAAGAAGAAGAAGAAGAAGAAGAAGAAGAAGA
>NW_026588752.1:5318408-5366785 GCF_907164565.1 Psammomys obesus | reverse complement strand
AAGAAGAAGAAGAAGAAGAAGAAGAAGAAGAAGAAGAAGAAGAAGAAAGAAACCAGAAAGATCCCAAATAAAGAACTAATGATCTACCTTAAGACCTTTGAAAAATAAGAGCAAGTCAAACTTAAAATCAATAGACAGGGTTCATTAAGGTAAGGACAGAAATTAATGAAACAAAAGCAAACAACCCCCTCCCCCCATGTTCTTTTAAATTCTTTGCCCTCTCTGAGCTCCTGTCCTGACATCCTTCAGTGATGAACAGCAGTATGGAAGTGTGAGCCAAATAAACCCTTTCCTCTCCACCTTGCTTTTTTGATCATGGTGTTTTGTCACAGCAACTGAAACCCAGACTAAGGCATGGGGTGAGGAATGTAGCTCAGCCAGCTGAGTGATTGCCTTGACAGGCATGGTGATACACACTGGTGATTCCATCACTCAGGAGTTAGAAGCAAGAGAATGCGAGGTGCAAGCTCTTCATTAGCTATCCAGTGAGTTTGGAACCATTTGGGGATGAGACCCTGGCATGGACCATATGGCGACCACTGCTGCTTGCTAAAACTTCAGCCTGTCGACATTGTGAATTAGCAATTCTCCAGCATACTTTTACCTTTTTTTTTTTTTAAGATTAATTTATTTATTAGTTGTACAGTATTCTGCATGCCAGAAGAGGGCACCGGATCCCATTAGAGTTGGTTGTGAGCACCATGTGGTTGCTGGGAATTGAACTCAGGACCTCTGGAAGAGCAGCCAGTGCTCTTAACCACTGAGCCATCTCTCCAGCCCCACTTTGGGAAATTTTGTACGGGCTTTGGTAGAGGCTGTGAATGTATACAGTGGCAGGCTCTGTAAACAAAACAATTCTTTGGAAAAAGTCTCTGCCACTATGGAACCATACAGCGTGATAACTCTGCCTACACTTACACAAGAAATCCCCAGTGTGCTAAGAATTGAGAAGGTAAAAATTTATTAGCTGAAAGACAGTTCCAGAAACTCTTAGGCATTCATACCTGGAGCCAAAGGTGAAAGCACACAATGGGCCTGGACCCAGAGTCTGAGGACTTGGCGGTTGGGGGCAGGAGTTCAGTTAATAAGTACAGAATAGTGCCTGGGATTGCCTCCCTGGGGGCGTGACTTACAGGAGGGACAGCAAGAGCTGGTATGCCCCACGAGGAGCAGGTTCTGTTGAGAAGTTAGGCTGGCTTGATCCCCCTCTGCCATGCACAGGAGCATGCACTGACAGAGAGCATGGTACAAGAAGAGCAGGACAACTGGGGCGTGTGTCAGGAGAGCAGGCGCATCGTGAAAGGCTAAGGCACAAGGGAACACAATTAGGGAATCGCTCGGTGCTTTTTATGCTGCATGGTGCAAACCCTGCCTCATGCCCCGTGAGGAATGAAAATTGCTCTTATGGGTTTGCTTCTCCAGACTCCATGTCTGGCACCTCCTGACCACAAACACTGAGACCATGCAGGAGGAAACGTAAGGGCACCTGGTGAGGTTGCTGAACCTTCGGGAACAATAGGGGCTTAGATGCTTGCTGAACCGACTGCTCTTGCTTCAAAAAATTCTGTAATAAAGTTGATGACCTTTTTCATCCTGGATGTTGAAAAATGGGGCTAAAATAGGTTAACAAAAATCTGTGAAGGGACCATACATTTCTTGGGATCATTAAGTCTACCTTCAGTGTTATCTGTGGCTAAAATACTATGCAAATATAGAGTAGAAAAGGTATAGCCTTTTTCTTTATTATTATTATTAATTTTTACAATTTATTCACTTTATATCCCTATTGTGGCCCCCTCTCTTATCTCCTCCCAGTCCCACCCTCCCTCCTTCATCCCCCCCAACCCCTTTCCCCTGGTCCACCGAAAGGGGGGAGTGCTCCTTCCCTGCCATCTGACCCTAACTTATCAAGTTTCATCCTCTTCCTCTGTGACTTGGCCACATCGCCAGGGGGAAGTTATCAAAGAGCAGCCCCTGCTCCTGGAACCCACATGGAGACTGGGCCACCTATGGGCTACATCTGAGCAGGGGGTCTAGGTCCTCTCCATGCATGGTCCTCGGTTGGTGCATCAGTCTCTGCAGGACCACCTGGGCTCAGAATTTTTAGCTCTGTTGGTCTCCTTGTGGAGCTCCTGTCCTTTCCGTGTCCTTCTTTAAACTCCACCCCCCACTTCTTCCATAAGATTCCCTGCTCTCTGCCCAAAGTTTGACTGTGAGTCTCAGCATCTGCTTTGATACCCTTTTGGGTGGAACTTTTCAGAGGACCTCTGTGGTAGGCTCCTGTCCTGTTCCCTCTCCTCCACCACTTCTGGTGTCTTTCTCGGAAAGACTCTACCAACCCTACATCTGACAGAGGACTAATATCCAAAATATATAAAGAACTCAAGAAATTAGACATCACCAAACCAAATAATCCAATAAAAATTGGGTACAGAGCTAAACAGAATTCTCAACAGAGGATTATCAAATGGTGGAGAAGCACTTAAAGAAATGCTCAGCATTCTTAGTCATCAGGGAAATTCAAATCAAAACAACTCTGAGATTCCGTCTTACACCCATCAGAATGGCTAAGTTCAAAAACTCAAGTGACAACTCATGCTGGAGAGGATGTGGAGAAAGGGGAACCCTTCTCCATTGCTGGTGGGAGTGCAAACTTGTACAACCACTTTGGAAATCAGTCTGGCCCTTTCTCAGAAAAGTGGGAATAATGCTACCTCAAGACAAAGCTATCCCACTCCTGGGCATATACCCGAAAGATGCTCCACTATCCAAGGATGTTTGCTCAGTTACATTCATAGCAGCTTTATTTGCACCCATCTTTTTCAATAAGTGTCAGCTGTCCTGATTTGCCCTCAGATGGCGTCCGTCTCCTTCCTGGTGCACTCCACACCTCCTCTCAGAGATCAAATTCAGGAGAACAATGACAGTCTGAAGCATTTGCTGCTCTTCCCAAGGCCCTAAGTGGGATTCTCAGAACCCACACCCGACGGTACATTACTGCCTGCACCCCTGGCTTCAAGAGATACAATACCCTCCCTCTCCAGGAGTCCACGGTCACCTGCACTCACGAGTTCACATACCCACACACTCACACACAAACACACAACTTAAACAAACCTTAAATGACTACCCAGGAGTGATAGCACACGCCTTAAATTGCAACACTCAGAAAGTAGAGGCAGGTAGATCTCAGTGAGTTCAAGGCTAGCCTGGTCTACAAAGTGAGTTTCATTGCAGTCAGGGAATGGCGCCTTACCTCAAACCAAGAGCAAGCAAGCCTAAAAAACAAAGGACAACAGATTCTGGTGAGGCTGTGGGGAAAGAGGAAAACGTGTTCACTGTTACTGGGAGTATGAACTAGTATGGTCATTATGAAAATCGGCAGAGCATCAGTGAGGAGCTGGAGCGCTAAGGGCTGCTGGTGGGCTGAACGTGGGTGCCAGGGAGACTGGATTAGGGAGGCCTGTCGCTGGAGAGGGAGAAGGGGATCCTAGAGGGAGCAGAGGAGAAGGAATCATATGGTTTGGGCTTGGTGGCTAGGAGGAGCTGGGGAGAGGGCAGGGAAGAGGAGGAACAGAGAGAGCTTAGACATACGGAATCTCTTTCCATTTCCCCAATCGTCACAGTAATTGTAAAGGCTCCGAGTAATGTTAGGATCTGGGGTACCGCTAGGCAGACATTTGAATTTGTTAGCTAAGGGACAGTGAGGCCAAATTCGATTGCCAAAGCTAATTAGGGCCCTTCAGGTAGGGTGCCTGGTGGAGAGGCTGGAGGTTTTCTAGGGGCATCTCAAGGGGGAACGAAAAGACATGGATGTCATTGTGCCCATGGAAGAGAGACGGGGGTTAGGGGAGGGGAAGGAGATTACAGGTCCCAGCAGCCTGTAATTGAGGGCTCATGAGGGGCTGAATGAGAACCAAGCCGGTTAGTGGATTGTCACTGCACTGGGTGTGTGTGTGGGGAGGGGGGTGCTGGTGGAGGTGGTGTCAGGGTGACAACGCACGAGGAGAGGCCTACCGCTGTGGGGGGCCCCGGAAGGTGGCCTAGAGGCGATGAAAAACGGCGTTCAGGAATGCGCTTTCATCCACAGAAAAGGGACAGGAATGGCTACACAGTATCGTAAACGCATAAAGGCCTAGAGAAGCTGTAGGGTTACAGGCAGCTTCCAGGAGGGGGTGAAAAAGGAGGGAGGGAGAAAGGGGCACAACAGCCCAGTTCGCCTAAAGAAGCTTCAAGACTGGGCGAGAGAGCGTCAGAGAAGAAGGCCAGCCACAGCAGGAAAGACTGACGGGGCACCTCTACCTCTCAGAGTACCAGAGGGCTGCCGGACGCTCAATGGCTTCCTCAGACTCAGGGAAGCGTTTACAAAGAGGAAACTTACTAAATTATATCTGGTGGGTGGTGTGCCCCGTGATGGGTAAGCCGGAAGATAGACCATTGCGGGTGGACTGGATCGGGAGCACAGACTCTGGGACAGCCTGTCCAGGTCCTGGTTCCAGTGAATGAGCTTTTCAGGGGCCAGGGTATCTTAGCAACCAGGAACCAAGGGATAACAGAAAGCTACACTAGGCAACAAACCTCCCGCAAGAGACTTACTGGGGAGAAACAAGATGGCAGCTGCTTCTGACCGGGAAGCGTGACAGCAGAGGGCCAGGCAGAGTGGTGGCTTTTACAGGCTTTTCACAACATGCTCCATGAGCTAGTGGAAAAGTAATGAAAAGTTTTGTTTGGCCGTGGGGGTAGGGTTTTCCAAATCTCAGGAGTGGTGCTATCTGGGTCAAACTGGGGTTAGGGTGTTTTTCCCTAGGCCTTGGTCTCAGGCTTGGGGTCAAGTCAGGGGCAGGGTGTCCTTTCCCTGGTCCCTGTTCGCTACACACATGGCATAGAACAACAAACAGAGAGGAGTCTAGAAGACCTGTATTCGGTTCCAGTACCCATATTGCGTGACTTAACACCCACTTGTAATTTCAGCTCCTGGGGCGGTCCATTGCTGCCTTCGAGCCTCTGTGGGCCCACACACACCCATAGCAAATATTCACAAAGACACATATATACACATGAATAGAAATAAAAAATGAAATCTAAAAAAAATGTAGACCTAACCAGACAGTGCTTGTGAGACCAAGGCAGGAACAAGAATAATACACCCTACAAGTTAGTTGGAGACCAAAACAGGAAAACTATACCTTGCATGGGGCAGGAGGTACATGGGCAAGAAATACGTCAGAATTTACCCTCATTGGACTGATGGGAAATGCAGTGAATTGTAGGTTTTGCCATTTTAAGCGTCTGCAAAAATGTGATTCATGGCCATTTCCTGGGAATCCAGAGATAGACCTGGCCAGAGCCCATCACCCTGGCCAGTATTTAATTAAAGCTTGTTTCAGATTTGGCTCAGAATTATCAGACTGGTTTTTCCTCTCATGAATCTCATGTTTAACATTGTGACTGTA
Organism: Psammomys obesus; assembly: GCF_907164565.1. Lineage (NCBI taxonomy): Eukaryota > Metazoa > Chordata > Mammalia > Rodentia > Muridae > Psammomys > Psammomys obesus. The sequence continues at coordinate 5,361,332 of NW_026588752.1, read as the reverse complement.
AAGCCGGGTAGGCTTCTGTTGACAAAACACCAGAAACCTCAGGCTAGTTTTTTCTTTTTAAAGGTTTTTCGAGACAGGGTTTCTCTGTGTAGCCCTAGCTGTCCTCAAACTCACAGAGATCCACCTGCCTCTGCCTCCTGAGTAAAAGAGTTTAAGACATTGATTAGGTCAGAGCCCCCGAGATCCACTCACTTTTCAAAATCCCTCAATCTATGAGCTTCTGGGATTACATCTCAGATTCAAACTATAGTCCTTGCTGTGACAGGACACTTTAGCAAATCAGCTTATAAAGGAAAATTGCTGTTTTGTTTCACGGTTTTGGGGGGGTTTAGCCATGGTAATGTGAAGGGTTGCTGTGGGCCTATGGTGAGGCAGAGCCTCGTGGTGAGAAGCATTTGGTGAAGCGGTGCTGCTGAGCTCGTGGTGGATGGGAGTAATCTCTCCTCCCACCATGTGGTCTCTGAGAATCAACTTGGGTTTTCGGGCGTGGTGGCAAGCACTCCTTTACCCCCCGAGTCTTCTTGCTCACCCCCAACTTCTACTAAGTCCTCTTTTCTTAAGTCTTTTTTTTTTTTTTTTTTTAACAGAATCATGCTGTGTAGCCATGAAAAGGCTCAAATTTACAGAATGGAAAGGCAGGAAAAAAGCTAATGGTACTGAAGTTCTAGTTCTGAGTAAGAGAAAGTGTGCATGCTCTTTGTCTTTGCCTTTTCACTGAAAGTAGCTATAAAATGCAGATAATGTGCCGCATATAGCAGCTGTTGGATAACTCTGAAGAGCCACTAAGTGATTATGGGAAGAATATCAGAACTCTAAATATTATTGGATTGATTGGTTCTTTTTTCCCTTTATTTTCTTCTGGTATCTCTTCACCTCATCTTAACACAACCCGATATTTTTTACGTGATGATATTGACATAAGACAAAATTAACTTCAATGACCTTATATTCACAAAATCGTGTGATCATATAAGTTGCCAAACATTTTAATCATCTGTAAAGAAAATTCTGTACTCACTAGAGACTTATTTCCATGCCCGCAACCCATAGTTGGTGACCAGAAATCTCCTATTATTCCCTGGACACTAGGTGATTTTTCTTGTTCTAGCGTCTTTTCCTTAGCTGTGTTTTTGAGGTTCTTCTGCATCACAGAATGTGTCTGTAGTACTCCATCCTATTCATGTAAAGTAACTTGCTTTTCCTTCATCTATTGATACATTTCAGATTGTTTCCATCTTTTAGCAATACTGTATTGCTATATTTTATATGTACTTCTATATTTGAGTACCTGTTTATATTTCTTTTCTTTCTTTCTTTCTTTTTTGCTACATATAACAATTCCATGTTAATAATTGCTGAACTGCTTTACAGTCCCACCAGCAACACATGAGATTTCTGATTTCTCTGTCTTCTTGGTAATTACTGTTTTCTTATTTTGGGTTATTTCTGATAGAATGTTATTCTGGCATTCAGCTTGATTTCCCCATGCCTGATGACTTTGAACATCTTTCCAGTGTTAGCTGTTTCTCTGGTTTTGAAGAAGTTTCTATCTAAATAACCTGTCCATTTTTAATTTTTGTTGCTTTTATATTTGTGAGTGTTTTGCCTACATGTATGTCTGTGAGCCACTTGTGAGACTAGTGTGCTTGGAGGCCTGAAATGGGCATGAGAGACCATCATACTGGAGTTAGAGCACCTCTTTCCCAGGAACTTAGGGTTGAGGTGGAAGTTCTAAGCTCCTACTGCTTTCCCCTCCTCCTCTTCTTTTTCTCTATTTTAAATATATTTTGTAGTTCACAAACCCAGGACTTTGCATATGCTAGACAAACACCCTACTACAGAGATAAATTCCTAATCTTATTTGTTTGTTATTTATTGATTGATTTATATTGAAGTAGAAAGCGTCTTAATTACTCAGGCTGACTTTGAACTCTCTCTAAGGTCCCAGCTTGTTTTGAACTTGTGATCCTCTTCCTTTATCCTCCAAGCAGCTAGAATGAGAAGTGTGTGGCAGCAGAACTGTGTTTTATATGTCTAATTACAGACTTGGTGTAATGGAAGTTTGGGTTTCTTTGGGAACTTAAGCTTTGTTATGTAAAGATGTTGTTTATTTTTTAAATCCCAAGTGTGGGATTTTAGTTTTGGACTTTAGTTTGCCCACAGTTGAGAACTCTCCTGTGGGACATGGTCTTTTCAGCTGGTAACACCCTGCCTTGTGCCACCTGGAAAGGGGCGTGGTCTGGGACGCTGAGGAAGAGAGAAGGTGCGGCATGCAGTGTTGGCGTGTGTTGTAGTGTGTAGCAGTTTGGGGTGACCAGAGACCAGAGATGGACGGTGTGGCGGCTTGGCGATGGAAAGAGTTCAACGCTGCAGCTTGGAAGAGACTGCAGCGTTGATGGAGATTGCTATAGCCCCAAAGAACCCAGCTGACCCCAAGGAGCCAGGAGGAGTGAAGGGGCCTGTGCCTCTCCCCACTAACCTTCTTTCTCTAGAACATGAATGTCCATAATAATTGTATTAATAACCCGAAAATGTGGAACACATCCTGGATGTCATCTAATAGAAGAATATTTACACACGCCTGCTACATCTGTCAGGTGGGAAAACAGCAATAAAAAGAACGAGCAGTTGATATGTGAAACAAGTTGGATGCATCACCTCACAGTGAGTTATACTGAGTGATAAAAGGACGTCCTACAGTGTGTGGGTCTACTTACGTTAATTAATGAAATGAAAAACTGAGAAGTGACTTAAGTTAGGAGAAGCAGAATGATTAGGAATTCAAAGCTACATGGCGACTGTGAGGCCAACCCACGCTACGTGAGACCTCGTCAAAAACTAAGAGGTGGGAGTCCTGACAGACAACTCCCAAAAATGGGTTCGGTGATAGCAAACAGGTACACAGCAGGCTGTGTCACGTCACTAGTTATTGGGCGGATGTAAACTTCAAACAGGCCGAGCCATTTGTTATAACGGCTAAGATAAAGCAACAACAAAAAACGAACAAACAAAAACCAACCTGCAATGCCAGGTGGTAAGGAGGATGCGGAACAGTTGGAACTGTTGTTCATCTCTGGCAGGATACAGAATGACAAAGCTGCTGTGGGACACAGGCTAGAGGGTCCCGGTACAGTGACACTTATGCCCGCCTCGATCGTACTGTTCGTTGCGGTACAGATCTACCAGGCCTTTATGTCGGAGGTCGGCTAATGGCGTTTGGGGGAATGACTGGAACCTGAGGATGCCAAACTCATGAGTGGGCTAATCCATCAACTACTCCATAGCTGAATGGCAGGAAGTCAGTGCGCAGGGGCATGCCGGTGAGTACTGCCCGGGCTGGAGACGTGGCTCATCAGTCCAGAGCCTGTGCTGTTCTCTCAGACGCCCCGAGTGCAGTGCCCACATCCCAAGGCAGGTAGTTCAACAACTCCCTGTGACCTGAACCTCAGCGGATTCCATGCTCTCTTCTGGGCTCCTCGGGTACCCCTACCCAGGTACACACACACACACACACACACACACACACGATGCACACACACCTTAAGCAGTGGTGGCACACTCCTTTAATCCTAGCACTCAGGAGGCAGAGGCAGGTGGATCTTGAGTTCGAGGCGAGCCTGGTCTCAAATCCCTGTCTTGAAAAATCAACCAAACAAAAACAAGTATTGTTTGTCCCCAGCTTTCCCTCTTCCTGGACGACTATGAGCAGTCGGCTTTTCTCTGCACTGCGGTTCGCCATGATGCTCTGCTTCCTCAAGGGACCACAAGAAATAGAGACAAGGAAGGGGCCATGGGCTGAAATGGCTGAAACTTGGAACCAAAAATAAATTTTTCCCTCTTCAAGATGATTTTTCTCAGATATGTTGTCACACAAGAAAAAAAAAATCATAATATTCTTTTCTCACACTAGTAGTCAACTGAAAAAAAAAAAATAGAAGAAAGTAAGACACCATTCATGGTGGTGAATAAACCAGACTACGAGAGTTACAGCATCTAGGAATTAAGCTAGGAAAGAAGACACAAGACATTTAAAGGGGACGTCATCATCACTGTTAGGTGCTGGGGACTGAACCAAAAGACTCATCATTTCTACCACTGAGTGCCTTCCACCTTAAAAAAAGAATTTTTAAACTCTGCTGGTATGAAAGAAGATTCATTTGTTGAGGAAGTGGAGAACTGTCTTCCACCTCACGGCATGTTTGGTCGCTCTACCCACTAAGCCTTGAGGAAGGAAGGGCTTGTTTGGTTTGCAGCTTGAGGGTACAATCTTTCATGGAGGGGCAGGCACACCAGCAGGAGCATGAGGCCGCTGGTCACATCGGGGCTCTGGTCATTTCATTTTACTTTTCCGGGACTCTGACCCACAGGACGGTGCTACCACTTTCAGAACAGACCCTCCTTAGTCAGTTAAACCATCTAGAAACACGGTCACAGATGGCGCACCCGGGAGTATGTGTCCATGGTCAGGTTGGCAATCAGGGTTAACCATCACGGTCTCCCGAGGTGGCTCAGTGGGTAGAGACAGCCGCTGCCATGCCTGACAGCCTGAGTTCCATCCCTGGCACCCACATGGTAGGAGAGAACTGGGCCCTACAAAGCGTCCTTTGAGCTCCACACACGCAGTATTACACACAGCCTCCCCCATTAAATAAATAAATAAATAATATATGTAAAAGAAAAGAGCAGGGGCTGGAGACGTGGCTCAGCAGGTAAGAGCATGTGCTGCTCTTCCAAAGCTCCTGAGTCTGGTGTTTGGAAGACTCTCTTGAGTCTTCCAAAGCCTCTCCGTCAGGTGTTTCACAAGCCCTGAGCTCCAGCTCTGGCCATCTGATGTCCTCTCCTGGACCCTGTGGGAAGCTGCACTCGGATGTGCACACAGCCCCCGTCCCAAGAACACATAAAACCCCTTAAAGAGAAAAAAACATTACAACAACATGAATGTCCTTTTTAATAAGTGAGAAAGGGCTTCGAAGGGCCCTCCAAGGGAAGAAGCAGGCGAGCAAGGACACAATGCTGCTGCGAGAAATAAAAACATTCACAAACATGAAGCGCTGTCTGTTTTACAAAGGCACACATGTATTTGGATGTTGAGACACCGAGCAGATTCGACGGAGCAGATGCCTGAGCATGCGCGCAGGCCAGTGAGAGTAGGAACTGGGAATAAGGTCGAAAAAGCAAATGAAATATGAATTCACTGGCGGAAGTTGTGTCTTGCAGAGAACAATGCACAAGATTCTGTGCAAATGCCCCATCGCTGAATTTCCTGATGGTAGACAGAGATATTTGCCAATGCCGTCCCAACATGGGCTTCAGAATCAAATGGACCTATTTTTTTCTTTTTCCTCACAGTCTTGCTATGAAGCCCAGGCTGGCCTTAAGCTCACGTTCTTTCTGCCTCGGCTCCCTGGGTGCTGGGATTATAGTGGGGACCATCCGTGTGCATGTCGAGTGTGTGTACGTGTCCACCCGTGTGTGCAGGGAGAGGCACGCACAAGTGTGGAGGGGCAGAGGTGACTTCAGGTGTCTTCTCTGATGGATCTTTACTTCAGCCTTTGAGAAAGGGTCTCTCGCTGAATCGGGTACCCGCCAGCTGGCCGGGCTGATTGGCCATTGTGCTCCAGGATCTTTCTGTCTTTGCAACCCTCTCCCCCAAGGTACTAGATGAATTAGATGAATGTGACCACACTTGGCTTTTTTTTTTTTTTTTTTTTTTTTTACTTTATTATTATTTTAGTTTTGAGACAAGCTCTCTCTGTGTAGCCCTGGCTTTCCTGGAATTTGCTATTATAGATCAGGCTGGTCCTCAAACTGATAAAGATCCACTTGCCTCTGCCTCCTGAGTGCCCATCTTGAATTTTTTAACTGAATCTTCAGATTTATTTATTTATATGTGTACGAATGTTTTGCCTGCATGTAATACATGTACCACATGTGTGCCTGGTACCCGGAGGGGTTAGAAGAAGGCACCAGATCCCCTGGAACTGGGGTTGCAGGTGGTAGTGAGCCACAGCGCAGGTGCTAGGAACCGAGCCTGGGTTTTCTGCAAGAACAAGTGCCCTTACCTGCTGAGCCATCTCTCCACCCTCCCCCTTGGCTTTTATTGTGGGTTCTGGGGATATGAACTCAAGCTCTTGCTTGCACAGCAGGCACTTTCAAAGTGCACCACATCCCCAGCCCTATAGACCTTCTTTTAGTAATTCTGTCACTGGCCACTTGTCCTTAGTCAAGACATGTAAAACCTCCCAGATTCAGTTCCTCTTTTGTAGGAAAGGCTGAACGCTGCTTATCTGGTGACGCATGGCTGTGCCCGCCAGCTACTGGGCTCATGTTTGACAGTGGAAGCTGGAAGGTATTGCTTAGGATTCTGAGACGATACAGTCTGCCCACGGGACAGTGATTCCACTGGGCAGGGTTAGGCTAACCCTTCTTAGGCTGTAACCCCTCCATCGCACATTTTGTGTATTTTTTCCCTCTGGTGTTGAAGGTTGAACCAAGCCCCTCCACAGGTGGGGCGAGCTAACTTGCATTCTCAGCCAGTGAGCATTTCTTGAATGAATAAGGTTTTTCAACTGGTTTTGGAGTAATTCAATTTCTATGACAACTAATGATGTAACCATGTTCCCAGTTATGTTTCTGTAGTGGCGGTTGTGAGTTATTGCTTTTCCATGGCACAATGTAACTGTGAAAGTTTCCTGCCCCTGACCAAAATCTCAAAAGCACACTTTATAAATAGAAAGGCTGGTTGGTACCTAGTAAGAAAAGCATTCACTGAGCAGCACCTACTTAACAACAGCCAAGGCATATAACTACTTTATTCCTTATCTATTTTTCTGCCAGTGGGGTTGGACATCTGCCTTCCTAAGAAAAAGAAAGAAAGAAAGGAAGGAAGGAAGGGAGGGAGGGAGGGAGGGAGGGAGGGAGGGAGGAAGGAAAGAAAGAAAGAAAGAAAGAAAGAAAGAAAGAAAGAAAGAAAGAAAGAAAGAAAGAAAGAAAAGGAAGGAAGGAAGGAAAGAAAAGAAAAGAAAGCCATATGTAATCACTAATTAATTATGGGACACAATTATTCTTCGTTCAAGTTCAATTAGTTCTCTGTGTTTGGGGAGAGAGGTCAGATGAAAGGCAAGGTTGGTTCTTCAGGGACACCTGTTTCCTGTGTTCTGGTCACACAGTCCCTATGTGCTAATTGCCTGGAGGGGGTAGCATGGATAAAAGGGCACTGAGATACCCTGCCTCTTGGGTCCTTCAGTATTAGCCCCATGAGCCAGGCCTCTGGGTGGCAGATCTAGGCTGCTCAAAGGTCAGGACTCAGGACAAGTGAGGTTAAAAGCCAATGGCTGAGTGTAGGAGCACAGTGGCCAGCCCACACTGCGCTCCGGACTCTCTCTCCATCCACTGAGCACCAGGCAGAAGAATGGGGGATCCTGAACTCACAGGTATCATCCTGCACTCAAGCCCTCAGTGTTTACTACTGAAGAGTCCAGAGCATAAGAGAGGCAAGAGAGACAAGAAAAAAAAAAAAAAGGGTAGGGGGAGGTGTGTGAGGAAACCAGGAGGGAGGGAGGGCAAAGGTGTTAAAGGCTTTTAAATAGGCTGCTTTGTACTGCTTTAGGAGAAAGACCAGGGGTCTTTAAGAGGTCTCTCCATCAACAAAAAGGACAAGAAGGAAAAATATTTCAACTGAAAAGGGGGATTTAACACGGCACTGTTCAGAACCTTTTTAGCAAAAATCATCTGTAGACAGCCAGGAAATTCTTAACCTAGGAAGTAAGTTTAAAAAAATAATAGCAATAAAACAAAAACCACTAGTCATCAAAGTCTCCTTTTGGTTGTAAAACCCTGCCCTAGTATGGAGTCCTCTTGCAGCAAAGACTCAATGGCACAGGACAGCACAGGGAGGCCTGTGCCTGAGCAAAAAGAATTTCTGCTGTGTTATCAATTGAAACCTCTGAATGTCCAATCACAGCTTCTCCTAATTCTCCGGCTATTGTTTTGTTTTTATAAAGCAGGAAGGCACTGCTGGGTAAGCTTGAGTCTTTAAAATGCCACCATAATAGTGAAGACAATCACAGGAAAAGAGAGAGAGAGAGAAAAAAAAAGAAAACCTTTAGCCTTTTAACAAAACTGCCCCAGCTGGCCTCTCTCCCAAGACTGTTCATCCTAGTCTGTCTTCCTAAAGACTGCACACTCTCCATATCCCTGTCTGAACGGCAGATCAGGCCTGGCTCTCTGAATAAAGACGAGCTGAAGGGACACACAGCAGACACAGGGAACAATCCTCGTTCTTGTTGCTCTTTGGGCACACCCTTGCAAATTGCATACAGTTTAACCTGGAGACCCATTCCTGAAGAAGCAAGGCTTTGTATCCTGAGTTTTCTGAATGTGCCTACTTATCCGTCGCACTACTGTGCACTTTTACTTTAAAAAACCCAGTGTTCTTTAGAACTGCTACATGGACTAGTTCACAGTCCCGTCAACTGTGAGTTTTGGAACTTTCTTTTATGTAGACGAGTGTTTTGCTTGCATGTAAGTTTGCACAACACATGCATGCCTGGTGCCTCCAGAGGCCAGAAAAGGGTGTTGGATCCTCTGAAACAGTTACAGATGGTTGTGAGCCACCACGTAGGTGTAGGGAATTGAACCCAAGTCCTTTGGAAGAGCAGTCTCTCTTAGTTCTCTTAACTACTGAGCCATCTCTCCAGCCCCAACCTTATTTGTTTATTGATTGACTGATTGGAAGGAATGCATTCTATTGTGTGAATACATAAATCAGAGGACAACTTGTCGGAGTAGATTCTCTCTTTCTGCCGTATGGGTTCTAGGGATCAAAGTCAGGTCATCCTTGCTGGCAGCAAGCATCTCTACCCACCGAGCCATCTTGCTGGCACCAAGGATTTACCATCAACAGTAAAATAAAGATACACATTTTGATGAAGCCTCACTAATCTTCCCCTCCAAACAGGCTGACTCTCTTAACTACCCACTGTAAATGTTTAAACATTGAAATGGAAGTGTTATCTGGGAAAATTCATTTCTATGAATTTATCATTATTATTGAACATTTTTTTTTCTCTTATTGGTCTTCAACTGATCTCTTTTAGGACCCAAACTTTCCCCACTCTAAGATTTAAGGAAGAAAATTCATGTTTACTCTGTTTATACCTTAAACCTTTCTATTGATACAGTGATTGATATATAAAGTGAAGACATAATGGCTCCAATGTATGGTTGAGGGAGAGGTTTTTATTGTATGGTTTTTATTTATTATATGTGGGAGAGTACAGCCAGAGGCATCTGGAAGAGTCCAGAACAGGGAGAGAAAATAGTGGACTAAAGACGGCCAGTAAAATAGACCAGTCCATGAGAGGAGAGAGATGGGGGAGAGGAAGAGAAAGAACAATGAGAAGAGAAAGCCAAGAGAGAGCATGGCCAAATGGCAGTGTTACAAGGGTCGGAGAAGCTGGAGGAAGTGAGCCATGAGCAAGAGAAGGTTAGGGTGAGGGTGAGAGGGGAACAGCTGAGAGGAGCCACAGGCGCCGAGTGAGCCTGGAGGCCAGCCTGAGCTGGCATACAGCTAAGGCAACGCAATTAGCCATTTTCCTCCAGGTTTCTTTTGGACCTGACAATTGGTTGCACCTTAATGCAGGCTTCATTCCTTCTAGAAAAAGATTTTGTTTTGTTTTATAATTCTTTCCTGCCTTTCTATCACAATAGTAATATATTTTGAAAGACACATTCATTCTGACCAATTAAAGATACTATTAATATTCAAAACAGTCAGGGGCAAGTAAGCTATTTGAGAATATCACCGTCATCCATTTCCTTCTTTCTTTTTTAATTATTATTTTTTTATTTTTCAAATAAATAAAATATTTAAAAATAAGACAAACTTTAAAACTCTAGTAGTGCTAGGAGTACAAAATTAGGTTGGTTGGTTAGGTTTTTTTCTTTCTGATGCAGGGTCTCTGTGGCCCAGGCTGGTCTTGACCTTGCTATGTAGATACAAATAACCTTGAACTTTGACCCTTCTGCCTCCACCTCCCAAATATTGGGATTATACGCATTTGCCGCCACCACTTTCTAGGGGTTTTTGTTGTATGCTTTTGTTTGTTTGTTTCGTTTTATTTCTAAGGATTCCATTCTTTTTACTCAGGGTAATGTCAGTGTAACCTTTGGACTTTAATGTGGTGCACCTGCATTCCTGAACTGCGATAGACCAGAAAGAGCCTCTGCAAAGGTGAGAGTCCAGCCCAAACATCAGACTCGCAGGCAGCTAATCCACAAGTGGGCAAAAGAAAGTTGTGATGTTTTGGGAAAGAAGTGGGCAGGAAGCCGGGGAGGAGGGAAAGGACAAAAGGACAAGGTCCCATGCTGTCCTTCCTTACCCCCTGCCGTGCTGGAGACAGAATCCAGGGCTTCCTGCCGGCAAATACTCTACCACTAGACTGCACTCCCAGCCCAGGGTTCCCCTGAAGAAGCAAATCTCAGCTGCTTCTCTCAACATGTGGCACTTTTCTTATTTTTAGATTTATGTTTAATTATCTAAATGGGGAAGGAGGAGTGTATATCTGTGCAGGTGCCCTCAGAGGCCAAAAGAAGACATTAGATTCCCGCCCCCCCACCCCTGGAGCTGGGCTTGGAAATAGTTGTAAGCTACCCCCAGTATGTGGCATTTTCAAATTAAATTTACAGACAGGCAAAGTCAAGGACCGTCTTCATATAAACAATTCCTAGAAATTATATCTATCCCAACAGGGTCCTGTACCCTAGGTCCCTAGGTCCAGGCCTAGGGTATTGCTATAATGTTTGTCTGGCATTCATGAAACTCTGGGTTCAAGCCCCAGTGCTGCATAAATCCACATACACAGGGGCACATGCCTGTAATCCCAGCACTCAGGAAGAGGAAAGAGCTCAAGACATCCTTGATTAGAAAAAGTCTTAGGCAAAATTGGGCTATATAAGACCTTGCCTCAAAAACAAAAAGCAAAACCAAACAACAAAAAAACTTCGATAGTTCATCCTTTCCAGAATGGGAAGTTCAATATTGTTTTCTCTACACTCTTCCTAAAATGGAAATAAATCTGGATTAAGTTAATACTTCCAGATTAGAGGCAGGCATGGGAGTCCTTTCCTTTAATCCTGGTACTGAGAGGTAGAAACAGAAGGAGAATTCAAGGCCAGCCTTGGCCACATGGTAAGGTGTGGATAGCCTGTGCTACATAAAACCATCTCAAAAATAAACAAAATAAAACACTCCTAAATGGTAAGGAAACTAGGAACCAAAAGAAAAGACTCTATAAGAGAGAGGAACAGGCAGTAAAGGACAGTTAAGTTACTGGGTGTCACCCAGGAGGCACCTTGGCTTTGTCCATCCGGCTCAGGCCCAGAATCTAGTCAGTCTGGTATTTCCTCTTGAACTCCTCCAGGCTGAAACTGCCCAGTTGGGAGCAGAGGAGAGACTGGAAAGAGGTATGACAACTCCCGAGCAGGCACAGGCCCCTGGCCTTCCACAGACCAGCAGCTGAGCAATGGCAGGGAGGAGGGCTTGGCTGCTCATCTCCTGTGGAGAGCTGAATACTTCACCTAGAGGAGGGCAGGTAGGGGAGTGTCAGGAAGAACTTCCAAGCAGTTAATCAGGATAACTTAGGCCCTCAGTCCTCTCAGAAGAAAAGGAGAAGCGAGCCTTTCCCTAATGTTAGATGAAGGTGCAAAGTTGATTTGGGAGCTACCCTGACAGTCTGTCATCCCCGACTCAGCAGAAAGACTCCTCTGCTCACCTCAAGAGCAGGTTTTAAAAATGTCCTTCTCCTGAGGATGGAGAAATAGCTCAGTTAGTAAAACATTCGGCCCTGAGGTCAAGCTCTAGTCAAGAAAGAGCCACATGTGGTGATGCAGGCACTTGTAGTGCTGGCACTGGGAGACCCGGGGATCCCTGAGTCCAGCTCCGGGTGGGGGTGGGAGGTTGAGGGGTTTTTCAAGTCCCAAAGAGGATGTGTGGAGTCGGCAAGGGAAGGAGACTAAATCAGGTGCTAGGGTGTTAAGCTCGTGGGTTTATTGAAAAAGGTTACAACTTTTATATTCTATATTTCCATAGTAGCATAGTAGCATTTCCACAGGTAATGTTGAAATCGGATCCCAAGAGATGTGTGATCTTTTCACAGATTGTTTTGAACCTGTTTTTACCCAGGTTTTTAACATTTAGAATGAAAGAGGCCATCAGCTTCATTACAGTATTTTTCTTTGAAGCAAGAGCAGTCAGTTCAGCAAGCATCTAAGCCCCTATTGTTCCGGAAGGTTCAGCGACCTCACCAGGAACCCTTACGTTTCCTTCTGCATGGTCTCAGCTGGGTCTGCGTTCACTGTTTTTCTCTATTTGTGCTTTTATCCTTGGGACCAGGTGTACCCAAGAGTTTCTGGCACCGTCTTTCAGTTAGTAAATCTTTAACTTCTCTATTCTCGGTGCAAGCAGGATTCTTGTGTTGGAGTAGGCAGAGTTATCACACTATATGGTTCCATGGCGATGCAGGCTTTTCCAAAGAGTTACTTTGTTTAGAGAGGCTGCCACGGTATGCGTTCACAGCCTCTACCCAAGTCCAAACAAAATTCCCCCAAGCAAAAAAGCATAAGGGAACTCCCGTAACACAGAATGAAAATCATCGAAGCTGAAAGTGAAAGGATGCTGGAGAATTGTGACTCCTGATGTCAACATGCTGGAACTTTGTCAAGCAGCAGTGGTTGCCAGGCTGATTGGCATGTAAGTCCCAGGTCTCAGAAAATAAGGTAAAAGATGGTGAGAAGGAATGACACCCAAAGGTTGTCCTCTGGCCTCTAGATATGTGTGTCACACACACACACACACACACACACACACACACACACACACACAGTCCTAGGAAACTCCTTTCCTAGGAGTTAATTGGCCGTTACTGACAAGAGTGTGTTTGTTTACTGCTTTAAGGTGTTAAGAACGACCCCTTGGTTTAGCAGTAAACACAGTAGTCTATACTTCAAAATATCAGGGGTGGCTTCTGGTAGATTTTAATTTCCCTTAGCGTGCACACATGTAGACTGCTTTAACTTCTTTACAGAAAACCCAGTTTTATATTTTAACATGTTTTACTTAAGCTTTTTGACATGTCTAAAGTCTTATTTGTCACCTTCTTCACTGACAAATTCATAGTGTATATATGGTGAATATTTAATCTACTCAGTATTTTTTATTTATTTTATTTTATGTGTGCGGGTGTCTTACCTGCGTGTATGTATGTGCACTACACACAAGCAGTGCCCGTGGAGGGTAGAAGAAGGCCTCAGGTCAAGTGGAGCTTGAGTTACAAACAGTTGTGAGCTACCAGATGGGTGCTGGGAACTGAACTGTGGTCCTTTGGAAGAGCAATGGATGCTCTCAGCTGCTGAGCCATCTCTCCACCTCCCAACCATGTCCTTGTTTTGGTGCTTTATAGGCACATGATGATCTTCCCAGACCAGGAGCTTTAATTTGAGAAGAGAGGACTGTCAAAGAGAGAGAAAAGAAATTCCTTTAAAGACTTTATTTTTTGATGGTTATGGTGGCACATGCTTTTAATCTCAGAAAACAGGGCAGGTGGGATCTCCGTGAGTCAAGGCTAGCCTGGTCTACACAGCGACTTCCAGTCTGGTTAGGGCTGTGTAACGAGACTCTGTTTGAAAAAGGGGCAGGGCTTTATTTTCAATTATGTACGCAGGTGCTTGGGGTGGTATGTTTGCATATGTACCCCTGCCAGGAGAGGGTGTCAGATCCCCCAAAGCTGGGCTTATCGGCTGTCGAAAGATGGCGACACTGAGAACCAACCTCAGGTCCTCTTAACTGCCGAGCCATTGCTCCAGCCCGAGAAAGAGAGTTACCAATAACTTCCGGGGAAGACTTTCCAAATTCAGTGTGTGTGTGCTCAGAGCACAGAAAACCTTAGCTGAGGAAATCTGTGTTTTCAGAATGCCCCTATCTAATTCTAACTTGCCAGCTCCCCTCTGTCCTGTCACACCGTAGCCTCAGACTGAAGAGTTGGCTGTCTTCACGAAAACATTCCCTCCTCTATCTCTGTGCTAGGTTCCCTTTGACATCCCAGCTCAGCTGACAACCAAGGATTGCATAAAAGCTTGTGCCCAGAAAAGCTGGACTGGTACTGAACCGTGGAGGCTGAAGAACATTCTGGATGCAGATTTAGCAGTAGCTGCCTCTTCCCTTGCTTCTCCCCCAGGAGTTTTCCAGAGCAGGCTTCCAGGGACCGAGGCAACCGGCAATGGAAGCGGACAGCAACAGCTCTTCTGGGAGCTTCATTCTGATGGGCATATCTGACCATCCCCAGCTGGAGAGCATCTTCTTCGTAGTCATCCTCTCCTCCTACCTGTTGACCGTGGCCGGGAACTCAACCATCATCCTGCTTTCCCGCCTCGATGCGCGGCTCCACACACCCATGTACTTCTTCCTCAGCAACCTCTCTTCCCTGGACCTTGCCTTTACTACCAGTTCAGTCCCCCAAATGCTGAAAAACTTATGGGGGCCAGACAAGACGATCAGCTATGGTGGGTGTGTAACTCAGCTGTACGTTTTCCTTTGGCTGGGGGCTACCGAGTGCATACTGCTCGTGGTGATGGCCTTTGACCGCTACGTGGCAGTTTGCCGGCCCCTGCGCTACATGAGCATCATGAATCCCCGGCTCTGCTGGCTGCTGGCCGCTATCAGCTGGTTGGGCGGCCTAGGCAACTCCGTGATTCAGTCAACATTCACTCTGCAGCTCCCATTCTGTGGACACCGGAAGGTGGACAACTTCTTGTGTGAGGTGCCCGCCATGATTAAATTGGCCTGTGGGGACACGAGTCTCAACGAGGCCGTGCTCAATGGTGTCTGCACCTTCTTCACTGCCGTCCCACTGAGCATTATCCTGATCTCCTACTGTTTCATTGCTCAGGCAGTGATGAAGATCCGCTCCGTCGAGGGACGCCGGAAGGCCTTCAATACGTGCCTTTCCCATTTGGTGGTGGTGTTCCTCTTCTATGGCTCGGCTATCTATGGCTATCTGCTGCCAGCTAAGAGCAGTAATCAGGACCAAGGAAAATTCATTTCTCTCTTCTACTCTGTGGTCACACCCATGGTAAATCCTCTCATCTATACTCTAAGGAACAAAGAAGTGAAGGGGGCGCTGGGAAGATTGCTGGGGAAAGGAAGAGAAGCCAGCTGAAGAACGAGCTATCTTCTCTTCTTCGTTGCTAACTCCCTCTTCGTCCTGCGTTCCTTTCTTATGAGGTCTACAGTCAGCAAAGCCAAGGCATGTTCTTGACAATACTACACTTTCGGAAGATGGCTAGTATCGTTTGAGGCATTCTGTGTTTATTTGCAAGAAATACTACCGTGAGCTACAGTTAGCAGGGCAGATGTGTATCGTTCAGATCCAGAAGCTATTGAACTAACACAGATCTATTTCACTGTCTCTACCTCTGATGTCTATGTTATTTATTATAGAACGTATTTCTGCTGAATTCTTTACTTTCTAAGGGACATGAAGTTTCTTGTATAATTCCATGAGTTCAGGCCATGCATTATTAACTTCAGATGAAAATGGAATCTACCTTTGTATCTTAGCTATCCATCATCTCGGTTCAGTTCTCTGTATCTGCTCAATGCTGCAGACTAACTAGTCATGCTTCCCACACCGTCGCTGGATTACCCTTCTCTGTAAATCCGCATCCAAATTTGCCTTCTACCTAATGTAATAATTAATGAGAAAAGTCAGGCAAGACGATTTGCCTTTCAATGCTAGCCCCAAATGCCTCCATCTGGCTTTATTTAAATCATTCCCGCTAACATCCCGAGCCATCAGGTCTGCTACCAGTCTGAGCAGTGGACTGTGGAATATGCTAGGATTCCTTAAGCAAGTCAGGAGCCCAAGGGTCGTCCATTCACTAAGCATGCCCTCTGCCTCAAGCTTCAGTCTTCTAGCACAGCTGCTGCAGGGAGCCAACAACTGATTTAGGACAAAACTTATCTCGAGAAACTGTGTGTTGGAATCACAACTATATGACTCTACCCTTTACTAGAATGGCTAAAAGAAAGCTCATCTGCCATAACAGTTCACACACCCCTTTCCCAGACAGAAGCCAGGCTAATATGGGACAATTGTTTGGCATCTACATTATCAGAAAAAAAAGATTAATAGGTTTCAGAGGTAGTTTCAAAGGATCTTCAGCTTTGTTTCTGTATGTGCTCGGTAAGTGCTTAGTTAATGAAATTATAATTATATTGAGTGTTATCAATCTCCTTTTCTTGTGGTAAAAATCTAAACTTCCCATACAGATCATTTTCATGTTTGCTGGTTTGGGTTTCTGTCCCTTGGATAGAATGGAACAAACAATGATAAATTTTCCCTTCCACTACTTCCCCTAAAAAATAATTTAACAATATTATCCTGTCCTATATTTGTTTCTCTACCTAAGACCAAAGCCACAACCTGACTTTCCAGTTCTGTCCATAGCAATATTCTGTTGTGGAAAATACAAATTGCTAATAATGTTTATTATTAAAAGCCTATAATTATTATGGCAGTTATTATTAACCCACTACAATATCAAAAAAAAAAAAAAAGACACAGACACCTGATAGATTTTAGGTAAGCCTTATTTTACCTGGGGCTGGGCAGATATTAACCCACGAATCTACCTTGTTACCTCCCAGCTCCTCATCCCATGCCATTTACCTCAATCATATGCTAAATAACACAGCTGACTCATGGGAGTAGTAACTCTAAGGAGACAGGCAGTCATGTCCTCTGGTCAGTTCATTTGAGTTTCGAAATAACTACAAGTATTATAGGGAGAAAATAGAATCATTCTTTAAACATTTCAGAGTTCTGCGGAGCTTCCTTCTGGAAAGTATGGGGCACCTTAAAACTATGAGTTAGGGGAGTGGAAAGACAGGGCGTGTGGGTGTTCTGGATTAGTGGGAAAGAGAGCCACTGTAGAATGAATTTAGGATTCTCGAGCAGCAGTGGGATCAGTCTCTCAGGGACTGAGCCTCAAAAGCAGAAGCTTTTTAATGTTACACAAAAGACACCTTTAGCAAGCCAATTTCTGCACACCAAAACTTTTTTTTAATTAAATTATTTTTTTTTATTATTAGTTATATTTTATTAACTCTGTATCCCAGCTGTATCTGGCTCCCTCATTCCCTCCCAATCCCACCCTCCCTCCCTCCCTCATCTCCTTCCTGCCCCTTTCCAAGTCCACGGATTGGGGAGGACCTCCTCCCCTTTCATCTGACCCTAAAATGATGATACCTGTTTTATCAGGTATCATCAGGACTGGCGGCAAAGTCCTCCTCTGTGGCCTAGCAGGACTGCTCCTCCCTTAGGGGGTGGGGAGGTCAAACACCAAAACCTCTTATCTGATCTAGGGATCGGATAGTCTTGAAAGAACTAAGTCACCTTAAGCAATTCTCAGCCAAAGGAGACTTCCTGGGTTGCCAGGCATGTCTTGAGACTAAGTTATGCAAAAAGCTCTGAGAATCAGTCAAAAGAACAATCCCATAAAATCTCAGGCAACAATCGCTGCCACAGGGCTACTTCGAAGCCTAGGTGCCATCATTACTCGATTCATGCCAGATACAACGGCTTTGTAAATTCTGCTTACTGGAGGGATAAGGGTGGGGAAGGGGAGAAAAGATAACTGATTAGAGCTGGAAAGTGAAGGGCATCATGGGTCTCCATGGCAAAAGTATCCTTAACAATTTTGTCCTTTTTTTTGTTGTTTTAAGATGGGGTCAGCACTGTAGATCAGGCTGGCCTTATGCTCACGGCAATCCTCCTGCCTCATCCTTCAAAGTGCACGGATTAGTGGTGTGCTCTACTATGGCCAAGTTGTTCTTCTCCCTTTAAAAATTATTGAGGGATGAATATGATCATGTTTCATTGTCCACAGTATGAAATTATCAACAATGGAGGCTGGAAAGTTAAGAAGCTTCTCTTAGTCAGGCGCTGAAATCTCAGCACTATGGGAGGCAGAGGCAGGTGGATCTCTGTGAGTTCGAGGCCAGCCTGGTCTACAAAGGGAGTCCAGGACAGACAAGGCTACACAGAGAAACCCTGTCTTGAAAAAGCCAGAAGAAGAAGGAGGAGAAGAAGAAGAAAAAGAAGGAGGATGAGAAGGAGGAGGAGGAGAAGAAGAAGGAGAAGAAGAAGCTGCTTCTCCTCCAGAGGACCTGGTTTGAGTCCTAGCACCCACAACTGTCTTTAACTTCAGTCCCAGGGGACTCAATGCCTTCTTTCTTGTCTCCAAAGGTACCAGGCATGCATGTGGTACACAGACATAAAATGCAGACAAACACGTGAACACATAAAAAGTAATTAATTAAATTAAAAAAGAAATTCTCAAGAAAAAAAATGTTATAAAAAAATGGGTAAAGCTGGGGGCTACAGCTCAGTGGTATAACAGAACACTTTCCTGGAATGCCTGAGGTTTTTGGATCAATCTCTAGAACGGCAATAAACAAATAAGAAATAAATAAATAAGTAAGTAACTTGGTAGGTATCTTGAGGACTAGAGTGTACGGCAGCTGCCAGACCCCTCTAACACAGCCTCATTGGTTGTTGCCGGGAACAGCACCCCGCTGCCAGGTGGGGGTGAGCTGGTGGGAGTTGTAAACATTATTCCAGCAGTCCCTGAAGATCTGGTAGAAACTGAAACTCCAATACCACCATTTCACAGAGGGCGGGGCAGCCTACTTTAGGCAACTTTTAGATGACTGCCTAGGAATGTCATAGCGGTCCGCACTTGGAAGGAGTACCTTTCAGGGCCACAGGGTCTCTGGAGCAGCCCCGACTAAAGCAGGGTCCCCCCAGAACAAAGCTGCCCCTGTCTGTGGTGGTGACACCTGGGTGGTTTCTAGGCTGTAATGAAGTTTTCTCTGGGCATCTGAACCTCAAATGAAGTTTCTGTGGACTATCCATGACAGGATCAGAGGTTTCCAAGGAACTGTAAGGTGTGGCTGTCAAGACAGTTGTGGCTGTCATGTTGACAGCTGGAAGAGGTAGCTGTTTGATTGGCAGCTGCCTCACCTTTTAATTTCATGAGGTCCCAGTTGTCAATAA
This sequence comes from Psammomys obesus, assembly GCF_907164565.1. Classification (NCBI taxonomy): domain Eukaryota; kingdom Metazoa; phylum Chordata; class Mammalia; order Rodentia; family Muridae; genus Psammomys; species Psammomys obesus. The sequence goes on along the minus strand of NW_026588752.1, from coordinate 5,342,217 downwards.
TGTATTTTCTGGAGGGCTGGAGAGATGGCTCAGTGGTTAAGAGCACTGACTGCTCTTCCAGAGGACCCAGGTTCAATTCCCAGCACTCATATGGCAGCTCACAACTGTAACTATAACCCCAGGATCTGACACCCACAGACATACATTCAGGCAAAACACTAATGCACATAAAATAAAAACATATAAATTATTAAATAATGGGTTTCCTGAGCAACAGGAGTGTTCTCAGAAAGTGTTGCACCTGTGCTAATATCTTGGGATGTTTTCCTTTTTTTTCCCCTCTAGCATTTTTTGTTCCAGTTCTTATGTTAAGGTCTTTGGTTCATTTGGAGTTGATTTTTCTGCAAAATGAGAAGTAAAAAATCTACTCTTATTCTGCTACGTCTGAATTTAGGATTCACTTAGCAAGTGATGGGGGCCATTTTCGATTAAGTAGACAAGTCAGATGAGATCTTAAGGTTGTCTGGAAATATATCCAGTCAAATTGTTTCCTGGAAAAAGGTATAAAGGTATAGGAACATGGAACTTTGTACTAGCCATACAATAGACTATTGTATGGTAAATTCAGGTAAATTCAGACAGAATAGGAACCAGCTACAGGCACAAGGTTTTCTTTTAGGGTAATGAGAATGTCTTATTAAACAGATAGAGTGGTTGTTACACAACATTGTAAATAACACTGTGGTTGCTCACTCTATATTGGTTAATTTGATGTTATGTGAATTTTTACCTAATTTTTTTCTATATGTATCTGTGCATTGGTGCATGCTTTTGTAGGCTAAAGGTCACCCATGGAGGTCATTTCCTCAGGAGCTGCTCACCTTGTGCCATTCCCCTCCCCCTGCCCCTACCCCTGGTGCTGAGGGAAAAGGTCAGGTTTTTAAAATTCTCTGAGCAGACATCTTGATTAGGTTTTTGTTTGTTACTTGCTTTTAAAACTTTTTTGTTTTGTTTTGTTTTATTTATTTATTTTTTTTTTAAGACAGAGTCTCACTACGTAGATTTGGCTGTTCTGTAGACCAGGCTGGCCTCAGATGAGATCAGCCTGCCTCTGCTTCCTGAGTGCTGGGATTAAAGACATGTGCCACTATGTTGCATTTTAAACTTTTTAAAGACCTGTTTATTATTTTTAATTATATGTAGGTTTATGTGGCTTCATGTGGGCATATGCATGTAAATGCAGGTGCCAGTGGAGGCTAGAGGTGTTGGATCCCCTGAATTTAAAGTTATACATAGTTATCAGCTGTCTGACACAGTGCTAGAAATAGAGTTCAAATTCTCTTGAAGAACAAGTGCTTCTAACTACTCACCGTCTCTCCAGCCCTCTTGTCGTTTAGTAGTTGTTGTTTTGGGCTTTGTTGTTGTTTTGTCCACCTTGTTATTTTGAGGCAGGGTCTCTCATTGGCCTGGAAATTAACATCTAGACTAGGATATCTGGCCAGGGAGTTCCTATGTCCACCTGCCCTCCCTCCACCTCCCCAGCATTGGGATTACAAGAGCTCCAGATTTTTCACATGCGTCTTCATGCTTATGTGGCAAACACTATATCAACTGAGCTATTTCCCAGCCTCAAGAAAAAAATAATAATCAGAAAGTTTTCTAGAGCATCCTTGCACATGCCTGTTATCCCAGCGCTGGGGAAACTGAGACGGGAGGATTATTGATTGGAATAATGGAATGAACTAATGGCAAGGCGAAGTTATATATAAATAAATGCATATCGGAAGCTGCTCTTGGCTTCCATGCAGGGGGAGGGGGAGAGAGAGAAGCACACCAGATGATTGAAATAACAGAATGAGTTTATGGTAAGACAAAGTTATATATAAATAAACGTAGGTTCATTGGAAGCAGGGGGGGATGGGGGGAGGCGAGGGAAGAAGAGTGAATGAAAATGTCTGGATGATATAGGGAAGAGCCTCTGGGAGAGGGGAAGCCCTGCCCCTGGGCTAGGGAATTCAGGGTAAAGGGCACACCCTGTCGCAGATAGAGACCTAGGCATGCCTGAAAGCAAACAGTCATAAGCTGGGCTACATTGTGAGACTTTGTCTTAAAAGAACAACGAAAAGTTTCTTAAAAAAAAAAAAAAGACTTGAGTAAAAATAAAAGAAGCTGGAAAGATGGCTCAGCTGTTAAGAGCAGTGGCTGCCCTCCCAGAGGGCCTGGGTTTGAGTCCCAGCACCCACATCACAGGTCACATCTCTCTGTACTCCAGTGGCAGAGGATTGCAACATTCTCCCTGGCTTTCACGGGCACCAGGTTTGCACACGGTACGCAGACATACTCACTGGCAAACTTACCCACACACATAAAAATAAATTTAAAATTAAAGGGAGCTAGAAGACAGGCAAAAATCAGAGAAGAAATTCATTTTGGAAAGGATAAGCGCTTGCTATGTGGCAAGGACTAATGTCTTTCAGCATCCAAAGAAGTGTGTGAAAATAGTTAACGTTAATCGTCAATAACAGAATTAAATTATAGTTGCCTTACACTTTCTCTCATTCTGTACCTTGTAGACCTCAAGAAAGTGTAATAGATGCTCTCCACATTTGATGGCTCCCATTGACCCCTTATGTTCTGTTCATCACTAAATTATTGACTCACTGATTGTGGAGACAGGGATTGGCCCCACGCCCTTGCACATCATAAATACTACCACCAGGTTGTCAGCCAGACTCTGAAGATGGTTCCTGTGGTGGGCAGCCTACTTTGTTTTCTACTCATTAGCATTCGTTGAGTCAGGGCAAGAGTTAGACTATATAGAGGCGGGAAAACCCTAGAGGTAAGGACAGAGAAAGTCAAGGTCCTGCAGTGGAGAGCTAGATGGTTAAACACCGGGGTCCAGCTCCAACCACCCCACAGACGGGTCCTAAGAGGGCCTCCCGACCAATGTGAGGCCTGATACGGAGCCCTTCACACGGAGGACTTGCTTGAGCTCCGCCCTTGCTGCTCCCCAAATTCCCTCAGGTAGCACCTTGCGCACGCTCCCAGACGAGCCACTGGACTACGACTCCCGGGAGGCACTGCGAGTGATTGATTGGTCAAGCAGCTAATGAACGGGTGCCTGTGTTCCGGAGACCCAATCCTGTAGGGGAGAGGCGGGTCTTCCCGTGGGCAGCTCTGGCAGCCAGTGGGCGTCTCCGAGCCCCGCCCCCTAACCCATGCTCTGGGGTTCCTGGGCTCCAGTCTCAGGAGAGGTAGGTCGCCGGCCGGCGGGCACTGGCTTCTGAGCCGCCTCTGCTCGTGGCGTCGCAGGTGGCTGCTGGAGGTGACACGAGCACTGCGGTGGCGCTGCGCGCCCGCTTGCCGCAGCCTCGCCAGGCCGGACCGCCTGGGCCGCGGAGCCGCTCTCGCCATCCTTGGCGGTGCTGTGGCCTCGCTCCGCTCTCGCAGGTACTGGAGGTCGGTGTCTGCGGAATGCGAGAGTTGGTGCGAGACAGCTTGAACTTCTGGGGATTCCTCCGCCAGCCCGTTAGGCCGTGTCGTGCATTTTGCTAGATACCCAAAGAAAATACTCCCTCCAGTGCCCTTTTCGGATATTATGACTTTGCTTCTTAAAAACTGACGAGAAGACCCAACTCTTCCCGCTGCCAGGAACTATCTTGTCTTTAGAGTCTGGGATGAAGGCTAGCAAATGAGAAAGCTATGTCTTTGCGGCCCTTCCCTAACACTTCAGAGGAGCTTCGTTCCTACCATTTTTCCAGCCTTCAGATTTCTCCTGAGCAATGACCCAGAAGACTCCATCAGTTTAGTATTAGAGTGATATTGTGCCCTGAGCCCTCAAAATGGCAGCTAAAATGGAGATAACTTTGAGTACCCACACTGAGGATTCTGACAAGCAAGAGAGACACATAATAATGAAGCTGGAAGAGAAACGTGGGGACCCTCAGCAGAAAGCCTGTCCTGATCCAGAGCTTTCCCGCCAGAGCTTCAGACACTTTTGTTACCAAGAAGTGTCTGGCCCCCAGGAAGCACTCTCCCGCCTGCGACAGCTCTGCACACAGTGGCTGCGGCCTGAACTACACACTAAAGAGCAGATTTTGGAGCTTGTAGTGATGGAGCAGTTTTTGGTCATCCTGCCTCCAGAGATCCGGGCGCAGGTCTGGCCTCGATGCCCAATGAGCAGCAGGGAGATTGTGACTCTGGTGGAAGATTTGCACACAGCATCCAAAAAACCAAAGCAGTGGGTAAGGAGGGTCCTTTCTCTGTGGCTCATAGGATATCTTTGTTGTCTTTTGGGGTAGTGTTTTGGGGCAGTGTCAGGATCCCTAGCTAGTCAGAGATTCCAGAGGAAGGGATAGCTTCAAAATTTCCTTCCAGCCTCAGGTATCTTCTCCGTCCTCCAAAAAGTTGTAACAGGATTTCAGAAAACCAAGCCACTGGCACCCAGTGAGGAAATAGAAGACTAAGCTATTCCTTCATAGGCCCTTGACCTTAGAAGAATAGTTTTAAGATTCTGGGATCTCTGCTGTCTACAATCAGAATCCTTAGCCAACCAGTCTAGCCTGTTTGATAGGAAGCTAACGCTGGGTGAAGATTGGTGGACTTTGTTCCAGTGTAGTCTACCATATTGCCTTTGAATGGGGAAGTCTCAGCTCAGGTCCTGGGTGTTGCTGTCCTGCCTCATCCGCTTCCCCAAGTCAGACCCCAACTGGAGCCTCTGAAAGAAGCAAGTAAGATGTGCTTTAGAAAATGGAACTGGCAACAGGGTGGGGCCAGTCTCCTTAGTTCTGAGCACCCTGGACCTCTCTGACAGAGAAACATAACAAGTTGGAACGTTTTTCAATGGTCCCTTACCATCCTGATTCTGTTCCCATGGGGCTTGTCTCTAGCAGAAGAAGTGAGGGTATAGGGTGGGAATCCGGGGGAGCATTGTCATTACCTATTCTGATATTTTTGCAAGCTCTCTTCTGATGGTCTTGGCTCCAGGCTGTATTAGAATAGCCCAAGCTTTGAGCACCTTCTTGGGAAGGCCTGGCTGATTATGAAGCAGCCTCATTCCTGCTCAGCATGTCCTTCCCTTCACCTCCTTAGAGGTCTTGGTCTCTCTGAAAGTTGAATTCTAGGTCATTACCAGGTCCTCTAAGGGTAAAGAGTCCTTCTACAGCAGTGAGGGACATGTTGTGCTCAGTTCATCATGGAATGGAGAATTAATGGATAGCCCTTTTCCTAGGTGACCGTTTGTATGCAAGGGCAAAAGGTACTCCTGGAGAAAACAGGGCCTCAGTTCGCAGGACAAGAACTTCGAGACTTTCAACCCCAAACTCCTAGCAGAGACACTCAAGAGAACTCTCTGGAAGAGCCTTCCCAGGAAGGATCTCATGACCAGCTGAGTCCCCGTCACTGGGAGAACTTTGTCCGCCTCCAGGAACCGGTCCCCAAACTGCCTGAGACAGGTAAAACAGTGCACCCTTGGGCCCTTTCATCAGCTTATTTCCATCACAGCATCTCATGGTTCTGCAGCTGCAGCTGCGTTGTGTATGACCACTTTTTAAAACTTTTTGTGTGTGTGTGTGTCTGTGCGCGCGCGCGCGCGCGTTGGCGCCATAGCGTACATGTGGAGGTTGAAGGACAAGTTTGTGGAATCATTTCTTTCCTTTTACCTTTATTTGGGTTGTGAACATCAAGCTTCAGTCTCTGGGCTTGAGTGCAAGTGCCTTTACTTACTAAGTCATTTTCCTGGCCAGTTCTTGCCTTTTAAAATTACATATAATATTTTTGTTGTTGTTGTTTTTGAGACAGGGCCTTACTATGCAGCCAAGGTTGGTCTGGAACTCATTTATATAGACCAGGCTAGCCTTGAACTCACAGACATTCACTTGCCTCTGCTTCTGCTGGGATTGAAGGCATGGGTCGGTCACCACCCTCAGCCTGTTTGGTTTTTTACTTGATTTTTGAAAAACTACTGGATTAGTTGGAAAGTGTCTGCGTCACTTGAGGAGCCTATTAAGAAGGTTCGAGGACTTGTATCTACACCCTTGCCAGCACCAACCCCAGCTGTTCTCATTAGGACTTAATATCCCCTGAGGTTTTTTTGATTTCATTTCCCTAATGAGTTATGATGCTTAGCACTATTTCATATGTTTATTAAGTTACATATGTTGGCCAGTGAGCTGGCTCAGTGGGTAAAGGCACTTGCTGCCAAGCTTGACAGCCAAAGTTCAATCCCTGGGGCCCACATGATGGAAGGAGAAACCACTTCTGCAAGTTGTCCTCCGACACCCACCTGCTTTGCCATACAAACAACCACTCCTAACACACACAAATTAAATAGACTTTTTAAAGGGGAATTGTATATCTTTGTCTTTTGGTGATTATCGGGTGTCCTGTAGCCTAGGCTGGCTTCAGAGCTGAGGCTGAACTTGAACTCCTGATTCTCCAGCCTTCACCGCCTAAAGCCTGTATCTGAATCTTAGACCTCACAGATGATAATTTGTGAATGTTTTCTCTCATTCTATGAATTTGGTGGTTTCTGTTGTTGTTGTTGTTTGGTTGTTTTTGTTGTTGTTTTTTTTTCCAGAAAGGGTTTCTCTGTGTAGTTTTGGCTGTCCTGAAACTCGCTCTGTAGACCAGGCTGGCTTCAAAACTCAGAGATCTGCCTGCCTCTGCTTCCCAAGTGCTAGAATTATAAGCCATGTGCCACCATTGGCCAGCTTTTCCTTTCACTTTTTTGATGGTATTCCCTGAAGCACAAATGTCTTTCATGTTTTTAAAAAACTTGTACTATAGTTTTATTTTGAGTGTGCCTGTATGTGTGGGCACACACATGCCATGAGCATTTGTGGAAGGTAGAAGAAACTTTGCAGATTCAGTTCTCTCTTTCTTCTATGTGGGTCAAACTCAGGTCATCAGGCTTGGCCACAGGCGCCTTTACCCTCTGAGCCATCTTACCAGCCCAAATGTTTTTCATGTTAACAATCTCTGATTCTTTCTTTTCTTGGGCTTTTGGTGTCGTAGCTAAAATACCATTGCCCAATTAAATGATTCATGTTCACTGAAGAGTTGTTTAGTTCTTGGGTTCATTTTGAGTTAGTTTTTTGCATGTAATATTTTGTACCTGTTACTGAGGCTGCTATAACAAAAGTCACATAGACTGGGCAGTAAACAAACAATGGATTTATTGTTAAGAGTTTCAAAAGTTAGGTCCAAGGTCAGCTGGAGAATGGGCTTAGTAGGTAAGAGTGTTTACTGAGTTCAAATTCCCATAACCCACAGAAAAAAAAATCAGGCCTGGCTGTATGCTCTTGTAATGCCAGTTCTGGGGGGTGGGAGGAGAAAGGATTTAGCCTCAGGGTCATTAAGAGACCATGTCTCAAGAGAATAAGGTGGAGATAAAGCAAGATATTTGACATTTTCTCTGGCCTCTTCACTTGTGCTTTACAGAGGCACACAGAAGCATATGTGCCATACTTATATACTCTCACACACACACAAGCGAAAAGAAGTCCAAAGTTGGTACCAACACATGCAGTGTCTGAGGCCCACTGATGGCACCTGCTGTGTGTCCTCATGTGGCTGAAGGGCACTAATTCCATTCATGAGGGCCATCTTTATGACCCAGTCACCTCCCCGTACTTGTACACTGGGGATTATCAACACATGAACTTAGGTTGCTACTCACTGAGACTGGAATCTTACTTTATTCTTTGAAGCTTGTGAGAATCCAGTGATTCCAGGGTCACTCTCTGGAAAATGATGCCTTTCCCATTGGATTGTTCTTAAAAACCTTGAGGAAGCTAGGCATGGTGATCTCAGCACCCGTAATCTCAGTTCTTGGGAGATGGAGGCAGAAGGTCAGGAGCTTAAGATCATCTTCAGTTACATAGTGAGTTTGAGACCAGCCTGGGGTATATGAGACCCAACCTTAAAAAATGAACAAAGCAAAACCTTGATGAAAACCACTTGGCAATAACTGTTTGAGTTCCTTATTAAATTTTAAGTGAATTCAAAATTCAGTTCCTCAGCCACATTAGCTCTGTTTCAAATACTCAACAGTCACATCTGTTTGGTGGATACCATGTTGAGTGCTGTATACAGTTCATGAAAACAATCTTTCCACTTCAGAGGTCTTGTTGGTTCAGCAGTTTTGCTGGTCCATTCTAGCTCTCATCCATCTTGATCCTCAGTCCTGTCAGAAGGTGGACAGTTTCTTTAATTAGGATACATATCTAGTTTACATTCCAGTTTCTAAATACTTAGGCAGTCAACATTATACTGAGAGAAGCACCAGAGTCACTGGATTATTCATCCTTTGAAGTGAGGGAGGTTGCAGTCTTTGTCTTCGTAAGGGAGATATATTTATTCAAATAATTGTTTTCAGCATTGGAATGGTAACCCTTAGCCAGGTGCGGTGGTACATGTCTGTGGTCTCAGCTTCTTGGAGGATCACTAAAGGCCCTAGAGTTTAAAATCAATCCGGGCAATACAATAGACCCTGACAATAAATAACACACCCACTGTCTTCCTTCTTGATTGTTTATACTTCGTTCTCATGATTTTTTTCTTTCTTTCTTTTCTATTTCTGCTTTTTTCTATACCTTTTCCTAAAGATATGCAGGACAGAAGGAGAATTTGGCCCCTAGCTTTACTATAAATTAGGGAAACTCCCAGGAACTAGTTAACTGTGCAGATTTCTAGGCCTAACCCTCAGAGATTCTGGCTCATCAGTGTCAAGGGTGAGGAACCTCTTGTTGATTGGCCCAGAGGAGGCTAATGCTAGCAGCAGAAGACTACCTACCCTTTGACAGACTTCACAACATATTTTATACTTTTTTTTTTTTTTTTTTTTGCTGAAGTTCTTTCTTCTAAGTACAGAAAATGAAACATACTATTTCTAATTGTAGAGGCCTCCAGAATGAGAAGTGACAACAAGGAAAATCCACAGCAGGAGGGAGCAAAAGGTGCAAAGACATTTGCCGTGTTACCTGGAAGGTCTAAAGGGAATAGTTTGCACAGCCCTGAGCCAAGAGGGATGAACATGAGTGAAGCCCGATTGTCAGGGTGGCAGGTCACCCAACCACATGCTCAGAAGCCACCTGCTCTCTACCAGAGACAATGCAGAGAGCTGGACTGTCTCAGCAACCCCCTCAGAGGCCACCCACTGAGAGAGCTAAAGAAAAGCGGTGGAGGCAGAAGCAGTCTGAGCAGCCTCCTGCAACGCCTTAGTCCCCAGGCAGCCCTCTCAGCCAAGAAGCCTTACAGATGTGATGACTGTGGGAAAAGCTTCACGTGGAATTCGGAGCTGAAACGACATCAGAGAGTCCACACAGGGGAGAGGCCCTACATCTGTGGGGAGTGCGGAAACTGCTTTGCCCGGCAGTCAACTCTGAAACTGCACCAGAGAATCCACACTGGGGAGAAACCATACCATTGCAGCCAGTGTGGGAAAAGCTTTCGCCAAAGCTCAAACCTCCACCAGCACCACAGGCTCCACCATGGGGACTAAAGAAATGCTGTGTGCTTTAGAGTCCTGGGGAAGGGCTTTCTGTCTCTCCTTTCCTTCCTTGCATGTAAATCACAGAATGTTCCTGTGACTTACAGAGCAAGTGGCCCTTGGGGGACTGATGGGTGAAAATTCAACTGGTAAGAGCTCAAAGAGGCTGATGGGGTCTGTCTGCAAAGATGGCTGATGCGGGTATTGGGGCAGAAAGAACTGGCGTCTCAGCAGAGTGGGGACTAGTTAACTAAGGAATAGTTAGGATGACTTGCAAGTGGTTTTAATTAATTTAATTAATCTCAGTTCAGTTCTCCTGGTTGCTTTATCTTCTAAAATACAGTTATTTTCATATGCACACAAGCAGTTCAGCAGTTTTCCAAGGATAGTCTTTCTGCAACTAACTTTTTTGTTGTTAGTGGTGCTGGTTTTTATAGCTCTGTCTGCTGGAACTCACTATGTATAGACCAGGATAGCCTTGAACTCACAGAGATCCACCCCCCTGCCTCCTGAGTGCTGGGTTTAAAGGTGTGCAATCTACACCCTTCAGTAACAGACTTAACAAAAGACAAATTGAGATATATATATATATGTATTTATGTGATGAGCAGTTTCTAAGTAAGTAGATGGTACTTTTATTTAAAAAAAAATTTATTTGATGTGTTTTATATCAAAGTACTTTTGATTTACAAAAGATGTTGCAACTGCAGCCTAGGATGTAAGGAGAAGTGAATACTGCTCTGGTGGACAGGGGAATTCTATCTGTTCTTTCTCAAGCCATTAGCTTTAAGACCGTGACTGGCATGTTCACAGTGTTTACCATTGGATTTTGGCAATGGTTATACAATCGGTGATTCCAGGAAAGTTATTGAAGCAAGTTAATTTATGACAGGTAAATTATACCTCCATAGCATTTTTAAATAACAGAATTCTATGTTTATATAAAATGTTAGAGTTCCAGAACTGGGTCTGTGACACCATCCTCTGCCAAACTCTTGCTCACTTAAAGTAGGAAGAAGAACCCAATCAATATCACCCTAAGCAAGCCCTGCTCTTCCTCAGCTCAGGCAGATAAAGTGTTTCACCTTGTGTACACATGGAGGAGGCGGCCATTCTTCTGAAGGCACCACTATGAAGTCACTGCCTTTATCTCCAGTGTTGAGCCTGTCCTCACCTCTTTGCCAGCCCACATACCATTACTGGACAGAGCCTTTACAGTCATGACCCCTCCCCCTCACATACACATACCCTTTCTTCTAGGTCAACTTCACTGTTGTCTTGTAGCCACTTCTTAGTCATGTCTGTATTTGTTTTCTATTGGTGCTATAACAAATGACTGCAAACTTGGTGGCTTAGCACAGCTTCTCTTATACTACTGGAAGTTAAAAGTCTGAAATCAGTTTCACTCAGCCAGAATCACCTTGGGCAGGGCTTCCCTTTCGGAGAATCTGAGAGGTGAGTCAGTCTCCTTGAATTTTTCAGCTAATATCAGCCTCCTACATTCTTGAACTCATGGCTCCTTCATCCTCAAAGTACATTCTTTGACTGTCCGTCTTGCCCAACCTTGTCTAACTTCAGCATCTCTCTTAGAAGGATGCTTATATTGGGTATTGCAGGATAATCTCTCCCATCTCAAAATCGTTAATAGCACCCCAGAAAAGTTCCTTTTGCCATTTAAGGTAACATTTGCTGGCTGCAGTGATTAAGGTGTGAGTGTATGTTGAGGACCATCATTTGGCCTACCTGTCCTGCCAGTGTACCTTGGGTCAGCTTAGTCACTCAAAGGCGATCTCCCAAAGGGAAGGGACAAAGACTTGTTTCTAAGCGTTGGCGAAGGGACACTTCCTAGAGTTCTGTTACTTGGGATTTTTCATAGAGCTAGTGAGTATGTTTCCTCTTTTCAGATTACACATTCGTAGTTGTTTAGTGTCTTCGGTACCTGTTCAGCTGAAGACCTTTAATTTGTGTGACAGACTAACAGTGAACATTATTCTTTTTCAAAAGGTCAAGACGGGCTGTCGCCTTGCCTTCCTCTCCCCAGTGCAGTTGACCTTTGCATGAGGCTCGCCTCCAGGCAGCTGACGGCACTGGAGGCCTTTGGGCTGTGTTTGTATGTGGGGTTCCTTCATCTCCTTTGCCCATGCATTCTTCGCCAGAGCCTCAGCATCAGGTCTTGACCTATTCTCTTTGCAGCCAGCTTCTCCTTCCTAGACCCCAAAGGAGAAAATGGCCTTTTCCCTTTCACATGTGGCTCTTGCTCCTAGCCATCCCATTGGCTGCCATATTTCTGGGTGCTGCCTAGCACATACTGGTGTCAGGTTAGGGGGGACTCCTGCTTGTAGTGTTGGATCCCTGAGCTACTCCCAGGGAGACCCAAGGAGAAAGGAAACATGGACAAATAGTGGATGTCTATACCTCTGAAGAGCATTTTCGCTGCTCCAGTAGGGTGTAAACCAATCCCACATTACAACCATCACTTTCCATAAAATTGGCATTGACTCCTCACAGTACAACAGACTGTTACATTTTCACTCCAACGTTTCCTAAAACTAAAATGCTTCCTTTTTATTTCTTCATTGAAGAATTACACATACCAGAAAACGCGTGCACTTATAGTATACGGTTCAATGGTTACAATACAGTGTTTAGTTAGAGCTGTGCCTCTTTTTAGAACATTCTCAGCCTCGCAGAGAAAGCACCCTTAAACATTAGCAGGGATGCCCTGTTCCTGTCACACCCTGTGCCTCTGGAGCAGAGTATCTTCAGGTTCACACACGTATCACATATCAGGACTTCATTCCTTTTATTCCCTAGTCATGTTGCATTGTATGAAGGGGCATTCATTTATCTATTGATTGATGGACATTGTGTAATTGCACTCTAGCTATTGTGAATGGAACATGTTGTTCACAACAATGCTGCTGTGAACATTGACATTTAAGTTTTTGTATTTCATTCCTTTTGGGTACATGCCTAAAGGTTGAACTGCTAGGTCACGTGATAATTTTCTGTTTACCTCTTTTACGAAACCTCAAACTATCTTCCAAAGAGGCTGCACCACACTTTACATTTTGACCAGCAATGTACAAGGGTTCCAATTTTTGTTGTTGTTGTTAATGATTTTGCCTTTTGAGACAGTCTCATGGCTGGCACAGAACTCAGACTCCCAGCTGAGACTGACCTTGAACTCTTGCTCCTCATGCCTCTACCTCCCAAGCGTCAGGATGATAGGCATATGTCACATGTCCAGCTTCCTAAAGTTTGTCTTTGCTCTCCCAGTCAATGTGAAGTGGTGTGTCATGACGTTGATTGTATTTTCCCTGATGACTAATAACACATTTATTGAATGTGTATTTCCTTTGAAGAAATAGCTACTCAAAGTTCCCAGCCCCTCTGGTGTTTTGAGACAGGGTCTTCTTGCTCTGTAGCTCTGGCTGGCCTAGAACTCATTACATAGACTACGCTGGCCATGAATTTGAGATAACATCCCTGCCTCTATTTCCCAAACCTTTTGAGTCTTGCCCTGTAGCCTAGGCTGGTCAGGCTTGCAGCGATCCTCCTGCCTCAGCCTGAGCCCTGGGATTCCAGGTATGAGCCATCAGAACTTTCTTTGTGACCCTTTTAAAATGCATTATTTATCATTTTTATTGCTGTGTTGGAAGGATTCTTTAAATATTCTGGAATAAGGAACTTGTCAGGTGTATGACTTGCAAACTGTTTCTCCCATTCCTTTGTAATACATTCTTGTACAATTGTTTTGTTTTTGCAGTGGGTGCTGATATAATCTCCTGTATAACTCAGGCTAGTTCAAACTCGCAATCCATCTGTCTTAACCAGTGGAATGCTGGGATTACTGATGTACACCCATGCCCAGCAGTACGCATTTGTAATAAAAACAGCTGTCACTTGCCAAAATACATGGGACCCATAGTTTCCAAATTGCCAGTAAAACAGTCTGACATTCCTGTGAATTAAGAATGAAGTTTAGGATTCTTGGAACATAATTCATACCAGTTCTTGCAAGCCTGTTGAGTCACCCACAGATTTTCCTGTACCAGTCATGAGTACCTCACAGTTCCTAAGGGAAACTTAAATATCTATTAAAATGGTTCTGCTGTTTAGCCCTTGGAATAAACATTTTTCCCACTGAAATAAAGATGGTATTGACTACTTTATAAGTAACAGATACTAGTAAGTGCTTGATACACATTTTTCTCCAGTCATGGGGTTTGAACTCATTTGAATTCGGCAAACTTGAAGACTAATTTTCTATTGTTTTGCTGTTTTAGGAAGAAAACCACAAATGTTCAGAATTCAAATAGTCTAGATCACATTTCATAACCATCCAATTTTTGTTTGTTTCTTTAGTTAGTTTCCTGATTGGGTCTTTGGTTGGTGGTCTGTGTTTTGAGATGGCGTCTCACTGTATTGCCGAGACTGGCCCCAAACTCTTGGGCTCAAGCAGTCCACCTGTCAGTGTCCTGAGTTTCTGAGACAACAAAACAAGACAGCAGGTGGCTGGGTTGGGCTGGGCTGGGCTTTTGAAACTGGCATTAAAGATATGTGCCACTGTGTCTGGCAATTTTTAAATCACTGTGCTGTGAATTTGGGGATGTCCCCTGAGAAACATGTCAGTGGAGCTGACAGGTATTCCGAGTTTAAAGAGTGTCTAAAGAACAGATTTTGGGTGGCTTATCTGACTTAGGCTGTACTGAAGAATGCCACCTTCAGCCTCATTCTTCCTAGCTGGATCATCAAATAAAAGATTTACAGGGTACATACCCCAAGAGAGAACAGAGAGGACAGAATGAATAGACAAAATGTTCTCCCCAGGTGAAATATTCAACCACAAGAAAGGAAGTACATATACTATGTATGTGCCTGAAAACAGGCTCAGTGATAGAGGCCAGTGGCAAAGCTCATACATGATTTCAGGTATGTGGAATGTCTGCTTAAGCAGACAACTAAAGACAAAAAATAGATTAGTGATTGTCAAAAGCCATGATGAGGGGGTCATGTGGGGTGATTACAGATACAGGTTTCTTTGGGGGATTGTGGTTGCACAACCTTGTGAATATTTTAAAAAGTGAATTGTGAACTTTAAAGAATAACTTTTATGTGAACCATAATTCAAAAAGATGATGAGACAACATCATAGTTAATTCTTTACCACATGCCTCACAGTCAGCTGACCCAGCCCAGGACCAGGTTAATAGCATCTCCAACTCAGGGCAGTCAAGGGGAATAGCCAAAGGTGAAAGTTACTAATCCTAAAGCTTTACCAGGGATAATCAGGAGGTCCGAGAACGCAAGCCCATTTGCTGAAGGTCTAGACTTATCCTGAAGTATGCATGCCTCCAAAAGCAGCAGATCGCACCCATTCTCCCTTCATTTTAACTCTGGGTTTTGGTATAGGGTCTTTTGCAGCTGAAGATGAGCTTGAGCTTCTGACACCCTGGCCTTCACTCCCATGTGTTGTGTACATGTGTGAGTCAGAGGACAGCTCTGTGGATCAGTTCTCTCCTTCTCCATTATGTGGGTTATGAGCGTCAAACTTAGGTCTGAGTTCTTCGCCCTTAAATACTAAGCTATCTTGCTGGCCCCTCATTTGTTTTGTCTGTTTTGAGACAGGGTTTCTCTGTGTAGCCCTGGATGTCCTGGCACTCACTCTGTAGACAGACTAGACGGGCCTTGCATTCACAGAGATCTGCCTGCCTCTGCTTCCTGAGTCTGGGAGTAAAGGTGTGCGCCACCACTGTTCTGCAGCCTCTCGTTCCCATTCTCTGCGTCCAGTGAAATCCATCCTCAATTCTGAGACTGCCTTCCCTTTGTGACATGTGGGTTCTAAAAATAGTGCCTAAACTGAGAATGCTTGCCTAGGAACACAAGAAGCTAACACTGGCTGTCGAGAGAGTAACCGAAATGGTCACATTGAAGACTTCAGATGTTACCCTAAGGACAGCAGAATGTCTGTGGAAAGTGTCAAGTTGAATAGTGACATAATCAGATCTTACTCGACTATTTTACTTAACTGGATAGATAATGTTTAGTTACTGTTGGATAAAGGTAAGGACAATTAAGTAGAGAAGCAGAATTGGAAAATATTTTAGGTTTTCCTGGGTTTGGTTTTTGTTTTGTAATGCTGGGACCTAAGGGCTTCCCATGTACTAAATAAGCACTTCATAGCCTCGGCAGGTTTGAGAAATATCCCTGAGATATTACAGAAATTCATGGAAGAATGGATGAGGGGTTGGGGCAGCTTATACATAACATAATATTTCTAGAGGCTAGAAGATCCAAGACTACTGTGCTGGTAGACCCCATGTCTGGAAAGGGCCATTTTATAGAGTGCCGCCTTGACGGGTCCACACATGGCGGAAAGTTCTGGCTAGTTCTCTGACTTTTTTTTTTTTTTTTTTTTTTTTTTTTTAAATAAGGGAACTAAAGGATTCCACATTCATGACCTCATCACCTTCCAAAGTACCCCACCTTCTAATATTATCCCTTGGGAACTAGGATTCTAGCATATGAGTTTTTGGGAGATAAACATTGCAACCATAGTGGGAGGGAAGGAAAAGGAGGTGAAGTTGTGTGGATGGAGTGACATAGTGGCGGCAAAGTCAGAGGCTAAATGGGTGCACTATTTTGGATAGATATCTGGATTTCTCAAAAATGTTCAAAGGAGGATGGCTTAGGTGCTTGAATATAGGAACTGAGTGCAGAGAAGAGAAACCTGGACTGACATCAAATAAGTCTGTGCAGCCATAATGGCTAAAATCGTTCAGGGAAACCATTTACCGAAGGTGAGCCACGAAACGCTCTGACCAACCACAAGCCTATCAGACAAGCTCCGGGGACTCCGCTACTCCGGAGGGGATGCGGAGGAGCAGGACTGCTTGGGCAAGCAAGGTTAGTCGCGGCAATATTTCGAGACATACCAGTTTAGCTTAGAGCACAGCGAAAGCCAGCTGCTGATGTAGATTCTGAGAAAGCGCTCTGGCCAGACAAGCAACAAGCTGAGCGGACCGCGCTTCCCATTATGGAATAAAGGTATAGAAATAAAGGTGCTCGTGGTAACTCAACGCGTTATTCTCGCACAGACTCAGTCCGGAGGAACCTCGGGACACGTGTCCACTGCCCGGAGTCCAGTTTCTGCTGAGACCTCAGAGGTGTGGGGTGGCCACGGGGCACGACACGCTTCACCAAGCAAGCGCCACTGTCAGATGCCCAGCCCCAACAGCCCGGGTAGTGCGCAAGCGCTGATGGCATTGGACACCGGAAGTGGCCTCAGCTTCCGGCTTCCTGCCCGGCTGGCGAGGCAAATGGCATCTGGTAGGCACTAGCTCCAGTGTGTACGACTGGTGGCTGCTTGGCTGCCCCCACGATTGCCCCGAGGCCACGGGAAATCAGAAGAAATAACTTCTTACCACACTTCTTCCCAGCTGAACCTGTCAGACAGCCGCTGCCCCGTGGAGCCGGAGGTCCCTGGTCCTGTGCGTTACCCTGCTGCTGAACTGGACGGTAGGTAGACATCTAGTGGGGTCTTAGAATAATGCTGGAATTTTATACCGAATCCCAGGGAACACGACGTGCTAGTTCCTTTACCAAGTGAAGTCAAGTCATTCGATCTCGTTCTCTAAACCATTATTCAACCAGTTGTTTCAAATTTACCTTACTGTAACCCCGAATCATTGAAGTCTACATTTTAAAAGCTCACCACTTTGCCATCACAATAAAATAACATTTATTAGATGATAAATTGCACATATATTCACAGTTGAGAGATTGCAGTCTAGAGCCAAGACCGATGAGAATGCATCAAAACCAGTAACGCTGAAATGGTAAACGAGCAGAAGTGCATACAGAAAACTAGCATCAACATAACCTAGACATGGTAAAACAGTCCTAGGGTTAAATAGATATGCTGTATCCCCTTTCACTTAGACCATTCATGCAGACAGGTATCTCAGTTTGAAGACACAAAACACCTGTAGTTAGCCAGTCCTTGGAAAGACAGGTAATGGTCATTTTTGTATCACTGTCACATAAATAGCTCTAAGATACAAAACTAAAACAGTTAAATATACACACAGTAAGCATCTTGTACCTTTTTAACAAAAAGTCAAAGCAAAAGTCATTCAAAATAGGATCTTTTTATATAGCTATCACCTACACCTCCCTTTGAATACATAGACAGTAAATTACAGATTATTTAAAGCAAAATCTGTATTTTCAGATTGTTTGACAGCTTACATTACACTCACCAGAACACTGCTAATTAATTTTATGGAACTTTAGGTATCAAAGACAAAATGTCATTTGTTTTAACTGCCTGAGTTCCTGGGCTGGCTGTTTTCAGTGTTACAAGAATATATGGGCAAATTTTTTGTAGCAGCACAATTCTAGACAAAACTAGTTTAAGTTCAACTCTTTCAACAACAAAATGTGATATTTCTTAAATACTAGCATCTAAATTCCATTGGGAAATGCTGCTGTCATCAGTGATGACAGTTTAACATAACCTGGTATTCCCGTAGTCTTGTTAAGAAACAGTTTAATTCACATTTTTATCATGGCATCAACAAAACTCACAGAGTCCGAGTTCCACACTTCGTGTCCACACCCCTCCTACAACACGTAGTTAGCTAACCATTACCTAACCACTCACAGCAGCAGACTCTTACGTTCTTTTTACCCTGCATTGACTGTACCCAGTAGCTGTTGTTAGCACCTAACATGATTTGCTAATATTACCACTTACGAGCAATCATATGGAATCCTACTCCAGTTGTCAATATTATTAGGAGGATGGAAAGGTCATTATTATAAACGTAGCTCAAATACTACTGGTAGATACAGCTTTTCCTTCAACTCCTTGGGGCAGAGCAGCTCGAGAATAACATACAATTAATGTTTTTAGGAACAAGTTCACAATAAGAAAGTAACTAGATATATGCTTATTTCACAGTAACTGACATATAATTTTTCCTTTTTTCTGCATACCAATCACCAGTAATATTATACCAAAGGCTATTTAATTACTCTCACATATATTGATGACTTTTGTAAAAGTCCCTTTTTTCTAATCTTTTGTGGGTAGTCTTTCAAAATCTGGAGGATGCAGAAAACTACAAACACTGAAAGGTAAATTGTGAATTTCCATGTTAAGATGTACAGCAGTGCACAGGCAGTGTATGAGTTCGAAGCCAGCATGGTCTACAGAGCCAGGTCAAGGACAGTCAGGGCTACACAGAGAAACCCTGTCTTAAAAAAAAAAAAAAAAAGTGATAATGACAATTTCCATCTTTTATATCAGCCACCTTTTATACCTTCTAACATATTTCCTCTTTTCTCTTTCTGTACTAACTCTATTAGTAGGGGCCTCTTTTCCAGGTTCACTCCCCATCCTTCAAATCTTGTCTTCACTAAAACGTTAGAGCCTGTGAGGCACCATATCAGTTCCTCCCTCTGAGAAGCAAGAATATGGGAAGCTAATGCTCTTCTTGCTGTTTAGCAACCATTGTATTCAAGACTTGAGACTAGAGACTACATAATTCAAAGCACCTCTGACAAAAGGCTGAAGAGACCTAAAGACCATTTTAAGTGTAAGACCCCCAGCTCCCTGACAGAATGATGCTTTAGATCCTAAATGTGGGGAAACAGCCAACCCTGACCTTGATATACAGGCCATATGGCCTCAACTGTGGGTCAGCTGAAATAGTGATCTATTACTAGGAGAGGGTCGACAGCCAGGAAAGACAGCCAGGAGAGGAACAACACAAGGCAAGCCTGTTGACTTCAGTCTCTCAGTGAGTATGGTCTTCCTGTCTCTAGTAAACATTAAGAGCTTAGTTGCTTGGCTGGCATCTTTTTCTCAATCTGCTCTTCTGTAGAAGGGACACTGCCTAGGTATTATATTTCAGCCACTGGCCTTCAAGAGGGCTTTATTTTTGTTTATGAAATTTCCCAGCAGTAATTCTATTTTAGTAAATACTGTATTTTTATAGGCTATTTAAACAGAATGAAATCATCCTTGTATACCAACCAAAAGACCATATAGCTAGTTTTACTGATATATTACTTTGTTGTGAACTGTAGTTCTATATGAATGTAGACTTACATTTTTTGTTCTTTTTAAAACTATATATAATGATGTTTTGTTCTAATATTTATCTGTAACACCAGTACTTAAAGGCATATATGTTATCAATTATTTTGGTTAAAACTCAACATTATGTATTTTTCTTTGGAGAGAGATAGGAAATGTTACAAATTAATTTAAAAAAAAATCCTCTGGTTTAATATAGTGACAAGGAATTCAAGTGGGAAGCCGTAGAGAAACTTCTTGCTTTTTAAGAGTAATGAGATAGTTTTGGATAAAACTAAGGACTTCAGTTACTAAGTCCCAGGCCAGCCTCCATGATGACTGTCTCTCCCTTCCTTCTCCCAGCCTCATCTGAACATGGGACACAAGTGCTGATAGTGCAGTGTCGCAAACACATAGCCTTAAGAGTTACAAACATCTGAATTCAGATGTCAACCTCATCACAGTGTAATGCTTTGTATGACTCTCAGAAAGCTTCAGTTTATTTATAAAACATGGACAGTCCCTTCTCTCAGATATTTTTTGAAGATTAAACAAAATAATATACCCACAGCATTTAGCATGCTTTCTAAAAAGTAGTTCTAATTATTCGTAACCAGCCAGGAGTGTGCTTCGGTAGAGATCGGGGGCACCTCACCTTACAGAGGACAAGCACTCTCCCCGCATCCAGAAGTCTAACCTCTTCACTGCCATCAGCTCTCAAAGTGGGGATCCATGGATACTGCCATCAAGCAGTTAACTAGCTGGATGTGACAGTATGTACAAGTAATCCAGGCACTTGGGAGCTGGAAACAGGGCACTAATGATTTTGAGGTCAGCTGGGCTCCACAGCAAGATGCCCCCTCCACACACACACATACTTAAAAAAAAAAAAGGTTGGCCCATTTGTTAACTTTATATGAAATCCTATACTAGAAATTCACATTTAAAAAATCCCATACAGACATTACACTGAAATAGTTTTAACAAAAAGTATAAAAATATTCATTTTCCTAGACATTACATGTGTACAACTGGCAAAAATAAAAATAAAATTTTCTCTTCCTAAACTATTCTTAGAAACCACATTTAAAAAAAGTATAGCAATAACCTTCATTTTAACAAAAACTCAATTATTTTGATTTTTTGAGACAGAGTCCTACTATGTAGCCTTGGTGAGACTGAAATTCAGTATGTATACCAGGCTGGTCTCGATATCACAGAGAGCCTCCTGTCTCTGCTGCCTGAGTGCTGGGATTAAAGGCGTGCGCCACCACATCAGGAGTCAAAAACTGAATTTTAAAGAAGTTTTCTGTTTCTTTAAAACCTAAAGCAAATGGAGTCTGACCAGTAACTGAGTTAAAGTCCTGATTTCATATGCTATCCATGTAATACTGATTATATCTCCTCAGTTCTAAATCAGATGTAATAAATAATACTGCCTACATTACATGGAATGTACGTAAAGTGCTTACTTAGCACAGTGCCCCGCACATAAGCAGCGTTTACCCTCATACAGATACTGAAAAGCCCACATAGTAGCAAAAGCTTTTATTTACTTGGTGTTTCGCCTATGGGTTCGTTTATGAGTGATGAGCTGCATATTCACTCTGAAGCTCTTCCCACACACCGTACATTTAAAAGGTTCTTCTCTAATGTGGGTCTTCTCGTGGGATGCAAGTTCTGAATCTAAAGCAAAAGATTTTGCACATGTTTTGCACTTATGAAGTTTTTCCATGTCATGAACGGTTTGATGAGAAACAAGCTCTGAGAAACAAGGAAAGGTCATGTCACAATCAAGACATTGTAAGGGTTTGAATCTGGAGAACGAAAAAAAGTCTTCATCATCAATACTGCAGTGTTTAGAGTCCTCCTCAGGGTCCTTCTCAGGGACAGCAGGGTATGAGGGCTGCTCCAAGCTCTTCACATAATGTGGGTGCTGGTATGGGGTGTCTGGTGAGCCTGTTTTATTAGGCAAAGCCAGGTTTGTTTCCTGACAAAAGTGTTGATCTCGGTCAGCACATTCATAAGGTTTTTTATCAGTATGACTCTTCTGATGTTCTGCCAAAGCTGGGAGCCACATAAAACCTCTCCCACATACACTACATGTATATGGTTTCTCCTTTATATGGCTATGCATGTGCCGGGACAGGTGTGAGTGCTGCCGGAAGGTGGCGGCACACTTGGCACACTTGTAAGGCTTCTCCCCAGTGTGGATCCTCCTGTGCGTCCTCAGGCTGGTTCTGTGACTGAAGGTCTTCTCACAGGTACTACATTTATACCTTTTCTCTCTTGAATGAATCTTCTGATGCAAAACAAGGTACGTATTATCACTGAAGCTTTGGTCGCAGTCGGGACACTTGTACACATTACTGGCTTCTTCCCAGGGAACTTGAATAATATCAGAAAGTGTTCTGACTCCTAAACACTGAGACAGTTCTTCTAATGGAGTTTGGTTTTCAATGGTGACCAAGAGGCTTATAAGCTTGGTCTTGCAAGTCAGAGTTCCGCCTGACATTTTCCTGTCCTGTATTCCAACATCATCCTCAGATTTTTCAGAGGAATGGACGAGGGGTGCAGCAATGGAGTATGTTTCCAGGGACAGCTCTTCAAGTTCCATAGACTCTAGGCTTAACTGCTGACTGGTCTCAGTCTTGTCTTCCCCTCCTATTGATAAAAGCAAAACATAGATACCACCTTTAAGTGACACTAGAGAAAGAACAGGTTAAGACCAGGAAACTGAAAATGAGTTATTACTTAAGACACAACGTCATAAACAAAATCAGCAGCCAACAGGCTCTCCTAACTTCCCAGAATCAGAAGTCTCTATGTGTGGGTGCATTGCAAGGCGAAGGAGTGGAGAGTGACTTGCTCTGCTGAGTAGACACTAAGGACAGTCTTGGTATGCAGTGCCAGAGATGTAGTTTTTCTGGTTAGCCTATTTAGGTTCTAGGAATTTTTCACTATCTCAAATGAGAGTTGAGTAGTCAAAATCAGAATGGAGATTAGACAAATTTATCAGAAAAGAAAGAACACAAATGTTTTTCTACTTTAATAAATTTGCAAATTATCAAAAATAGTCCTATATCCCCTAGAGGGTCTCTAAAATTCTGTCTGTCATGGAGGAATGATCATAATAGAGCTGCTGTGTATGTACAGACTACAGGCAAATAACTGTCATCTCAAGGAGGGCTGGCAAACCATAAACCTAGTATAAGGAATTCCTTTAAATATTTTTTCCAAAGAGAGCCATCCCTTAAGTGTATAGCTACAGATTCAACTAATTGCAACTTAAAGATTTTCTTTCTTTCTTTTTCTTTTTTTTTTTTTTTTTTTTTAAAGTATCTGTAAAGTCCAGAGAGATGGCTCAGTTGTTTAGAGCACTGGCTGCTCTTCCAGAGGATCTGGATTCAATTCCCAACCTCATGGCAGCTCACAATTGTTTATAACTTTAGTTCCACGGGATCCAACGCCCTCTTCTGACCTCCTCGGGTACCAGGCATGCATATGGTACACAGACATACATGAAGGCAAAAATACTCATATACACAAAAATAAAATAAATATTTAAAAAAAATACATGATTAAGAATATATAAAATAACCAATGTCTAAAAAGCCAATCAAACTTTGCCAGGCATGTAAGGAATGGGAACGCACAACTTATAACAGGCAGAAAAATCAACCACTACAAAAAGACCCAGAAACAATACAGTGATTAAAGTTAGCATCTCCATATGCCTAAAATCCTTTGTGACTTCAAGGCCAGCCTGGTCTACATAGGGAGTTCCAGGACAGCCAAGGCTACAAAGAGAGACCTGTTTAAAACAAACAAACAATAAATAAATATAATCAGCAAAGAAGGTAGCAAGAGGTATTATTACCAAATATGTATAAATATGTTATCTATACAATAGCATATTTATAAACACTTGTTTGGTTGCTGTTGTCTATGTTGGACCCTATGCAAGTGCTGTGGCCGTGGGCTCCCTGGCAGAGAGCGCTTCTGATGACACAGGGCGGCCAGGCTGACAGGAGCAGCAGGGAAGAGCTAGGTGGGCCAGGCTCAGCATCCAGAGAGAGCCCTCGGAGCGGAAGGACGACAGGAGGAGGTGCCCCTGCAGGCAGGCTATTGGGAGATTAAGAGGAGGAGGTCCTCCCCAATCTGTGGACTTGGAAAGGGAGAAGCTGAGGGAGGGAGAGTGGGATTGGGAGGGAATAAGGGAGCGGGATACAGCGTTAATAAAATATAATAATAATAATAATAATAATAATAATAATAATAATAATAATAAT
>NW_026588752.1:5275443-5318398 GCF_907164565.1 Psammomys obesus | reverse complement strand
ATAATAATAATAATAATAATAATAATAATAATAATAATAATAATAATAAAAAGTAATTCTAGGGAGTCAGGAATGAGGGACAGAGAAGACTTAACATCATCCACTAGCATTTTCAGTTAAATATGGCCACTTGGAGTCCCTGGTAAAAAGAGGTTCTGTGAATTAGTGGATGACAGAAAGGAATGAAGATGGGCTAGAAGGATAGGCTGAGAAGGTTAGCAAGAAAGAATCAAGGGAGACACACACACACACACCAAACCCACACACCCAAGAAGGTAGAGGAGAACATGGCGGTGGAAAATGTGAGCCGTGAATTATGAAAAATAGCTTAGGTCCCCAGCCCTGGGCAGGACATTCAGGCCCAGAGATACTGCACATGGCTACCTGTAAGTTACAAAAGCAGAATACCCCCTTAGGACAAAATTAGTTTCCAGTCTTTACAAGTGACAGTAATCTGTAGTAATGAAGTTTTCCAGGTAAAACTAATTTTATTCCAACAATTATTTAAGGAGATTACAAGGTACTGTAATATACATATGTATACATATGCATACACAGTCACTGTTGTAGACTGGGATTTTTGTCTTTGTTTTTTTTTTTTTTAAGGAAATCCTCCAGGGCTGGGGAGATGGATCAGCATATGAAATGCTTACTGTCTAAGCTAAGGATAGGAATTTGGATTCCCAGCACCCAATGAAGGCCAGGTAGATGTAGTGCCCTGCCTCTTATCCAGGCACTCAGGATGTGGGGAGAGGTGATCCCAAGGCAGGCTGGCTAGCTGGACTTCAGTAAATTGAGTGGAGAGTAACTGAGAAAGACTCTTGACATCAACCTCAGGCCTCCACACTCACACACATGCATGTGTGCTCGCACTTACACGCTCACAAGAAAAGAATCATCACAGACTCTGCAGCTTTTTCATTTAAGTTCTTGCTATAGCCATATAAATCCATACACACACACACACTCCACACACAGGTCCCACTCCATCAATGTGGACAGCATAGAACTGAAGAAAGTTCCATAATGCAGGAAAAACTGTCTTACCCATCAACTCTAAATCGTGACAATCCAATGAGGCTTCTCTGCTGAGGGTCTTCTGGTCAGGGTGCAGACTCACACATTCCTCTTGAGAAAAATACACATCCAGATCTTCAAACAGTGCTCCCTGAAATATTTGGACAAGAAGTTAGCAGGTCAGTTGAGTGGTAAATCTATAAAGGCTGAAAAGAGCTAAAAAAAACAAAACAACAACAAAAAAAGCCCCTTCACATTCCAAGGAGAAAAGGTTTGGTGTGAAATATTCCTCAACGAGGGATTCTATGGCTTGGGTAAGGTCGGGAGAGAATGCATAAACATAAATTTTGAAACGGTGTTGTGGAAATCAAGAGTATACCACGAGAATGTTTTGCCTGAAAACATGAGTGAACAATTCTTGGGGAGAGAAATCAAGTAAAGATGCTGTAAGAGGGAAGGGGAAAGGGAGAAAAGAGGAGGAGGAGGAGGAGGAAGAGAAGGAAGAGGCAGCAGAGGAGACTGCCAGCTCAGTAAGACTCCCGAGGAACAGTTTTCAGGAGTTCCCTAACGTCCTTTGCTCGCCGGTCTTCATCACCGTGATCGTTCCGCTCCGCCACTACTTCAAGATCTGGCTCCCTCCTAAGTTTACGGTTCCTAGAAGCCCACAGAGCTTGGGTGTGGTTAAAAAAAAATCACCTGGGCTTTACTATATTCAACAGGTGCAAAGCCTAGAGACATGCCGTTGGGAGGAGCGTTCCTGCAGGACACTGAGAAATTGTTACAGACCCTTGCCAAGGGCTCTCCTCCCCATCTGGTGATTCTAAAAGGAGGAAGCTGGTAAGCCTAGGGACGAGGACACCTCGGCGGAAGGGCTGAGGAGGCGCCTCAGGACCTGTGCGTCTAACCCTGCTGCCAGGAGGTCAGGGCACCTGTAGGAAATAGCCACAACTTTCACCTGGTCATCGGATGTGGGGAGCGTCGATGCCATCTGGGGAAACGAAGTCCCCACGTTGGGACACTTGAAGAGGAGAATAGTCCTTAGAATTTCCGACTGGGCTTCCAGGCCTTTCCACCCCGCCCTCACGCTCCCTTGAGCATCTGAGGTGCCGGCTTCCTGGAAACAGCCTTGAGACGGACCCACTACCAGCCCCGGAGCACTGACAGCCTCACCCAACCCGGCAAAAGCAGCACGAAGCCACGCCCAGCCGAGACGCGACAAAGGAGGCGGAGGCCGCCGCAAAGCTCCCACGCTCCCATGCTCCCCCCACGCAGTGGCTGTGGAGAAACCGCCGGAAGCGACGCATCGCCGGCTCAGCCGTCCTGCATCCTGATTGGCCGGCGTGCCCTGAGGCGGCGGTCCCTCTTCAACGGACCAATTGAACAGCTTCCCGAGGCCCGGACTCGCACCTGGCAACTGAAAGACGTCGTTATTCCTGAGCGTCTACAAGCGGCTGCTTCCGGTTCCGCTGGCTGGGTCTCGGTGGTGAGTCCCCGGCTTTTTGGTGGTCTCAGTTGGAGCAGTAGGATGGCCTCTGAGGGACATGGCGATTCCAGAAACGGAGGCAGGCACCCCTTGGCGTCGATCACGGAATTGCGGGAACACACAGACGCTGTGGGCCCGAGGTTTCGCTTGGACGGGGTGAGGCGAATCAGAGACCCCCAGACCCAGGCCTAGTTTGGGCGGGATCCCCGTGTCTGATGTGGACTGTGGGGCACGGCATGTGAGAGGTCTTGTGCAACCTCAGGTTCAGGGCAGGTTAGCCCGTTTGCTCGTGTCTGACCCCAAAGTATTCTAGGAGCATGAGGCCTTGCACCCCACAGGTGTAGTCCACCCGAATGATCGGGACCCATAGCTGACACCGAACGGGGGTAGACCGTTGATTTCCTTCGCAGGACGTCGGTCGCTCAGTACCTCGCCACTGGACCTGTTCCGGTGGCAAATGGCTTTTGTAACCAACCAGTGGCGAATTGAAGATTCAACATCAGAAAGAACTCCTTCTAGAACTGTCACTTACTGATAATTGTGCCAAAAGGTTTCCTTTGTGTACTGACAGTAGACCTACGACTTAACACAACGTACAGAAGCTCTACCACTGTTCTGTATCCAAGCCCTATCCTTTCTCTTTAAACTTTATTTTTATATGAGGTTGATTCAAACTGACCTTGACCTCACTGGACCCTGCACTTAACGATCCTCTCGCTTCAGTCTCCTCTTGTAGCTTGACACCCATACAGACCCAACATTTGAACAGCTTTTAACTTTTCTTTCCTCAGCTGCAAAGAGCCCATAACGCTACTCTTTGATAATTTAGAGGGTACTTTAAAATATTATAAAATGTTAAGTGGAAAGAATTGCCAGTTTATGAAGGAGTTTGGGGAGGAGGCGACAAATAGGATTAGTACCTTGAAAATTCTGAGTAAATCGAGATCCTCTCTCTTGTTAGAGATAGGGTAAGAGATCCATTTGCTTCTGCCTCCCAAGTGCTGGGACCAAGGTCTGGTCCATCCCACCCAGTGCCAACATAATTTCTAATGCTAGTGGAAGGTTACTCAGTGATTGGCTGCATGGCTATTAAAACATCTGAGTTTAAGAGTAGGATCAGACAATGTCAGGAGAGTTTCAACTGCCAATAACAGAAAATTTAACAAAAACAATTAAAACGTGGAGCAATTGTGTTATTTTGTGGCTTAGTGACAAGTTAAAGGCCCCAATGCTTCCTATTTCATTTAGCATGTTGATAACAGCAATGGAATACAAATGATGCATGCTAACTTTTATTGTGTCATGTATCCATCTCAAGTGTATGAAGAATAAAGGTTCGTTAGGGTTTGGCCTGTCATGCTTCAGTGCAGTGCTCTGGCACTAAGAGAAGACCTAACATGCTCTGACCATCTAACTGCACAAAATAAAAACTCTGGGAAAAGAAAACCAGAAACTAAGCTTGTAGTAGTAACAGCATCTAACCAGAGAGAAGGTTAGCCCTGAAATGGGTGGAGTCAACATTTTCCTCAGTCTTGGAGGTGTTGACTACCAAGCCAAACAAGTGGGTCAAGAAGCAGGAAACATGAAAGCTTGAACTTGCTGAGAGTAAAGAGATGAGGTTAAAAGTGTAAACAAAGATGGGAAAAGTAAGTGCCTGCCAAACATGGTCTGGTCCCCAAACACACTGGGTGTAATGATCTCGCTCTCTACTAACTGAAGCATTACAGACTGAGGTGGAGGGAGAAAAACCAGGGGTTCAAGGTCATCCTCTGTTCCACAGTTTGAGGACAGCCTGGACTAACATGAGATCTGTCTCACAAACAAAACAAACATTATTTCTTGATACTTTTCAGATGGCTGCCTGACATTTCTAGTGTTGTTTACTATGTATTGTTTCCTTGCTATCTTTCTACCATCATTTTTTTTGCCTCATCTGTTTTGTTTTGTTTTGGTTTTGGTTTTTCAAGACAGGGTTTCTCTGTGTAGCCTTGGCTATCCTAGACTCTTTGTAGACCAGGCTACCTCAAACTCACTTGCTTCTGTCTCCCAGAGACAGAGGGATTAGAGGCATGCACCAGCACACCCACTATCATTTGTATTAACTGACTATATGAATCATTTTCTCCTTTCTCCATTATCAGTTATGTTTCCTTTGTAATTTTTCCTGGCTACCTAATATATACAGTTAAAATGTTTCCAAATCTGGGCTAGAGAGATGTCTCAGATGTTAAGAGCACTAGCTGCTCTTTCAGAGGTCCTGGGTTCAATTTCCAGCACACATATGGGGCTCACAACCATCTATAACTGTAGACTCATGGGATCAGATGACCTCTTCTGGTATAGATGGATGTACATGCAGATAAAACGTCTATATACATAAAATAAATAAATCTTTTCATTATTCCACATCCACTTCCTATAATGCTGTTTTTCCCTTAAAGTGCCCAATACACTGTAATAGCAAAATACTCCCATTCTGCTGTTTTTATTATAAATGGATATTGAATTTTTCTCTATTAATATATGCTTATATTGTTTATTAATGTATTAATTGTGACATAAATACAAACCTAACTTTAAGTCATGAAACAAACAAAACCTCCTTAAACATCCTTCCATGTACATATATGTGCATATATGACACATGACACATACAGTCTAAAAAAGTCCATCTGCAAGATTTTCCATTTTCACCTTTAATGTATCAATGGTAGTAATCAAATCTATATGAATAGAAGTTTTCTCTCTAGCCAATTATCTTCTTTCTGAAGCTCTGAAGATATTAAGTAAGATCATATCTTATTTAATTAAAAATAACTGCTGTGGTCTGGCATGGTGGTACAAGCCTTTAATATCAGCACTCAGGAGGCAGAGGCAGGCAGATCTCAGAATTCAAGGCCAACCAGTCTCCATATTGAGTTCCAGGCCAGCCAGGGCTGCATAGTGAGGCTACTAGTCTCTAGTAGCCAGAGACTAGTGTGGTGGTGTATGCCTGCACTCAGAAGGCTGAGGCAACAGGATGAATTTGAAGCAGACCACAGATAAATAGCAAGAGCCAGTCTCTGTCTTTCTCCTTCCCTGCCCCTCCCCCAGTCACACACAAATACATTTTTTTCAATTATGCAAGCAGTTCATGTGTTATTTTTTAAATTGTTATTACTGAAAGATAGAGGGGGTTTTAAGGACTCAGGTTAGTATATTCTGTTAAACAGAACATTGACTATAAAGACATAAACAAGTGTTTAGGGTATGCATCATCTCTTTACCCTTGTAAGGCTTACCCTCAATGTTAGGAGAGAGCCCTCCATGGTACTGCCTCCAACATCCCGATACTAGACACTGTGTGCTCACATGGTCAACTTGCTCCACATGTTCCTGACTCAAAGCAGGTGCTCTCTCTTATGTGTAAGAATGTTTTTCCTGCATATATATCTGTATACCACGTGTGTGAAGTGCTCAGGGAGTTCAGAAGAGGGCATGAGATCCCCTGGAACTGGAATTACAGGTGTTTGTGAACCACCACAAGGGTGCTGGAGCCTGAGCCTGGACCCTCTAAAAGAGCAACAAGTTTCCTCTACTGCTGAGCCATGTCGTCAGCCCTACCTGTGTTATTCATAACAGAACATCGTTACTGTCCTTTCTATTCACTTGGGAATCCTGTCAGATGTTGTCGGAGTTCAATGCTGATGCTGAACGCCAGCCCAGATCATGTGATGAGGATTCGGGGAGGGCTTTGCCGCTCCTCTCTCACTAAATGGGTTTACCATTTCGTTTCAGCAAGTAGGAAATGGAGCGGAGTGGAGAGTGGGCTCTTTCCTTTTCATAGCCTTGCCTTTGTAGGTTGACATTTCTAATCTGAATATTTGAAAAATGGAGTATACACTTAACAGTTTATCAGTGTTATTTCAAGAATGTGACACAAGTTGCATACATCACATTCCCTCTTGCCTCTCCTGTACTGGGATTGCAAGTGTGTACCCACACACCAAGGTCAATGTTAAATATTTCCCTGCAGCTAGTTTTAGTAATGACACACGAAGTATAATTGTGTTGACCGTTCAACATGCCCTGAATGGATCCAAACACGTTTGTCACAGCTGCTTGCACACAGTAGCACGGAGTAGATAGCTCAGGCCTACAGAGCTGTAAATTATGTAACAGTCTCCATTTTGTCCGAGTGATTTTCCAGTCTTTAAAGATTAACGACTTACACAGGCACAAAAAGGAAATATAAATGCAGGTTGCTTCCTGGGGCTCTGCCAGCTATATACACCTACTCCACAGGCAAGACAGTTAACTACTCGTGGTTGATTTGTGTCTTGTTTCCCCATTCTCGGAGAACAGTGTTGCTGAGGATGGAACCCAGCCCCATGCACAAGCCCTCTATCGCCCAGCTACACACACCCCCAAAATTCTAAAATCCGGAGGTAGACCTCGACTGTCAAAATGTTAAAAGCATACGGTGGCTTTGATGTTTCTGAGATAGTGATGTTTTGCAGTTTGAGACACAAAAATATTTTGATCCATGATGTTATCTTGGATACTAAATACATTTCACAGGTTGTTTTAGACCCTCACTACCAGTTCTGTTCTTTTTGTTTTTGTTAACGCAGATCATTGTAGTTAGCTGAAAGTACAGGATAAACTGCCAACACGCGTTCTCTGCTAACAAGAACTGAATTATCTTTGAACCGTATCTGGATATAGAACCTGCACCCCCACCACTCCCACCCCCGTCCTGAGGCCCCTGTTGCTTGCCCATTGCAGTGACAGCCCAGTTCTAGAGGCTGTGGCGCTAGCGCGGGGTGGTGCCATTGAGTCGGGGCTTCCAGCAATCACCAGCGCTGGCGTCTACTAACCTCCAGAGCAGGCCAGCGGCGGACGCGTCTCGGGCCTGGGAGGCCTCCTGGATCCTCCGAGCCGCTTGATCGCGGAAGGCGCAGGGACCCCGGTCTGCCGCCGGCGTCCACGCACGCGCGCGCGCTAGGGCGGCTCGGCGGCCGGCAGCTCTGAGCTTCCGCGGCCGCCGCAGGTAGCTTCGGGAGAGGGCCCGCCAGCTGCCCGAGGCTTGCCCGCTCCCAAGATGGTGGTGGCGGCGTCAGGGAGGGCGGTGCCACATGGCCCAGCGGCCAATGAGCTTCCGGGCTGCGCTGCCGGCTGAGCACGAGAGGCGGAAGTGCCGCGGGGCCGCCTTCTCTGTCCCGGCTGCGGCCCCTGCCGGTTACATAACCCGTCGCAGGGGAGACCCCGCAGTCCCACGTCCGGCTTCCCGGCTCCCCCAGGATGCGCTGAGCCCTGCGACGCCGTCCGCTGCCGCCGGCTCCCGTCCGAGGTGAGGCAGTCGGGGCCTCGGCGGGTGCAAGTCGGGGCGGTGGGCAGTCGCTCTGCGACCCAGAGGGCACTGGCCGGCCGTAGGAAGCAGGGTTTCCCGGAGAGCGCGTCCGGCTTCCCACCCCTGCGTGGCTGCGCTTCGTGGCGCCCAGTTTGTGTGGCGGAGGCGGCGAGGGGCACGGTGGGGCGTCGGGAGCTGGGTTTTCCGGGGACCCTCAGCCACTGATCGCAGGAATTGGGAGATGGAGAGGCGGCATCCTCTGGGTTTGTTGGAGGTGAGGAGTCTGGTTGTCTCCTAGCTCCTGCTTCTCTTCGGGGACTTGTTGCACTGGTGGTAATTGCCGACTTGTTTGCACTTGTGAAAGTAGAAGACCCTGCTTGGGCTTCGAAGCCTCTGCGTCTTTTCATTACAGCAGCATTTTGGGTATTGCAGCAAACGGGAGCTAAACTGACCCTCCATTATCGACTGTCTTATTTCTTCTGAATTGGAAAAAAAAAAAAACGCTTGCCAAGGAGAAGAGGGGATCTATGAACAGTGCTATTGTCTTCTGGGAAAATTGGGCTGAGGCTGTAGAGAGGGTACTCTGGGCCTTTTCTGAACCTCCAGCAAATGCCTGCCTGGCCCCACTGGTGTTAAAACCCAAGGCTTGGGGAACACAGGCTGCAATAAAGGTAAACTTTGGCTGCTTTATTGATCTCTTAACTCTGCCAAGTCCTTGCCATGTGCTTTGGGGTCATTGTTGTCACTTTTGTCCTGACAGACTAATAGTGTGGCTCGCTGGAGTGCTAATCGAGAGAGAAGGTTGCCAGTTACAGAGGTTTCCCATTGTCACAGCACTGAAACACAAACCCCTGACTTAGTGTTTGTCTGACCCAGCAGGCAAAGTCATGTTGCGCCAGAAATAATCTGTGTAAATACTTGAGTCCGCATAACCATGTGACATGGAGGAAAGTTTTAGAAGCCCTGTGACCGTGTTCCAGGCTGCAGTGTCAAGGAGGAGGGGGTCCTGGGACACAACGCAGCAGAGAACTACACCCACATAAAAACACACCCCCACCAGTGAACTGCTCAGTTAGTGCTGATAGGATTAAAGACTAGAGGAATCTAAAAGGGATATCCTGGGCACGGCAGTGAGCAGAAGCCTACACACCTCCTTCAGGGGTTTTGTATACAATAAGTAATATGTGGGACATAAGCTCATTCAGAGTGGGTTAGGCATTGGCTCCTTCAACAGGTTGTGGTTTGCTAGAATTTCATCTTGTAGACCTAGACTCCATACATCAGGCTTCCTGGGCTAGGTTTCTATGAAAATTGGTAAAAACGTGTCACAAAATCAGATCTAGTCCAGTATTGACACTCCAGCACCAGCATAAAACATAGAATTTTGTTGTTTTTTTTTTTAAGTCCATGTGTGTCCTGTCTTTACTGTCTTTAGCTTCTTTCAGTCCTAACTTGAGACTTTGTCACTGTTTGATTAACCACACACACACAGTGTGGAGAGTATCTTTAGATTTGACTTGTCCAAGTTGCATAGCAGCAACATGCTTCTGACCAGAATGGAAGAAGATTTCTGGATGTCAGATCTGAGGGATCAAAGATAGCCCTGAACCCTGACCAGGAAGCAGAGGCTATCGGTGCCCAGTGAGTACTAGTGACTAGAAACTGTCGGTGCCTCAGTGCACCTCTTAGTGCAGCGTGGACATGGCAGCCTGAGGAGTAGCAGGTGGAGACAGGAGTCCTTGGAGCTTGAGCTCCAGACACTCATGTCTTCTTCTAAGTGGTGGCTCCTCCATGTGTGCATCATATCTCCACCGTCTCCAGGAAGAGTCGTGACCCTTGGTTGGTCCTCTGCAGCAGGCATGGCCGGGAGTTACGCACTGTGCTTGTGGCAGGTCCTGCTTATGCAGTGTGAAGTGCTTCCCAATACAGTGCTGGTCTGCAGAATGGCACGGGCGGTGCTGGGTCTGTTTCAGGCCCAGGTCAGACACTGGATTTGAGTCAGCAAATGTTTAGAAGTAACTTGGATAACTTCAGGGCAGACTCCTTTCCAGTGCATCATTCCTCTCAGCATGGTCTCTGATGGAGGATGGATGGATGGACAGTGGAGGGTCTTAGGCCCAGATAAGTCACACTGCCAATTGGCCCGTGTGTTTAAATTGCAAAGACTAATATAGAGGAGATTAGTCTCTTCTGAGCTCCAAGGGGGCTGCTAAGGGTTTATGGGGTGACAAGAACAGAAAGTAGTTTGGGGTCTAGAGTAGTGCTGAGCAGTACTTTATAAGCAGCTAAAGCACCTCACTCCAGAGGCTGGCAGGGTCATAACAGTAACTGAGGTAGCCACAGCTCCAAGCTTCAATGGCTAGGAAAGTGACAGCAAGTGAAGGTGAACTCCTTGACCCCCCCCTCCCCCTCACGTCCTTTCCTCAGTCAGTATCTACCTGGCCAAGAGAGACAAGTACCCGCAAAAAATGGTGAGATCTTTGATCCCAGGATTTGAGGGTCAGGGGCTGGTGTATCTCTGTGAGTTCAAAGCCAGCCTGGGCTACATAGTGAGTTCCAGGACAGTGAGGGCTACAGAGAGAGACCTTGTCTCATGGGGGTGGGAAGGTGAATTGTGAGTATTACAACACAGAGATTTTCAAATTATAAGTAGATGACTACCTATTTTATCCTAAAATAGACTCTTAGTGTTGCCTTTTAAACCCAGCACCCTAGGAATAGTGTGATATTTTGGGCACTGATGCTAGAAGTAAATGTCAAAAGACAGATTCAGAGTTCCAGGGAAGAAGAGATGGTTGTGAATAGAGGTTAAGAACAAATGGTGGAGTAAGTCCTCGTTGCCATTGTGCCCGGAAGAAGGTGAAAGGTATTTTGTTACTTTAAAAGACTGTTTTTAGGGTGTAATGCACACACTTCTAATCCCAGCATTTAGGAGGTGGAGGCAGAAGGATTGTCACAAGTCTGAAGCCAGCCTAAGATATCTAATGAATTTTCAAGTAAGCATGGGCTACATAGCAAGACCATGTCACTAGCCAATAAACTGGTTTTCAAACCTGTCAGCATTATTTGTTTACTTTTTTGGAATAGTTATTCTTACTAAAACAACAACAAAACAAACAAACCGGAAGGATGGAGATGGCTTTGCAGTTAAGAATGCTGCAGAGGACTTGGGTTTGCTTCCTAATCTACACCAGCTGCTTACCGCCACCACAGACTCCAGCTCCAGGGGGCCTGAGGCCCTCTTCTGGCCTCCATGGGCACGGAGCACTTGTGCGCAAACGCTTGCAGGCATACACACAGGAAATAAACCTTTAAAAGAATAAAGTGAAGCCAGTGTGACGGCTCATGCTTGTAATCCCAGCACTGGTGAGGCTCTGGGGCAGGCTGCAGGGTCAACCGCTTGATCCTGTGGGGCACAGGTTGGGCTCTGTGGTAAAGAGTACCTGCTGTTCTTGCAGAGGACACACGCAGCTCGCACAGTCATCTGTAACTTCAGGGACAGGGATCCAGTGCCCTTTTCTGACAATACATGTCAGCAAAATACTCAGATGTGTAATAAAATCTTTTCTTTTCTCCTTCCTTTCAAGAGTTTGGTTCTGATCTGTGCTAACTAGCAAAGTGTGCTAGCAGACTCAGAAAGACATTTTCCCCCCTATGGTCCAGACATGGGGTTGGTGTGGGCACAAAGATTTGGAAATAGGTGGGTGATTTTTTTTCCTTCTTCTTAAGTATGGAAAGGGCTTTTTTTCCTGGAAGATGTTAGTGCCATGGGGTTTCGAAGAGTGCTGTGGAAGGCTGTTCACACTTTGGTCTGTTCGAAAGATGCCTGCTGGAACCGCAGCTGTACCCTGTCTGTAAGTGGCTCACCGCGTGCTCTGCTGCTCTCCTGCACTGCGTTTCAGGTTACTTGGCTTATCCTCTCGCCTCTCCTACTAACCTTTCATCGAGGTGTGTGCAAAAACTGCCCGGCCTGGCAAAGGAGCACAGTCTGGGCCCATGTGCAGCCCACCAGCTGCTTACCAGGCAAGCCCTCTCCTTATGTGAAATTTCCCTCACAGGAACTGTGAGAAGCCACTAAAAAACAATTTCCCTTGGAGGACCTGCAAGAAGCCAGTGACAGTTGGGTGGGGGTGGGGTGAGTACCGGATTTAAATTTCTGCCGTCTGTTCCATTTCTTCCTTCTTAAAAAATATTTATTTTATGTGTGTGTGCCGTGTGTGCAGTGCCAGCAGAGGCTAGAAGAGGGCATCAGATCCCTTGGAACTGGACTTAAGAAAGGCTGTTTGGGAGTCAGAGTGGGGATGCTGGAAACTGATCCTGGGTCTTCTGGAAGACCAGTAAGGGTTCCTAACCACCGAGCCAACTCTCTGGCCCCTGCACTTGTTTTCCTTTTGTCTTTTGCAGTGGTAAGGATTAAACCCAGGGCCTTGTGCACACTAGGCAAATGCCTCACCAGTGAGCTACATCTGCAGCCCATGTATTTTTCACAAGTAGCGTAAGAGCATCCCTCTCCTTCTAAAAACAGAGGGTGTTTTTTTGTTGTTGTTTTGGTTTGGGTTTTTTTGTTTTGTTTTTTGTTTTTTGTTTTTGCTTATTTTTAAGCCTTTTATGAAATGGTTGCATTAAAACTTGCGAAGGTCTTAATTTTAGATTCGCATAAGCACTAGTGTTAGTTCGTTGCTAACACAAGAGGCCCTTAAGGTGTTTGTGCAAGGCAAGCGCAGCAGCCCACCTCCAAGTGCCTCCTTGTTGCTTCTTCACAGCTTTAGTTTAGAACAGTTATTTCCAGCATCAGGGCACGGGTGCCTTGCAGAGGTTCATGGGCTTACAAGTCAGCTTTCAGTCTATCTTAGTTAGCACTTAGTAGGTATTGATTCTATTCATAACTTGAAGACAGTAAAATTTCCTTGTTATTAATTAAAACAACCCATTAGATTATTTTAATATAAAATGTGTTCAGAATTTTTGTTAGTGATAATAAAAGCTCATTGCAGAAGGCTCAGATAGTATGAAAGTGAGTAGCAGAGTTCATAAGTATCTGCCATGATTCTTGAGGAAAATTCAGACAGGAGTGTGTTTACCTTTTAGTATTCATTTAAGGTCTTCTGCGGTTGCTGCACCTTGGCAGAATGGATTCCCAGGGTGCCTGAGGCATGGATTTGATCCCAGATGCCAAAACAAGTTGACTTCATGATCAGGTGGTAATTTACACAAAAGTTAACACTTTCAATGTGTGTGTGTGTGTCTGGAAGAATGTAGATGGAAATAACAGGAGAGAGAAAACCCTTGAAAAACAAGCCCCATTAGAGATGGAGGGAGTGATGAGGCAGGAGGGCTGGTCTGCTGCAGGGAGGGGGCGGTGAGAGAATGAAGCCAAATCCCTCTGTCGGCGAGTTTCCCCCTTAAACTGGGTAGCCAGGTTTCCACTTCTGCTCCCACCAGCAGAAGGAGTTCCTGTGGCTGTTGTCCAGCTCTAGAGTTCTTGGATGGGGTGAACCCTCCAGGAAGTCTGGCTTTGATTTGGTCAAGTGTGCCAAGCAGATATTTTCCTGTCTTCTTGTTTCAGACAGGGTCTTGTGTAGACCAGACTGTTATCAGGCTTTCTCTGTAGCTGAGAATGAGCTTGAACTTCTGAGCCCAACTGCTGGATTCGTATATTTTGAAACGAAGTGTTGAGATATAGCTCAGGCTGGCCTAGAACCCTCTATAATGCCCAGGCTGGTCACGAACTCATCATCTTTTGGCCTCAGCCTCCTGAATGCTGGGATTAGAGGTATGAGCAATATTTTACTATCTTTTCTATTTCCACCTTCAGAAATCTAGTATTATGTGTAGGTAGTTTTGATGCTTTGTTTTTCAAAATCCTTTCACTGAGTTAAATTAGGAATTTTATTCTGAACTCACCCCATCTAACAGCTCCTGCCCTGATCCCAGTAGCCTATTTGTGGGCTCCATCCAGACAAGCCTGGTCCTTGTGAGTGCTGACTATTCTAATGGTGTGAACCTGACAGCCCAGAACACAATCATGTAGTTCTTATTTTTCACTACTAAGAACAGGAGATAATCCTGTTTGGATTTTTGGTAATCTTTCTTTCCAGCTTGCGTTTGGCCAGAATGTCTGATCATTGCAATAGAAAGCAAAGTAAAACAGGAGACTTGTCCAAGGCTCTTCAGTGATAGACTGTAGGGTTTGGCCTCTGTGCCGCATCTTCTGGCCTCAGTCTTGTGTTCTCTTCCAGCTGGGTCCTTGTTCTTCCTGTCCTTCCTGTTCACCCAGCCTGATTGGCCATGAAAAGAGTTGCCAACTAGCCACACAGATAGACGCCATTTAGATATCTCCTACTGCAGCTCAGTGTGTCTTGGTGTACTTCTCTGGGGATGCTTAAAGAAGGGTTTCTGCCATTTTCCTCGTGGTCTCTGTGACTGAGCAAGGAAGTAGTGTCCCTCTGCAGAGCGGCTGGAAGCACACTCCCACTAATGTACTTTTTGTCTTTGTTGCAGGATTCCTCTCAGTAGCAAGCTGTATTTTAGTGTATAGTAAATGGGACTCCAGTGTGCCACCCTCTTCTGTGTGACCAAGGGTTTCTGAACTCTGCTCATTGCTGTGACTAGTTTGCTGAGCAGAGCCTGACTTTGTCATACAAATTTGATAAATTAATGATCAAATCGGTTTTTAGTATGAAATGGAGAGAATTTTTGACTCAAAGATAAAAGTTTGGGCCTGGACTTGGGACCTCACCATCTGGTGCAGTTTTTACCTGAGAGGTGACGAGCATGTGGCCAAATGCACAGCTTGGTAAGCTAGGTGTATGTGGATTTGGTGTCAGGAGGCGTGGTTGGTACCATTTATGTTTTGACGTAGGTCTAGATATGTATTAGGTGTCTCAAACTCACTATTATCCTGCCTGATTCTCAGTCCTGGGTCACAGATGTGCACAATCTGTCTGCCTTCCGTATGTGTGTGTTGTTGTTTTTGAAACATTCTCATGTATTTCACGCTGACTTCAAACTCACCCTGTAAAATGATTTTGAACAGCTGCTGCTTCTCCTGGCTTTGCCTTCTGAAAGCTATGATTTTAGTTACTGTGCACCATCAGGTCTGGCTCATACAGTACCCAAGGCTTTGTACTTGATTGGCAGGCAATCTACCAACTGGCCACACTCTCAGCCTCTACTCTGTATGGTTTTGACAACCCTTAAACCCATCTCCAATCCCTCCTCCATAACCAATTTTTAATTACTAGTATCATTAATTTTTTTTAGCCAGTTCTAGAATCTCCTACCAGTGGAATCCTCCTGTATCAATATTTTGGATTTGAAGAGATGTGTCTCAAATCATATGTGCTCAATATATATAGTACGGGTTCCCTTCAGAGCATGAAGACTTGGGTTTTAAGAGAAATGCTGTTTGGAAATAGAGAAGTGGGTGTTTGTTTCTTGTCACTCTTCAAATTATTCATTTTCCTACTCTGCAGTCTTGGAAGCAGCACAGGCAGCTATGAAGATGGCTTCTCACCCACAGGCAGCTGCTCATTTGAACAAACAAGCTTTGAATACTTTGTTGCTTCTGTCACCCTCCACTTTAGGCCCTGAGCCTATAAGCTGGTATTCCTGATGTACTCCAGTGCCCTGTGTCAGTCACTGGTGTATGTTCCCTTTTCTCCACTTTTTCTAAAGGAAGGAACTTAAGATTCATTTTTGTTGGTTTTCAAACCAGTTAACCCTGTGTCTGTGGCATCTCACATTCTCAGGAGCCTTTGGGCCTATGATCCCTGCCTTGCACGAGGGGGAGCTTTTAGAAATCTTGCTTCATGCTTTCCTTGAGGAAAGGCTTACGCTAATGCCTGCCTCTGCCACAGAGGGAAGAAAGAGGAGGGTCTGATGGAGCGTTGGACTGAGCAGGGAGTGGCATGGAGTCTGAGGAGAGGTTTTCTGAGGGAAGGTGGGAACAGATAGTTCTACGAGCAAGGTAGAAATCAGGCATGGTGTGTAGGAAAGGGATGTTGAGGAAAGCAGGCGGCAGCAGAAGCATGGACAGGCATCGTGGCAGCTGCAGGGGTATGATGAAGGTAAAGGAGGGGGCACATATCCTGTTTATGGCCTATCTAAGGGGAGTTTGCATGGAAGAGGCTGTTAACGAATGTCAGGGGAGTGTGCCTAGGCCAGGGAGACAGATGTGGAGCTGAGCTTGTAGACATTGCCAGCTTGTATCATAGTTTTCCATGACTCTAGTGGAGTTTTTAGAATCTTCCTGAGATCATGGCTGAGAAACTGAGGCACACAGCTGCCTTGAGGCCCAGGGATGCCAGGGTTGACACAGGATTGCTGTGATTCTACAAAAACAAAATCAAACAAGCCTCCTCACAAAAACTAAATCATTTAAAATAGAAACCAGAATACCTCACTCCTCGATGATTCAGCATGTGTCTCCTGAAGAAGAGCTTAACCTGTGAGACCCTACCTCATCTAAGAAAATAAACAGCTGTTGCATAATACCTTCCGTCTACCAGCCAGTACCTTCCATGCACATATATCACTGAAATGTTTTTATTTGATTTTTTTTTTATGGTACAAGTTTAGGCATTACATTTGGTCCTAGGTTACCTAGTCTCTCTTCATTTCGTTGTTTTGTTTTGTTGTTATTTCTCTCATGTACTTTTGTATCTTTAATGTGATTGGCCTTTTGAAGAGACCAGATGTCAAAGGTGACATGTCTGTCTGTTGGGTGTCACTGCCCTTGCTGTTTGTCCAGCACCCAGTGCAACCAGGGAGTCGGGTCTGAAGGCTGTGGTTAGGTCCAGGCACAGCAATTTTCAGAAGAGCCCTCAAAAGTCTTGGCCCCACTGGTCATAGCTAGAGGCACAGGACACTGGGGAGCCTGGCCTGATGGTGTGGGATCTCCTTGTGTGCACACACTAAGCTCTGGGCGCTGAGCACTTTGTTTGAATCCTTTCACCAGCCCCTCGGCAGCCCTCATCTGTTGGTCTCATACTCTTCGAGGAGTCTGCTGGGCTTGGAGATTTCCTCTTGAGAATCCACAGTGGTGACTCAGAGTCTGTCAACATTTCTACTTTCCTCTGGTGGTTGTTCTGTAAAAAAGTCCTTCTCCTCAGCCATGGGAGGTTAACTGCACAATTCCTCCCAGAAAGATAGAGTAAGTGGATAGTACTTTTCTTTTGAATTACCTGCTTCCAACTTAAGGAAAAAGAATTGGCTGGTTTTCCTTTTGGTAGACTTCACTTGACTTCTACTGGCTCAGTCTACAGAGTGAGTTCCAGCCCAGCCTGGAAAACTTAGGGAGACCTTGTCTCAAACTAAAACAGGGCTGGGAGCATAGCTTGGTGCTAGTGTGTTTGCCTAGCATGCATAAATCCATGGGTGTGATCCTCAGCACCCCCCTTCCTTTAAATCATTAGCATCTGGTTATTCTCAGCATCTCAAAGTTTCTCTTGCTAGGCAGGGAGGAGAAGCAGTGAGTGCCCTGCCCCACTGGTGGTGAAGCCATTACCATTTGCCCTGAGTGTCTGATCATTTACTGGCTTGGACCCACCAGGCTGCTTGAAAGGGGCTGCTGAACCCAAAGGACTTTCTTTGACACTGAGCCAAAGTCAGACTTTTTTTTTTTTTTTTTTTTTTTGCCTCCTGCAGGTGAAGGAACAGCAGTTAAGGGATAAAAGATCAGCCAGGCAGGAGCTGTGGTCATTCCTGGGGGAAAGCTGAAGGGTGGGTGCCGTTCAAGCAAAGAGGAGAGAGACATAGAGCAGAGGTGGTAACCTCTTCTCCATCACAGGAGAGAGGCATAGAGCAGAGGTAGTGATCTCTTCGTCATCTGCAGAGCGCCATGCAACCACAGGGGCATTCTCTCCATCACGGGAAGCTCTGCCCACCTCACCCACCTCCTGGGTTAGTTCACAGGAGGAACAGGTAAGCAAGCCTCCAGGTGATGCTGTCTCCTCTCCCTGCAGGTGTGAATGACAGAGGTGGTACCCTCCAGCGCCCTCAGTGAGGTCAGTCTGCGCCTCCTGTGCCACGATGACATAGACACTGTGAAGCAGCTGTGTGGCGACTGGTTCCCCATTGAGTGAGTGTTGGGCACTGTGTCTCCAGTGCCTGGGAGAGGACCATGATGGTTCAGAGTTGCTATCTAAAGTTGGCCAACTAGGCAGTGAACCGTATTTGTCTGCTGCTC
Source organism: Psammomys obesus (assembly GCF_907164565.1). NCBI lineage: Eukaryota > Metazoa > Chordata > Mammalia > Rodentia > Muridae > Psammomys > Psammomys obesus. The sequence continues at coordinate 5,300,377 of NW_026588752.1, read as the reverse complement.
AAGAGGTTCTGCTGAGAAATTTTGCTTAAAAATCTGTCTAATGCTGCATGTCCTCGGGTAATTTAGGAGCAACTTCAATGTAAGAAATTGGTTAGATATATTAGGATATGCATATGTAAAATGCAATGTTGCTGGTGTGCATATGCCTAGAATACTAGAATTCAGGAAGTGGAAGCAGGAAAAGGTCAGGAGTTAAAAGGCAGCCTGAACCACATAGTAAGTTTGAAGCCAGCTTGGGCTGTATGAGAGATCCTGTCTTTCAAAGGGTTATGAGTTGCCCAGGAACAGAAATCTGTTAAAGAATTTATTTACTGACAGAAAGTTACTTTCATTTCTTCCTCTTTCTTTTACCAAATACTAAGTGAAAGTACTACAGAGAACGGTGTGTACCACAGTCAGCCTTCATTTAAAAATATGCATAGAGTAAAAGCTTCTACACGCTGCACAGGAAGGTGATAGTACTTTGCCCTTCATGAGAATCATCGCCAACACTGTTCTTAATAAGGAAAAGGTTTGCAGGAGAGAAATGAGTACCAGATTTATTTGACCTGCGTCTTCTATCATGGAAGCCTTCAGATTAAGGATGGAAATGCCCTTGGCAAATTCTCCATTTCTGTGCTTAGGTTCAGTGAAGCATGGACTGTCATGCAGAGATGATTGGACAGAGAGTGTTATCTGCTCCTAATGGGTTGAAGGTGGAGGACACCGTGAGGCCTGTAGTCAGGCTCCCCATGGGCTCTGTGACAGCCCCTCTCTGTAGGCATTGAGCATTTCTGGGATGAGGAGGCTGTTAGTTTTATCATTGCTGTGGCCAAAATGCCTGATGCAAACAGCTTACAGATGACAGGGTTTAGCTTCAGAGGTTTCAGGACATTGTTTTAGGGGGCGCTTGAGGGGGCAACCCACATTACAGTGGACAGGGAGTAGAGGGACGTAGTAACTGGGAGGGCCACAAGGAAGCTGTTGCCCCCTAAGGGCATGTCCTCAGGGACCTACTTCCTCCAAGCCCTGCCTTCCACAGTTCTGCACTTCCCAGTAGCCTGCAGTGCCCAGTGCAGTTTGAATCTGTCAGTGCCTTCACAGACACCCGGAAATGTATTGTGCTGATCTCGGGGGCACTTCTCAGTCTAACTAAGCTGACAATCAGTGGTATCAACAGTGGTGTCAGATCTACTGTGAGACAAGACAGGACAGAGAATTTCTTCATGGCCACCTTTTACACCAAGAATCCCATTGGCCTTGGAAGAAAGGGATTCTGCTGGTTTCTGTGGGCCATACTGGAGTAGAAGTAGTTGAGGTTATATGGCTTGTGTTAGGGGAGAGAATGAAAGACAAGAGGCAGATCTGAGAGGTTCTCTTGTGGACCTTCACTGTGGGGATCACTTGCCCCCAAAGTACTGCTAAATTAAGTACTTTCAGCAGTTTGAGGTGGAGTGGAATTTTAGCACCTGTGGATCCCTTTGTTTTTGCTTACCTTATTTCTAGATTAGTGTATGATATGAAAAAAACAGGGTTTTTGTTTGTTTGTTTAAGTGAGAAAGACAGACACAAACTTTGAAACATAAAAGCTAAGCAAGGTCCTTTATGTCATTGGTATTTCCTGAGTCCTGGTCTTATACTTGTGCTCCATGCCAGCAGAAAAAGTAGGGCACATTTCCCCCAACCCCTCTGCATCTCTGCTGATGTAGAAATTGCCAGCTTCTTAGGAATGTGGGCTAACAGTACTTTATAACCTATCCTTCAAGTTAGAATCCCAGTACTGAGAAGTAACCCCAGGAAATAAGAACAGAAATGAGGCCCTGCTCAGGACTGTGGGGTTGTTTAGAGCCACATTGAGTTTTCAGCCTTAGTCACGTGTTGTGTCCCTACCCATGCTCGAAAGGTACTGTAAACCCTAGTGCACGTAGCCGTGAACTTTGGCTCTTCCTTGAATCACCTTGTCCAGTCTTCAGTGCCAGAAAGTCTCACAGAGGACCGTTTGCAGCAGTCAGGTCTCGCCGTCCTTCATAGCATCCTAGGAATTGAACTCAAGTTTTGAGGCTTAGCTGTAAGCACCTGCACCTACCGAACCATCTCAGCAGCCCTCACAGAATTCCTCATAGATGAGCCAAGTGTTCATGGTCTCTGAGGGCCCTGAGGTCTCGGCTCACACTGAGGAGCAGGCTGCCTGTGCCATCCCTCCAGAAACTATTCTGTGGGGACAGTTTCATTGGAGGTTTTCCCGCTTTCATATATCTTTTACATAAAAAGTTCCCATGTGGACAGATAGCTTCTTTGAGAAGATAGCTGTGAGGCTCCTGGAGACTGTAAGTGATAGGCAGGGCAACCAGAGCTCCTATGACTCACCCGAGTGTGCTCTCTCCCTCAGGTACCCAGACTCATGGTATCGTGACATCACATCCAACAAGAAGTTCTTCTCCCTTGCCGCAACCTACAGAGGCGCCATTGTGGGAATGATAGTAGCAGAAATAAAGAATAGGACCAAAATACATAAAGAGGTTTGTCTGTGGCATCTGGAAGGGGTGTTGCATTGGGGTCACATTACCAGCTCTTGCCTATGTCTCAGCATCTTATGAGCTGAGGAATCAGAGCAGCAAATGACACTCATATCCAGTTGGTTTCTCTGTATATAGGTGTAAATACATGGACTTTTCCCCTAAAGGTTTACTTACTATTCTTTAACTGTGTGCATGTATGTCTATGGGGGTATATACTCACAAAAACCAAAGGGGATCCCCCCGGCGCTAGAGTCATAGATGGTTGTGAGCTGCCACTATTAAACTCAGGTCCTCTGCAAGAGCAGTACAGGTTCTTAACTGCTGAACTATTTCTCCAGCCCCAATGGCATACATTTTGTTCACGGACTAAAAGAAATAATGAAAAGACCTGCAGTGGACAAAGATGGCCATTTTGAAATAGGAGCAAGCAGAAGGAACACGTCGGGAATCTGCCCCCTTGCTCTGTGACAAGAAGATGCCTGTGATTTGTGCTGTTGGAACTTGTCAAAGAAGCTCCAATATTGCTGTATTTTGTTGAGGGAAATGCTAGGTCTCAGTCAGGGATTACTGAAGAATATATTTCTTTTCACCTAATTTTATGAACCATTCAAAGACTTACCTACCTCAGCACCCTCAAGGATTTGGGCAACAGCTTGCAGTGCAGGCTGTAGACCACCGCTGTAAACCTGTGTTCTCTCTGTGGTTGTCTACAGTGAGAAGTGTCCTGGGAATTTCGGTCATAGCACTGAGACAACATTTACCACAGTAAGGAAAGGCAGTCTTATCAACCAGCAATGGATTTGTTTATGTTTTTGTTATGGTTTTGTTTTGTTTTTGTATTTCTTCAGAAATAGGGTTTTACAGTGTATTAGCTGGCCTGAAACTCAGATCCACATGCCTCTGCCTTTCAAGTTCTAGATTCCAAGATGTGTGCCCCACATCCAGTGTGCTTGAGGTTGTTTCTTTAAAAGTGAAGGAAGTGAGGCGTGGTGGCAGAGTACTTGCTAATATACAGCAAGCCCTGGGTCCCATTCCTAGAGAAAGAGGAAGAAACATCTCTTCCTAAGAACCCAGACACTGAAGGTTGCCCAACTTGGCATATGCTTATATCTTGGCACAGTGTTTGGTTGGTTTGGTTTTGTTCTTTGTCTAGCCAGCTTCTTCCGGGACCACTGCCTCACGTTGTTCATTGCTCAGGACAGAGAGAAAGCAAGGGTCAGTACCCCTTAGAGCTTCCTTTTTATATTGGATACTGTTTCTTGTTTCTTCATGCTCCCTCCCTGGGATGTTTTCCTAGTGATTGTCCACTTCCCTAATGGTCTCTTGATTGTGTTTACCCTTTCCACAGACTTGTGGACCCTTCTCTGTCTAGCTCTTTGGCTAGCATCATAGTGTTAACTGGAGCAGTGAGTTTATCCCCTCCCCACGTTTGCTGTGTCAAGGTCACTGTCTTAGGGAGTGCTGCCAGGCAGGGAGTGGGGAGCAAGTCCTGGCCTGGCCCAGGCCTAACATATGGGAGCCACTTGGTAAATGGGAAGCAGAAAAGCCAAGTCTCCTGGTGTCCTTTCTTGGAAGGGAAAAACCTACACATGGCAGATATTTCTTGTTCTTAAGAGCTTGGAATAACATGAGACCCTCATGCTGAGAGTCTTGACTCTCTCATGAGGCATTTTTGTCCAAAACAAGAGACACACATGGAGTACCCTACTGTAGTACATCTCAGTGTGGGCTCTGCCCGGCACGCAGCAGAGCAGGGTGGATAACTATCTAAACTGCTCTTCATGGTCACTGGGACAGCATGCTTTTATAAACCTGGAAAGCTTTGCACCTGGGCTGGCAAGATGGCTCAGCAGTAACCCCGACAGGCTGAGTTCAGTTCCCAACACCCACATGGAGGAGGAGAGAACCAACTTCCAGCGTTGCCTTCTGAGCGATGTTGCACACGCATGCTCACCGGACACACAAGTACATGTAATACAGCTTTTCACTTGTCCACTGCCTCACATCATGGCGACCGTGTCACTGCTTGTTGACAACCTTTTTCTTTTGGGATCAGACCAATGGCCTTAGGTATGCCAGACATACACTCTCTCGTTTAGCTGCATCTCACTCCCAGCCATCATCTTCTTACAAACTGTAGTGCTGCTTCTGGCATACAGTAGCAGTCGACCATCCTAAGAAGCTCCTCGTTGGTGTTTCACTGTAGAAGCATTCTGCCATCAGGGCCTAAACGCTCTTGTTTCTGTCGGTCAGTGGGGGTGTTGTGAGTGGCGATTAATATTTACTATTGATAAATCTTTTAGGAATGCTGCTGTTAGTCCTAAACAGCTGTATACCCAAATCACCACACAGAGACTGGGATTATTTAATTAACCTAGAACACAATGCTGGGCAATAGTTACTCCACCCTAAACCTCCAAGCCCTCATAGTTTCCTAACATTTAGATTCACCCATTATACTTGATTTTAGTGAAATCTTAGGTCCAGTTCATTCTCCGTGTCTTTACAGAACCTCTGTTCCTGCCTCTGTTTTCCCAGCCTCTGCCCTCTCTCCTCCTCTGCCTCCCACCTTCCTGTCCTCTGGCTCCTCCATATCTTCCTGCTTCCTTTCCATTGTGCAACATTGTGGCGGTTACTTTATTTTGGCATGTTTATACAAAGTTGAGACAGGTGATGCTTAGAATAAGTATCAAAATGCAATGTTCGGATTGAAACCAGAGAGTGGGGGAGAGAAATCAGCATTTGAATGAACAAGGGTAAAGTGTATACATTCCAAAAGAATATTATACCAACAGGGTGTCTTTTGTTCTTTATTCTGCTGCTTCCCACCTTGTGACTTCACATCTCAGGATATAGACAGTGGACACATAGAACCCAGATAGGTTCTGCCTTGAACCTGTGTACCCTGACTTTGTCTCTAACTTTCTCTTTAGGATGGAGATATTCTAGCCTCCAGCTTCTCTGTGGACACACAAGTTGCATACATTTTAAGTCTTGGAGTGGTGAAAGAATTCAGAAAACACGGCATAGGTAAGAGCAAGAAGCTCATGGTTTAAACCACCCCTCCCTCCAACCAGTAACACCCCCTGTCCCGGGTGTTCTGAGGTCTTCACCTCGCAGAGGCCCCTTATTCTCTTCTTTCTTGTCCCTATTTGGGGACAGACCCTGTCCTCCTAGTGTGTCTCCCTAGGACAACTTCCGGCAGGCATAGACCGCCCTTATCTCACCTGATGCCAATCAAAGTCATGTGTATTGGCAAGGTGTTTTCAGTTCAGAATAAGAAACAGATGAAGAAACAGCACCTTCCAGCATTCATCAGACAGTATGTCATCAAGTTCTCACTCTACCATAAGTCAGGGTGTAGCAGTCCTATTTTCAGCCCAGGTTTATCTTTTCTACACTCTCTGGGTCCTGGTTTACACTTTCTGCAGTTTGAAAAGTTGGTGAGTGTCTACTAGAGACCCAGAGCACCTCCAGGGCACACCTGTGGCCTACAGTAGTGAGCAGTTCATGGGCTTTGTCTGATCTCTTAGGGCTTTGACAGTGGGAGTTAACCAGAGGCTGGTTTCAGACCTGGGAGGATAGCTCTTTAGACTCCTGCAGAAGTCATGGCTTCTTCTGTGTTCTCTTAACTGCCCTGGTGGGAAACCTTCATCTCCTTTCCTCAGGTTCCCTTTTACTAGAAAGTTTAAAGGATCATATTTCAACCACCGCCCAGGACCACTGCAAAGCCATCTACCTGCATGTTCTCACCACCAACAATACAGCAATAAACTTCTATGAAAACAGAGACTTTAGGCAGCATCACTATCTGCCCTATTACTACTCCATTCGAGGGGTCCTCAAAGATGGCTTCACCTATGTCCTCTACATCAATGGCGGTCACCCTCCCTGGACCATCTTATATCCTTTACTGCTGGAAGAAAGTGGGAGATGGCTTTATGGTTTCCTGGCTAGAGGGCTAGAAGAACCAGAGAGTTAGCTGGAACTGTGATTACCTTCGGGTGACAGTCACTGGCTTCGCTTGCAGCATTGTTCCTTGACTAGTTCAAGGTATGGGAGGTTGTGTGCACCTGATTGGTGGCATACACTAGGAAAGCTGCACTCCCTGGCAACTTGAGCCCAGCAGCAAGGTTAGGTTTTAACTCTTTGGGCCCAGTATTGATTCATCTACTCAAGAAATGTGGAAAGTGTCCTGTTCTAGGGGTTAGTAGAAACACAGCAGATAAAAGCCCCACCCTGTGCAGCCAAGAAAGTAAACAGAGAAGGGAAGAAAGTAAACAATGGCAGAAGAACAGAGTTCGGACCTTCCTTGTGGGGTTGTATGATACAAGGTGTATTCCACCCACCCCCAATTCTCTCCTCTAATGAAGTCCGTGTTAGGTGGGAGGGAAACTAGATGTCCTAGCAGTTACCAGGGGGTAACAGGTCAAAATATGCCACATGTGCCTGTGTGTGTTTTAAAGAAGTGATTCATTTTAGAGAAGTGAAACAAGACAAGTGACTCGACTCCATAGGCCTAGCTCAAATGAAATCAGGCACATCTGGGCATTCAGGAGTTAGTACTGCAGGAACATCTGCTTGTTGGGGTAGGCTCTGTACCTCTGGAGAACACTTGTCATGTGGATCCTGCCTAGGGCTTTGGTAAGCACCTGGTGCTTGTCCTGTATGGCTTTACTGTGCATTATTTCCCAAATTAATGGTCCATTTAATGAGCCTTTCTAGTATTCTCTAGGGCTTAATAGGTCCTTGGCCTCCAGGGGAGTGCATTGTGCCATGTGGGTAGAGTATGATGACTGGGGGGTCATTGATCAGACCCCAAGGGGCAGGCAAGGCTGATGGGGGCCCGTGGGGAATCTTCCTTGACAGAGTCCACAGACTACATCCAGCACCTGGGCTCCGCACTGGCCAACCTGAGCCCCTGCTCCATCCCACACAGGATCTACCGCCAGGCCCACAGCCTGCTCTGCAGCTTTCTGCCATGGTCCAGCATCTCCACCAAAGGTGGCATTGAGTACAGCCGTACCATGTAATGCCATTGGGTCAGCTTCCACCAGTCCCCTGTCCTCAGCACTCTGTGGAGCCTGTTTTCCTGTCTGACTGACTTCTGCTATCCTTTGTGAGGAGCGGGTGGCCACCTGCCAGCCCATCAGCCTGCCCCAATTGCAGGCCCGGTGCTATGCTGGCTCAGGAGCAGAGTGTATGAGCAGTATGCCTAGTCGGTCATCAACAGGTAGGAGCAGATGGTAGGACCTGGGGAGTCTGGTGCTTGTTGCAACAAGAAGTCTCTAGGCAAGGTACCTATGAGTGAGTTCACTGGAGTCCAGAAGCTTTTTGAAGAGCAAGGGACCAAAGTCCTCAAACCACTTGCCAGAATTCTTTTTACTCCCTGGAGTGTGTGTGTGTGTGTGTGTGTGTGTGTGTGTGTGTGTGTGTGTGCGTGCGCGCGCGCGTGCGCGCGCGCGGGCGCGCGTGTGCATGCACTTTGTGGAGCATAGAGCTCAACATGAGGTATCTTCCTCAATTATTGTTCACCTCACTTTGGAGACAGGGTTTCTCATGGAACCTGTAGCTCAGTGATTTAACTGGACTGGCTAATGAGCCTAAGAGATCCTCTTGTCTCTGTCTCCCTGGCTGCTAATCCAGGCTTTTTATATGGGTGCTAGAGATCGAACTCAGGACCTTGTGTTTACAAAGCAGTCACTTTTCCAACTCTCCAGCCCCTAAGTGGATTTCTTTTTAAGAAGAAATGTTTTTATCGTTCAAGAATTAGAGGGCACTGGATTCTCTGGAACTAGAGGTATAGGCAGTTATGCCATGTAAATGCTGGGAACTGAACCCATGCCTTCTGGAAAGAGCAGCAAATGCTCTTAGCCACTGAGCCATCTCCATCTTCCAAGGCCCTGAACAGATTTTTTTGTTGTTAAAATGATGGATTTGCATGATTCAAACATTGGGAAGGTGGCCCCACTTGTTCGGCTTCACCTTACAGGAGGCACCCCATGATCTGTGACCCGTGCCTGCTGCTGCTCCTAATTCTCCCCGGACCTCCCCTCTGACAACAGTGCTGTCGCCAGTGCATCTCTGTGTGGCATGCTCGAGCCCTGCATGGGCCCGTGCTGACAGCTTGTAAATGAAGAGAAGATTCTGCTTGGAGGCAGCCATTTTGGTTGCCGAGAGCTGGAATCCCAGGCCAAGAGAACAGAATTGCAGAACTGGAAGAGGCTTGGGTGCTGCAGTGACCATCCACATAGAGGCTTGATAAACATTCAGATGTGACTCCAGCAGTTGCTTGTATTTGTGTAAAGTCTCAGGGGAGCCTGGTGGCCATTGATAAGACTGAGGGCTGGAGAAGGCATCATGCTTTGGTATACCCTGGCTCAACTAAATCCCATAGACCAGATGGTGAGGTGGGTGAGCATCCTGCAATGCCTTCATGTGCCCTGCTCTCTTCCCCGCAGGCTCTCCTTCCTGCTTCTGGAAACCGCTCCCACCTGGAACCCTTGTCCTGCTTTTATGCACTGGCACCACCCAATGGCCTGGCAGGTGTGGGGAAGGGCTTTCAGGCCTCTCCTCTGCCTCCTAACTCCTTCAGCTCTTTCCTACAAGATGGACTGAACTTGGCTGAAAAAATGTGGATACCTTTGACCCTGAAGACACAGGAACCTTAGAATAAAGAGGCACAGCAAAGAGAATGTCAGGTTTTTGTATAGGAATGCCCTAAGGAAGCTTAGACAGTGGAAGCAGCTCTACCTCCTCCACAAAAGGCTGGCTGGAGACTGGGGACAGGGGCTGCCCCTGCAAGAGAACGGAAGGCTTCAAGAATCAGCCCTCTCCATAGACAGTTCCCTGTTGCTCAGTGGCTTCCTACTGTCCAGAAGGACCATCTTGCCTGTTGAATCCTGGCATGCTCCGCATACCTGACCTACACTGGGAGCTGGGCCAAGGACAGGTAGCTGTTGGCTTCTGGGTGCCTTCCCTGTTCATCCTAGAAGCTGAAACTTCAAGGCCTGGCCAAATGCAGACAGGAGGAGGCTGAGCTCTACATTGGGCATTGCTGCTGCTGTGGACCCTCGGGACCCGGCCTGGGGAGCAGAGGGCAGTTGGTGCCTGTGGTCCTTCAGCCTCTAAGGCAGAGGCTCTGTCGGTACCATGAATTGTGCTTGTAGCATACATCTCAAGTTTCCAGCATTCCTTCTCTTGTGCCCCCAAATGTGTATTGTCAATGGTCCTGCCCAGGATTGCTGCAGTGTTACAGGAGCCCTTGCAGGGTGTCCTCAGAGCCACTCACTGTGCCAGACTGAGGAGGAACGCTTCGTTGACAGGCCTCATTACAGAGTGCTTCCCTCCCTCAGCATCTCCTGGCTCAGGGCTCTCAGGCTTTAGAGCCACCAAGGCTGCCTAGCCTCAGAGAGGAAAGGGTCCTCACAAAGGAAGGCCAAGGCAGGAAAAGCATCCCTCTTCCTCAGCAGAACTGGCCAGTAGGTGGCCAGTGTCCTGAGTGGATTCAGTTGTGTGCAGAGGCCCCAGCCCCGCTTCCCCTCCCTTTTCAGTTAGTGGTGATCATGTGATTTTCATTTCTGCCCTGTGTGATCAAGGAAGAGTCTTCCAGAAGGTTCTGACTTGGACATTCATAAATCCAACTCAAAGGCCTCAATGTCCCCCCTCCCGTTCTGTAATTACTGCAGTGCCCAGCCCAGTGTTGAACAAATTGTAGTGTGTAGTCTCATTATAAACAAATAAATACTTTCACTAGTCTCATCCTGTCTCTTCACATTGTGTGCTTTGCCTCTGTGGGATAGGACTGTGGGGTTGGGAGCTTGCTTGCCATCTTCTTGATGGCCCAACGTGCAGGCAACTGTCCTACAGAGGGGTGTGAACTTGGTGCAGGTTTCTGCTGCTGAAAGCAGCAACTGGGCTGCTTCTTAAAGGTCCTTAGCAGGTCAGCTGGCTCTCAGCTTTGAACTAAGACCTGGTCCAAGTGGGCAGCTGTATAGGTCTCTTCACCAACTCTGCTGCCCCGCCCCCACTGCCATGTAGCTTAGAGAAGGTGCCCAGGGTAACCCAGGCACATGGTCAGCAGAGGCTTTGGCCCTGTGTGCAACCAGAGTATATCCCTGGTGGATGCTGGATGTTGTCTGGAGACAATTCGGTGGTCACAGCCTAGACCTTTGGCATTATTGGGAGACCACAGAACATCCTCCCGGGCACAGGAGGAGGCCTACAACAAAGCCTTAATCCAGCCCCAACTACTAACAAACACCTGAGGTCTTCAACACCAGGAACCTGAAATCTAGTCCAGTTGGAAGGACACCTGGGAACACCAGTTCCCAGTTGGCTCCTATGGGGCCATAGATTCATCTAAAACCATGGCGACAGTGTGGGGTCCAAGGCCAACATGGCTCCCATAGTTGGTTCCCTCTTTAAACCAATCCCACATTTCACCCCTTTGCTCTTGGAATGCCATGCCCTATGTTTAGGCCTATTGAGACCTTGTTTGCTTTCTAGAGCTACCGGGCAGCAGCTCCTCATACACAAAACTTTCCCGGACCTGGCTCCTGACATACCCCCAGGAAATCTCTCTGGGATTGGTGTTGAGTGGATTGACTTAAAAACAAGCAGACAAGAAGGTGCAGGCCGTGGCTTTTACTGAGATTATACCTGAGGACTCCCTGGCCTCTCAGGAACCCGATTCTCTGCTCGGCCTGGCTTCCCAGGTACAAGTGGCTGACCGGAGTTTGGGAAGGCTGCAAGGGCACGGGCATGCTTCCATTTCTTCTGTCCCTCCATTTCCTCCTCCCTCCCTCCTCATACTTTCCCCAGACTAGCCCTGGTCTGGTGCTGGGCAACTATGGGGGCCATCTCAGTGGGGAGGGCTGCTGCTGGGACTGAGCCCTTCCTCAGTAAACCTGGCCTCCTCCTCTTCGGCCATCCTTCCCCTACTGTCCCCAGCCCTGGCACTTTGGCTCCTTATGTCCTCTCCAAGGGCCCAGAGCGGGTTCTCTTGCACAAGGGACACATGGTCTCCTCCAAGGCTCTCCAGGACCTCTTGGGCCTGAGTCCCAAGCCCTCAGGGGGACCAGACTGGGAGGGGACACCCTTGGCTGGGTCCATGCTGGAACTGGAAGCTGAGGAAAAAGGAAAGAGAAGTCACTCAGAGGGACCCAATCTGAAACCTTGGGTCCTTAGACCTTATAACCTTCAAGACAATTAACTGAAAGGCTTGGTTGGTACTCCCTTGAAAGAACTAGTGAGGGTGAGAAAGGGATGTCAGTGGGTCAAGCTTGAAATGTCATGTATCCTAAAATGAAAGAACTGAGACAGTCCAAGGTCCATCAAAATAGTGAGGGTAGGAACCCGGAACTCTTAGCCCCAGATGTCCTCTGCCTTACACCTCCTCCCGAGAGGCCTTTTGCTCTGGTCCAGTTGCATACTTCCACCCTTGAGATATCACAGGACTCTGTGCACATCCTTGTTTTAAATCAGTAGTGGGCCACACGGATAGAAAAGCTAAACAAGATCTTGGCCCCTGGAGCATGACGTTACTTTAGTGTGTCTTGGCCACTGTGTCCTTTCCTAGTTCTTGGCAGAAGGCTAGGGAATGCAAAAGGCCATTTGGGTTCCCTTAAGTTTTCTTTCATGTCTCCAGTCCTGCCTTAACAGCACTCTCACCTGTATTTCCCAGGCTGTCCCTGGGCAGTTGGGCTTCCAGAAGGGCTGAGCAATGGCTGTTACCTGGACCCAGGGTCCTCTGTGGCAGGTCCAGGGGCCAGGCCGAGCCTTCTGGCCGTGGCAGGCTGCCCCCAGCCATGAGCCGGCCTAGCCAGTGGCTTCCACATTGGCCAGCGGGCTGCATGTGGCCTGGCAGGTAGAGAGCCAGGCTCCGGAGGTGACGCAATCGGAAGTTCTTGGGCTTGCTTCCCTGGGCACCAGGGCCCTGCTGCTGCTGGGCCCCCAGCCCTCCCTCATAGATGTTGGGTGGTGTGTCAGGGTGGCTGGGACGTCCTGGGGCCCAGCTCACTGCATCTGCAAGAGAGAGAGCAGGAGGGTGGTGCAACTGGGGAAAATGCAGCTCATGTGATAGGCTCCACCTCCAGGCCGTCCAGCCTCAGTTCTTGTCTATTCCCACGACTCTCTGCTCCCCAATCAGAGGGGCCTAAGAAGTCTAGGACTTTGGCTCCAAGACCCTGTTCAGCACTTCAAACCTTTTTTGTGCCCTCTACCTCAGAAAGCGTATGTGGGTGCCAGTATAAGCGCAGTGGGTACAAGAGCACGACTGGCCCAGTCATACAGCCTAGATCAAGAGTCACTCCCCTCCCAAGCATGCACGTCCCTGGGATCTCCCCAGTAGCTTTGGGCCCAGGATGGGACAGGGTGGCATCTGTGCTGCCGCTCCGCCCAGGCACCTTCTCTTATTCGAAGCTCAGAGAATGCACAGACCAAGGCTTCCATGGAGGGCCAGTATGGTGGGGGAGGAGTGGCCAGGCCTTGTGTGCAGCAGGATCTGCTCTCCCCAGCCTTAGGGGTGGGTCTGCAGGTCTCCCAGGCAACTGGTCCTTATGATGTCACAGTATGGACTCTAGTCTTCCTGGGACCCCTAGTTAGGAGAGGACGGTATCAGGTCAGGGGCAGGGTGGGAGGTAGGGCAAGGGAAGGGGCCAGAAACTTAGGATAAAGTCACTGGTCCCCAGATTCAGCCAAGCCACATAAAACAAGTTTAGCTTTGGCATGCTGAAGAGTCCTTCTCCAGGGTGATTTTTTTTTTTATTTTTTTTTATTTTTATTTTTTTAGGGGCCTCGGTTTCCTCATCTGTGGTTTAGAGAATGAGAGTTTAGAATACAAACCTGGAGAGATCTGAATCATACTGAGAAGGTGGTTAGACAATTAGATGGTTAGACAACCATCTAATTGTCCATTTTCTCCTAAGTTGTTAGGTAGTGTGTGGATAATGTCAGGGTTTTGTTTTGTTTGTTTTTTGTTTTCTTGTTCATGTGGACAAACTGGAAACTCTTGTTGGTGGAAAGAGAAAACTATATCTACTTTGGGATCTTAACTCCATCAAAAAACTTTTCATGTTTCCTAACCAAAAAAAAAAAAAAAAAAAAAATTTAGCTCTAGGTTTGACATCTAGGTTTACAAACCATTGTTTTTGTATATAGATACTAGCGGAGTTTCATTTACTTCTGTGGGTCGCTCATTGTTCCAAAACCATTTAATGCAAAGACTATTCTCTGTTCAAATGCATAGTCCCCTATGTTAGACTGGCCACAAACGTGTGGCCCTATTACACACACTATAAATCCTTAAGTATCTATTCCTGATCTGTACCACAAATGTCCAGCGCCTACCTATCTTGGGACTTTGCCTTCCTCTTCGCCTACCCTTCTTGGCTCAGCTCTTCTCTCCCTAGCCCTTTTTTTGTCCCTGTTGTCCTCGACTCGTAGCCGTCACCAGGGAGGGTTCCTTGCTGAGCCTGGGCTGACGCCCCGCGCACTCCCAACTCAGAATTAACCAGTTTCCAGGACAACCTCTGGCGCACGGCTCTGGGCACCGATTTCCGGCCTGTCGTGAAGATTGACTAGCTGTGCGCGCACGAAACCCCTCCGGGTGTAGCCCTGGAATTCTTCGTTCCCATCGTTCTGCGGATACTTTATGCGGCTTCGACTGCGGAGTTTAGCTGGAGACTCAGCCACTTAAGGTGATAGCGATCTCTCTATAAGGTGAGGCATTGGAAGCCACAACCGCACCGGAGCCAAAAGCGTCCAATGAATGGTTATGATGCTGCGCAGCTCGCAAGGTGCGAGGCGCCACCTGCTGGCCTGTGTCCTGCACATGCGCACACCACTCCTCTTTGCTTTCCGTCTTGTTTGGGCCTGACCGCACGCTGTCCTAGTGCCCAGCGGGTTGCTATAGAGACCGGCGAGCGCTGGGCCTGGGAACTCTAAAGAGACGTGCAGCCGTACCCCAAGTGGACTCCTGGGGACCAGAGCACCATGTCTTTCCGCGACCTCCGCAGTAAGGCTACACTCGGCTTTCCTGTGGGCTTCCCAGATGCTCGGGGCTCCCCTGCCGGACTCCTTCCTAAGCCTCAGGCCCGTCAGGCTGGTGGTCCCCAGACCAGCCAGGGGCTGACAGAACTTTCCAGCACCTTTGGAAAGTTCTGTCGGTCACTGGCCGCGTGTGGCTAGAATACTTGGAATCTGTCTCGAGCGGCTGAGGAGCTGATTGTTTAATTTTACCTCATTTTATCTCAGTTTGGCACAGCCACCTTCGCAGCCGCGTTTGAAAGGTCATGAAGACTTCCTCTGTGTTTGTAGAAAGAACCAATAAAACCGAGGAGGCGAATGGATGAATGGCCATTGCTGCTAGGTTTTTTGTTAATTTCCGAGGGTTTGTTGTTGTTTTGTCTTTTACAATCTGTCACATGCTGTTCTCTGTGTGGGCATTATTTCGTTTACTCCTAGGCAGTTCGAATGCCCTGTGCCCAGAGAGGAGGAAACAGGCAGCAAGAGGTTAAAGTAATTTGGACAAGTAATGGCTAGAACGAGCAGCTTTGGAGTTTGAATCCAGGTTTTCTGAACGCTAAATACTGAGCAGAGAACTTTGCGGGAGAATGGAGAAGTGGACTAATAATATTCATTACTGCTCTTTGGGGGAAACATCTGTTCCATTTCACTCTTATTATTCCTGGTTTTAACTCCAAGAGAAGTAGCTAGAAAGAGTGACAGGACTGTGTGACCCAGAATCTGGCTTCAGTTGCTGAAGAGTAGCAGCTACTAGGAATGTCTTCTGGGATTTGAGGATATTTGAATGTGTAATGGTGGCTGTCCCACATAGTTTTTGACTTTGCTAGGATCATTGAATAGCGATGTACCGGAAAGAGTGTTTAAGAAGAGTATTTCAGAATGTTTACCTTAGATAAATGCTGTATAGTTGTGTAATGCATGAGACTGTCCCCATTTAACAGTGGAGAACTTGACAGCTACTGCTTAGCTGAAGGAAGTGTTTAGGCAAAGCCTGACTTAGGGGAAAAGCTCTTACTTATTTTCTACCATCTCTCTTTTCCAAGGTCTTCCAAGGTCTGGTGCAATATGTTCTGCTTTATTGTCCAATTAGAATAGTCAATAAGACATTTTAATAGCTGTCTTCAATAAGCACCAGTAGACATTACATAACCATAGCCAGGAAACATGTTCAAGATCTCAGCATATTATGGAACTCAGAAATGTTGGTCATGTTCATTTTTTCTTTTCTTTTTCCTTTTTGTTTTGTTTTTGGTTTTGAAGAGAAGGTTTTTCCTGTGTAACAACATCTCTAGCTGACCTGGAACTTGCTTTGTAGATGAAGTTGGCCTCAAACTCACAGAGATCCTTCTACTTCTGCCTCTTGAGTTCTGGGATTATAGGTGTGCACCACAAAGCCCGCCTTTGTGTTCATCTCTGAATATCACTTTCTTCATTTTTACTTTCTCCTGTCTTTCAAGCAGTGTCGCTTTTTTTCAGGTATTCACAATACTGCTGTTTACTAATCTGCTTTTACAGTAAATCTAAATGCTGTGTATAGTTCAACCATTCTCTTAAAATTTCTCTGCATATGAGGTAACCGATCTTTGAAACTTATGTCATGAGAACCATATGTGCTCACCTTGGAAAAAAAAAAGTTTAATCTTGATCTTCATCCTACCCTAGGCATTCCCTTGAATTACCAGTATCAAAATTTTTTTCTCATGATGTTTTATGAGGTTAGGTAGTTTTTATTTTGAATAGTAAAGAGGCAGCTATCAAAGAGAAATTAAAGCCTCAGCTAGCACCTGAGCCTTATTTTCCTGAAGAAAATTTCCTCCCATTGAACGTTAAATGTTTTTCAAGTGTTGGATAAGATCTTGTTTCTTATCTCCCTTTTCTTTCCTCGCTAAAGTTGCTGGACTCAGCATCTAGAGCTTCACTAAGTTGGGAAGAGCCAACAAGAAGGGAAAGCAGAAAGAATACGATTAACTACTTTACAAAAGGAGTTGCGGCTTGACGAGGGCTGATGGAATTGTGTTCTATCTTGGACAGATTTCACAGAGATGATGAGAGCCTTGGGATACCCACGACACATTTCAATGGAGAATTTCCGCACACCCAACTTTGGGCTTGTCTCTGAAGTGCTTCTGTGGCTTGTGAAAAGGTTAGAATGCACTTTATTCACACTCAGCGTGAGTAGTTGTTTTCATTCATTAGCTAACTGGAAACTGTTATGATGTAAAAGAATATAGCGCAGTCTGCACAGGATGAACTTAGTTGTAATTTTTGGAGAGTTGCCAGGCATGATGGCGCAAGTAGCTCTCTGTTAGTTCAGGGTCAACCTGACCTACATGCCACGTTCCAGCCTAGCCAGGGCACATAGTGAGAGACCCTGTCTCAAATTTTTAAAAAATGAAAGAAAGAAATCAGCAGAGTTTAAGAACATAGAGGGAGATTACTGTTCTCATTAGAGAGCAGGTACAGGCTCCACTTCAGCCCCTCCCACAAAATGACAGGGACCTTCTTGCACACTTAGGATATTCTGCATTAGAAATATCGTAGACATGGCTGGGGAGCTAGCTCCAAGTTTAAGAGCATGGATTGCTCTTTCAGAGGACCTGATTTGATTCCAGCACTCATGTTGCGGGGCTCACAATGCCAACCCCAGCTCTAGGAGGATCTTACACCTATAACCTCAGCGGCCACTGGCACTCATGTGCACATACTTACACACACACCCACACATACACGCAATTAAAAATAAACATAAATCTAAAACAAGAAATAACGTAGATTTCTATTGTGTTAAAAGTCTTATCTAATTAGGATTGGCAACCTTTTGTGTTAGGAACCAGATAGTAAATATTGTGTGTGTTGTTATACATAAAATCAATCTACATGAGATGTCTGTTGAATATTCTGAAGTTACAGGCAGTCGTGAGCCATCTGACATTGGTGCTAGGAACTGAAGACGGGTGCTCTGGAAGAACAGTATATGTTCTTTAACCACTAAGCCACCTCTCCAATCCCTTGTCTTTGCTTTTAAAACTTAAAAACTATTTTTTTAAATTTCTGTTTATTTACCTTATAACCCAAGGGTGCCCCTCCCTTCTTTCCTTACAGTCCCCACTTGCCTTCCTTCCCCCTTCCCCTCACCCCTTCCCTCTCAGAAAAGGGGGCCCCCTCCCCAGCACATCATGTCACATCAGGACTGAGCATATCCTCATCCCCTGAGGCCAGGCAAGGCAGAGCTGCCAAGGGAAGTGGTCCAAAAGCAGGCATTAGAGAGGCCCCTCCATTTGCCGGGCACCCATGTAAAGCCCAAGCTGCCCACTGGCCACATGTGCGCAGGGACTAAAAATGATTTTTATCTTTCAGGGAGCCTTGGTGAAGTATCAGTAAACCAAAGTAATTTCAACAACTCTGCCACTTCTTAAAATGAATGATTTAGCCCTAGTGTCGTGTCTTGTGCTATCAGCCTAAGCACAGTCTTGCTTATTTTCATAAAAGTTGGAAGTCTGAGGTAGATTTAGTTTATAACCTGGGTCCCATACTTGGTTTGTTTACACTTATTGCTATGTGTGCATGCATGTGTCACGTGTCACGTTATGAGTGTGGAGATGAGAGGACAACATTGCTGAGTTGGTCATCTCCTCTTATCTTTATGCAGGCTGTGGGGGTTGACTGAGGTTTCCAGGTTTATACAACAAGCCCCTTTACCTGCTCAGCATATGTGTATGGATTCATGCTAACCACAGCATACATGTGGAGGTTACAGAACAGCTTGTAGTTGGTTCTCCTCTTGCGCTCTGTAAGTCCTAGAGGTCGAACTCCGATTGCGAGGCTTGGTAGTAGTCCTGTTTACCCACTGAGCCATCATGTGGTCTAAGTCACTGTATCTCCGTTGTGGGTTGGACTTGCTCCCTGGGTATTCTGTTTGCGTGGAAACTTCTGCTTAATTGTATTGCCTTGGAAGGCCAGAGAGCCCCATGTTAGCTATAGTCAGTCACCCACCTTCTGTTCTATGCAGCTCTGGCTGTCCTGGACTTGCTTGGTAGACCAAGCTGGCCTCGAACTCACAGAGATCCTCCTGCCACTGCTTCCTGAGTGCTGAGGTTACAGGTATGTGCCACCACACCTGACTTTGAGAGACTTTGTGTTGGATTGGCTCATGCTTGTTTTCTTTCTGGTAGGTATGAGCCGCAGACTGACATCCCTCCAGACATTGAGACCGAACAAGACCGAGTTTTCTTCATTAAGGCAATTGCCCAGTTCATGGTTAGTTGACAGTTATTTTATGGACTTATCAAATAAATTAGAAAAAAATGAATCCTAGTTGGGACTATTTTTGAACTATGTACTTTCTAAAACCATTCCATGGCTAGGTTTCTTTGGAACCACTTGACCACAGTGTGTTTATTTGTCTTTTTGACCCATTACTTGTATGGTTTTACTTGTTTATTTTTGGATAACAAAAAAAAAAAAAAAAATTTTAGATCATGAACTTATACAGAGTAAAATGACTTTTTGCCTTGTCTGGCCTGGCCTGAGTTACAAGCATAATAACTGCTACTTTTAATTGATTCCAGAGTTTGTTTATATATATTTTAGCAAGTAATAATGATATATATAATATGTAAATAACAACATACATATATACACCCTTTTATAGACGCTGTGTAGCATCTTGCTTTCTTCACTCAATGGTATGTTTTGTAGAACTTTTCAAATCCATATAGAATTTCCTCTCTTACACTTAAGTTACTATTGCTTGTTGTTATTCACATAGGTATTTAGGTAGTTTACAACCTTTCCTGTTTGAAACAATTCTGTAATGAATAGCCTGTGGTTTCCATTTCCTATGTGAGTTTATGCTTAGAGTAGTTCTTAGAATTGGAACTACTGGGTCAAAGATATATGCATTTGTAGTTTTGGTGTCTTTTCCCAGGTTGCTCTTTATCACAATATGGGACACCTACAATATTTTATTTTTTTAAGGATAATTATTTATCCTTAATTACTGAGTTGTGTCAGTTTCTGGCAGAGACATTTTTAGGTTACCTATATGGGATTTGGACTGTTCCTGAAAAGGGCCTTTGACTTGGAAGCAGGGTGTGCTGGTGCACACTTCTAATTCCATTACTTAAAGGATAAGACGGGAGAATCGAGAGTCTGAATCTAGCCTGAACAGCTACATAGTGTCAGGCCAGCATGGGTTATATAGTAAGACCCTGTCTGTCTGTCTCAAAACAGGCCACAAAGGCACATATCAAACTCAACACTAAGAAACTTTATCAAGCAGATGGGTATGCCGTGAAAGAGCTGCTGAAGATCACATCCGTCCTCTACAATGCTATGAAGACCAAAGGGATGGAGGGCTCTAAAGTAGGAGAGGAAGACATCAGCAAATTCAAGTTTGATCTTGGCTCTAAGGTAAGGGTGATGAAGTTTTTGGCTAGGAAATGTTTATTTCTCAAACTTGGCACTAGAGTATGTCTAACTTGCTCACTACTTTCCTTGTTGGCTGACTGAGGAGAGTTTTTCATCTTGTTAGTATTGGGATGAAAGCAAAACTCAAAATAAATCCACTTGTTTTAAAGCCTAATTTTAGCAGATTGTGTTCAGACACTGAGGATACGGGTATAAACAGAAAGGTCAGAAATCCTGGGTTCCTTTGGCGTAGTAGTTGGAGGACTCAGAGATGAACAACAATGATAAAACCATGGAAGGTCTGATGCAGCCAGTGCCTCGGAGTGCAGCAGAGCAGTGTGGGATGGAATGTGCTGAGGGGCAGGGCCGTTACACATAGTGCCTTCAGAGGGGCCTCCAGGTATGATGACTTCTTGGCAGAAGTGAGAGGGACAGCCCAGGCCATGAGTGAGAATGGGGGCTAATGTCCCGAGATGACAAATGCTTTGTATGTTGGAAGAAAAGAGAGGAAGCCCTCTGTGGAAGTAAAGAGGGGAGTATAAACCCTCTGGCCTCAGAAAAGCCTTTGACTTTTCCTCTGGGTTGGGAAATGGGGTTTCAGCAGAGATGTATAAGTTTTGAACCTCCTCTTAGCCAAACAAGGTGGCAGGCACCTGTCTTCTGAGCTGCACGGGAGACGGAGGCCGAATGATCGTTGAGTCCAGGAGTTGTAGGCCAGCGCTGAGAATTAGAAAGTCCCCTCTCAGAAAAGGCAGGGGCTGGGGATTTAGTGCTATGGAGGAACTCACTCAGCCCTGAGCTGCCCGGTCGCTGAGCTGTTACTCAGTTACCGTGGTGGTATACCCAGACTTCAGGCTAGAGGAAATAGCAACTGCTCATTTCATCTCTGCCCATGAGATGGGCATCTATCCATCTCGGACCTGAGTCTGGAAGTTTCCACAGACCTGAGATGGGAGAAGGATCAAGAATGGAAAATGAAGCCGAGGCAGTGACAACACACACCTGTAATCCGAGCACTTAAGAAGCAGAGCAGGCACATCTCTGTGAGTTCGAGGCCAGTCTGGTCTATAGTGAGTTTCAGGACAGCCAGGGCTACACAGGGAAACCTTGTCATTAAAAAAAGCAAAAAACAAAAGAAAAGGATGGAAACTACTAGGTTACTGTGTTAGGATGGAAAATGTGTCTCTAGGCCTTTCTCATATCTTGCCATAAAAAGGCCTCAGCAGAAGCAACTAAAGAGGTTCTCAGCCCAAGGCTCAAATGGGAAACAGATGAATGAAAAACAAAAATTCTCAGATAGGAATACACATTAATCTTGGAGCTCTTCTCTCTGGGGCCCCAGAGAAAGCACTGTGATTATTATGCTTGAGCCAGAGCTCACAACTGAAGTTCAGACATTATTAAAAGTTAATTTATGTGTGTGCATACACAGTGTCACAGTAGACAAGAAGGTCAGAGGTCAGTCTGAGAATTGATTCTCTCCTTCCATCACATAGATCCTTGTCATCAGTGGCAAACACCTTTTACCACATGAGCTATCTGACCAGCCCAGAATCAGAAATACCTTGATGGTAATTTTTATGGGTTTGGATATGAGTTGAGGTAGATGAGATGACATGAGATCCTCAAGTCATGTTGCCAGACTTGATGTAATGATGTTCTAGGACTGCATCTGGCCTGTATTCTTTGGGAGCCACTGGTGGAACTGGCTAACATAATTAAGAAAATGAGCTCTAACATTATCTAATTTTTAAGTAACTGAAAGGTGAAAATAGCCAGTGTGACTAGTGAAAATTTTGTTCTGAGTTTGACTGTAGACATTAAGTTTATAAGTTCCTTTGGATGTCCAAGTGGAGATGTCTAGCAAGAGTTTGTATGTGATGCTGAAGCTGGAGTTAGAAGGCATCAACATGCAGGGGATTAAAACCATGGGTTATAAGTATCTGTGAGGAAGGAGATGCCAGAGACTGAGAAAGAAATGGGTGTGCTTGATGCTAGGCAAGCAGGCAGGAAAAGCAGGTAGAACAGGAGAGTGGTACCCTGGGTCTTATGAAGAGAAGCTAGAACTGTAGGGGTTCCTCAGAGCAGGACCAAAAGAGAGAATTAAGAATTGTTGCTGGGAGGTTGAAGTAAAGAGAGAAGGTAAGGGTTACTTGTTCAAGAGGGGGAGGGAGAACAAGGATGCCTCCTTGGAAATTTAACGTATTGAAGGAGGAAGAGGATATGCACACCCTAAAAACGTCTGAATGCTGAGAGTTGTTAACGTCATCTTCCTGGCAGTGGGAGCCCAGGAGATTTTAAGTGCTTACTGAAGTTGGCTTCCCGGAGCTTCATAGCAACTCCTTGAAGGAGAGTCTAAGGCATTGGCCTTGGGATGGCACGGTAGAATGTCTCTCAGGTGCCCCTTTGATCATTCTATTAGCGACCTAGTCCAAATAGGAAGCATGTCAGCTTTTTGTTGTTTATACCTCCTAGTTGTGAATTCAGTTTGACTTTGCAGTCAAACTGTATTTTTTTTATATTCAGTTTGGATTTCTGAGAGACCAGGTGTCCTGAAATTGGTCCCATTTGAACTTTGTCAGTGTTTCCTAAGTTGGTGTCCTGGGTTCTGTTCTACAATAGTAAATAGGGCTGCTAAAACATGTGCCCTGTAGTTATATACCTGCCTGAAGGAAGTGATTGAGGTTGACAGAGGGGCAGCTGAATGCCTATTGAAAAATGAGGGTCTTTATTTGCAATTTCCCTTCCAGATTGCAGATCTGAAAGCAGCCAGACAACTTGCTTCTGAAATCACTGCCAAGGGAGCATCTCTGTATGACTTGCTGGGAAAAGAGGTTGAGCTGAGGGTGAGTAGTGTTCAGTTAAGGAAGGAGAACTGTCTTTGCTTCTTGTCCTGTCATTCTTCCAGTTTAGACTCACCTGTACGGAGTGAGTGGGCTACTGTATGGGAAACTGGTGTAGCGTATGAACCTTTTCCTGATTCTACTGGATACTGGCCCACTGGTTTTAACCTTTTCTTTTTTTTAATTAAAAATGTTTTTCATACAATGTATTTTAATCAAAGGGGAAACCTTTTTTAAACTCTCCCAGATCCTCAATCTCTTATACACCCAACTCTATGTTGGTTTTTTTTTTTTCTTTCTTTAAAAAAAAAAAAGAAAAAAAGCATGGAGTCCATTTTGTGTTGGCCAACTGCTCATGAGCGTGAGGCTTGCCCTAGAGTGTGGTTAATATCCAGTGGCCCTCCATTAAGAAAACTGATTTTCTTTCTCCTGACAGCCATCAATTGCAAATAGCTCCTTGGTTAGGAGTAGGACTTTGAATGCTGTGATTGTTAATATCTTTATTTTTAGCCTCTAGGTCAGAATTGGCAAATGTATGATGTGAGGCTGTGACTTTCTCCTTTGCCTCTTCTCGGCATTGCTCTCAACAGTGTACCTCTCGCTCCATGGCTCCCAGAACTCACTGTCCCCAGATGTACCCTGAGTTCTTTATTAAACCGCTTTCATGCTGATGTCACTGTTGTGGAGTATGATCTAGGCATTAGAGTTTCAAGGCTTTCCCAGGTGATTATAACATAAGCGTTTGTGGCCAGTGATCTAGGCAGCACTTTGAGACAATGTTCCTATGAAATTTAACTTACTGTACAGTGCCAGTCATACAGCCTGCACCATCTGCTCCATTTAAAGTGACTGTTAAGCATGGTTCCTGAAATTTGCATCAGGATTCTGACAGAACAGCAGTTTGGGAACCACAGGGTTAAGAAGAAAAGTACTACTGAATCCTTCTGTGTACTCACTGAAGCGGTTAAGCATGCATTCTCCATCTAACGTTTCCTACTTTAAACATTTCCTTTCCTTACTTTCTCTCAAGAATGTCAGCCTTCCTTGCCCTCTCACTGTTTCAGCATCCACTGTAACGCTAGCTTTACCTAGCTTCCATTTCTGCTCTGGGGGTGAGCACAAGTGGAAGGCACAAACAGCAAGTTGTGCTGTGCTTAGTTTTTTTGTTTGTTTGTTTGTTTTGGTGGGGGAGTGGAGGGTTACCCATGAAATTTAGAAATAAAGGTAATGGACATTGGTTTAAGGTTTGCCAGGGGCACATGGGCCTTGAGCTGAAAATGAAGACTTGCAGTCTGAGGAGAGCCCAGGCAGGCAGTAGAGGGCATTTATAGAAGGGGACAGTGATGGGAATGTTTTGCACACAGATGGACACTATTGCAAAATGTTACTTTTATTTTCTTATGTGTCAGAGATTGCATTCCAGCATTCCAGGCTTGCACGTGCTGAGCCATAGTCTACCACTGAGTTAAACTTTGGTGAATTATTGTGACATAAGTGTCTCACATACTTTGCGGGACATTAGTGGGCATGAAGGTGTGCATCTGTAATCCCAGCAGTTGCGGAGTCTGAGGATGTGGGGAGGGGATTATGAGTTCAAGCACATCGGAGGAAACATAACAAGGCTCTCAAGAAGAATTGGAATTAATTGAAATTAAAAACTGAGCTCCCTGTCTCAAAATGTGTACGTAATTTTATTTCTCCTAGGAACTAAGAACAGAAGCCATTGCTAGACCTCTAGAAATAAATGAGACTGAAAAAGTGATGAGAATTGCAATAAAAGATATTTTGGTAAGAGTATATTGCTTTTATTTCTTGGTTTTGCATCTGGGACTCAAAAAATATGATTTTCTGTGTGCACCAGATAGAGTAAGAGGGGCCTAGAAACAAGAGGTCCTTCAGGAGAAACTTAGAGGATATTTTAGGATTCCGACATTAAGGCTATACTTTTTCTCCAATAAGTAAAAATAATTTTACTAAATTACTGTGACACACACCTTTGATTTCAATGCTCAGGAGGCAGAGGCAGGTGGATCTCTGAGTTCAAGGCCAGCCTGGTCTGCAAATCGAGTTCCAGGACAGCCAGAGCTACAGAAAAATACTGTATCTCAACACACACACACACACACACACACACACACACACACACACACACACACA
>NW_026588752.1:5227185-5275433 GCF_907164565.1 Psammomys obesus | reverse complement strand
ACACACACACACACACACACACACACACACACACACACACACACACAAATTCACCAGTTTTAAAGTAATTGAATAGTAATTCAATATTTTGGTGAATATTATCCTATTGTATGTAGCCAATTCCTTACTGCCGGGCATGGCATTTAAACAATTTTAAGACTTTCTTTCTGTCTCTGTGTAGAAAAGGGTTTAGAACTGAGGGGCTTGTATACTAGACAAGTACTTTACCTTTGAGTTATAGCCCAGCCCTTAATTCTAATCTGCACTATAACAGCTAGAATGAGCACCATCTTTTCCAACTCACCTATCAGTTAAGTTTTGTTAGAGATTCATACACCTGTAGCTACATCATTTACATCATTTATTCATGTATGTACATATGTACATAATCTACCATCACACTTTTATAAGCTTGGCCTATCACCTGGATCTTGACTTTTAAATGCCATTTCCTTTAATAGAGCCAGAGCACCCATGAAAAATGGCTTATTCCAGAACTAGTTAGGGCCAGGCTTGGTGTCGCAGGCCTGTAAACCTAGCTCTCGGGGAGGCAAAGGCAAGCGGATCTCTGTGTGTTTGGGGCCAGCCTGGTCTATAAAGAGTCTAGGACAGCCAAGGCTACACAGAGAAACCCTGTCTCAAACAACAAAACAGAACAACAACAACAAAACCCCAGCTCATTAGGAAAAATACAACATCCTATTGTGCCAGGAGTAACAAAGATGTTCAAAGGTTATCAGGGAGTCTGTAGGAGAGACAGGGTGCCCACTTGATGGGCTTCCTGTGACCATTGTTTACACATCAAAAGAAATGAATTACAATAGTTTGTTTTATAGTATAGAACAGTGAAATAGGACTGTTCTCAAATTAAATTCTCAGTGAAATAGGACAATTCTCAAATTAAAATTGCTTCAAGGAAGCCAGCAGGACAATAATTATTACAAAGAGAAAGAGCCAGTTCTTATGTGACGCCCAGCATCAGTCCTCAATCACACATCATCAGTAAATAACTTGAAGCTATGACATCTCAGAGGATAACGTCTCCTCTGTGGTATTCCTGCTAAAGTTGCATAATCTGTATCTGTCTGACAAAGCCAGACTAGAAGCATTCTGTCAGTTAGCTGGCTGACACTTGCCAATAAGTGAGGTCCTGAAATCCAGAGGAAGCTGAAGAGCACCGCAGAAGCATGACAGCAGACGGCTTGGTGGCTCCTGTCTACTATGTGTAACGTCCCTAAGACAAGCAGGAAGACAGGAATGAACCTGAGATTAGATGATGGCCATCTACTGTGCTCATGTCTGGTTGTAGCGTTCTTAATAGGAAATACAAAAAGGTTGAAGGTGATTGGACGCCACTGGCGGTTTCCTCTCAGTTTGGAGGAATTCTTTTTATTATATTCTCACTTTTCTTTAACTGTATTATTATTTCTAAATTTAAAATTTGTAAAGAGCCATATTCTGTGTACTGAATGTTAAAAAGCTAGTCCTCCAGAAGGGGCACAGTTAGACAGATCCTGTAAGCTCTTCATTGTCAGAAAATATGCTTGATAATTCTGAAAGCAAAAGCAAAACGGCAGCATGGGTACTTAGATGGGATTGTAGAGTATAGGCCAGTTATTTCCAAAAGCTGGAAATTTTTGTTTATACATTGATCTTTCTCACTTGAGAAATAGATAAAAGAAATAGATAAATTCCCTAAGCTGTAATATGACTTTGGATCATAGAATAGTCATTATCAGGAAGGGTTGTTGATTATGGGTGCTGGAGAGATGCATTAGTAGTTAAGAGCATATACTGCTCTTCCAGAGATCCAACTTTGGGTCCCAGCACACATTAGCCAGGTCACAACCACTTGAACCTCCAATTCCAGGGCATCTGGTGCTCTATTCTGGACACTATGGACACTGCATTCACATAGATATACACGATACACATCATTTTTCTTTTAACCTTTAAAAAAGGTTGTTTTTTTTAATTTTATTTTTCTTATTAGTTACATTTTGTTAACTCTGTATCCCAGCTGTATCCCGCTCCCTCCTTCCCTCCCCAATCCCACCCTCCCTCCCTTATCTCCCCCCTGCCCCTTTCCAAGTCCACTGATAGGGGAGGACCTCCTCCCCTTTCATATGACTCCGTTTTGTCAGGTATTTTCAGGACTGGCTGCAAAGCTCTCCTCTGTGGCCTAACAGTACTGCTCCTCCCTTGTGGGGTGGGGAGGTCAAAGAGCCAGTCATTGAGTTCCTGTTAGAAATAGTCCTTGTTCCCCTTACTATGGGAAACCAACTGATTACTGAGCTATCACAGGTCACATCCGAGCAGAGGTTCTAGGTTTTATCCTCTCATGGCCTTTGGTTGAGTGTCCATCTCAGAAAAGACCCTGTGCCCACATATGTTTGGTCCTTGTGGAGCTCCTATCCTTTTTAAAGCCAGGCATGTTGGCGCACACCTGTAATCCCAGTACTGCGGGAGGCAGAGGCAGGAGGATCTATGTGAGTTGGAGGCCAGCCTGGTCTACAAAGAGAATCCAGGACAGCCAGGGCTACACAGAGAAATCCTGTCTTAACAGACCAAAACAAAACAAAAGAGTTGTTGACTAAAAGGACCCACCTTCCTATTGAAAGGAATTTACACTTGTATTGGAATTTTTATTGCATTTGCATTCAATCTTTTTAAAGATTTTTATATGTATGAGTGTTTGCTCCTGTCACTTTTTGTTGTTGCTGTTGTTTTCTTTTAAGATAGGGATTCACGCTGTGGCTCTGGCTGGCCTGGAACTCACTATGTAGACCAATCTGTCCTCAGACTCAAAGATCTGCCTCCCTTGCCTTCTAAGTGCTAAGATTAAATACATGCACCACCATGCCTGGCTCTCTAGTGATTTTTAAAGGAAAAAACTCTTGAGAAATAGTGTACTGAGCTGGAGGTACAGCTCAGTGGTACAGTACTTGTCTAGCATGTGTAAGGCTTTGAGACTGATCCCTAGGCACACACAAAATGTCCACAGAAATGATAAGTGTACACACACACACACACACACACACACACACAAATGAGGCCATAATTCACTGGCAATAATTGTAGTTTCAAAAGATGCCCTGTCTGAGAATCCTAGAGAGTGTCTAGTCTTCTAAAGTCATTTCTTTGTGGTTTTGCAGAGACCTGGAGGCAGACAGCCAAAAAGATTTATGATGGTATATTAACACATAGGCAGAGTACCAGAGGGGAATCCACCAACTTCACACAGGGTTAGACAGTCATTACACAGGGAGGAGGCTCATTCACAGCCAGGTTGTGCTCCCGTTCCTGTGCAGTTCAGTTGGTGCTCTGAACCACAGGGCTCCGAAAACTACCTTCACAAAGCATGATTATGAAGCTAGCACACTGGGTCTCACCATGCGCACTTCAAGCAAACTTGCCCTTAGAAAGATAAGAATGTCTGTGGATATAGCCAGTGGTCTTTGACCCTGTAGAGCCGACAGCGCAGAGATTCTGTACCAGTGTGCTAGACCCTCTTCTAAAGCTGCATCTCACCAGAATGGCTGGTGGCTGCTCTTAAAGCCACTTCTGAACCGACTTCACCAGTAAAGCAGGTTCTCCATTTATAGTTGAGCTTACATAGAGGGAAAGGAACCTTGTCTGTCCATCAAAGTAGACAGTGGGTCAGAACTAAGGCCACATGACAGCTTGGGGGGGGGGGTCTGTGTGTGAGTTGGTGTGTGTGTTCACTCCCTCGGATGGTATTTGATAACCAGGGAGCAGCCCAAGAGAAGGCAGGCAGACAGCGCAAAGTGGTCAGTGAGTGCCCAGTCCTAACCCAGCAGGCTGGGTCAGACACTAGGCACCTCTCTGTCTTTATTAGAACATTCTTTCCATTTTTGTTTCCTTCCATGTCCTTCCATACACCCACTTTTCATGAAAAGAATGGTAATTTTTTTCTGTCAGTGTGTCCACTCCTGTCTCTGGAAATGGTTAACTAAGTTGCAGTGGGGCAGGGGTGGTGTTTTGTTGGTTTGCTTCTGTGTATGGTTTGTGCGATGTTGCTTTGCCAGAATCATTAAGCAGCTCTGTGTTGAGACAGCCCACCCCGCTGCCTCATCTCACTATTTTCTATTCAATGTAGGCTCAGGTTCAGAAGACTAAGGACCTGCTCAATAATGTGGCCTCTGATGAAGCCAACCTAGAAGCTAAAATTGAAAAGAGGAAATTAGAACTGGAAAGAAATCGGAAGCGACTACAGACCCTGCAGAGTGTCAGGTAGAGTAAGAGCAATGTCTGGAAGGTAGAAATAAGCCTGGAAGAATGTAAGTGGCACCAGCTGTCCACATATCACAAAGCAGTCGTATACACAGAGACGCTGTACAGTTTCCATGCTGCCTGTCCTAAAAGCAAACTGATCCACTCACTCTCTGCACTGCTTTTAACATGTCTGCAACATGGCCGAACTCTGGAGCCCGCATTAAAGTTTTTATGGTTTCTTGGAATATGAGACAAAGTAAATCCAGATGGTGGGATTTATACCAAGCTTGGCCTTCTAAAATCTTGCCATAAATTAGATTGAAACAGAACATACTTCCATCTTTTGGTTTGAATAGATTTTGGACTTTTCACTTTGTTAATTCCTCACCTGTCAGCAATTTATTTTTCTACAATTTTGGCTCAGTGGAAAAACAGTTCCACTTAGAAGTCTCACAGTGGCCAGAACATTGCCTGTGCCAATGGAACCTTTTGTGTTTTCCTCATATTTCCTTTGTGCTCTTCTCTTTACTTGGTTTATGCCTTCCCTCCTTGGCCTCAATCTTTTTGGTTTTTCTTTTCACAGTGTTGGGAGCGAGCACTGTCATAAACAGTAGGAACCAAGAGCAAGTTGCCCAGGTCCACACAAGCCACCCAGGGCCTTGCTCTGTTCTCTGCTGAAATTACTGCCACGAGAGTCTTTGGATTTAGTAACAAAGTCATCCTTAAAGCATAATTCATTCCACGCAAAACAAAAAGTCACCTTTTTGTTTGTTTGCTTGCTTGCTTGCTTTTTTCAAAACCGGATCTCACTTTATAGCTCTAACTGTCCTGGAACTCACTCTGTAGACCAAGCTGGCCTTGAACCAAGCAGAGATCTGCCTGCCTCTGCCTCCTGAGTGCTGGGACTGAAGGCATGTGTCACCACCCCCAGCAGGTTCCAAATCTATTTAGTAGAAAAGTTGCTCTGTTTAAAAAGTTTAGAGCTCTCTGTCCCTCTGTTTCATCCTGTGTCACTTTTCTGTGGCTGTGACAAGTTACCATGATAAAGGTAATTTATGAAAGAGCGTTTAGCTCAGTGGAATGAAGACATGGCAGCAGGAACAGCTGAGGATTGACATCTTGATCCCCAAGCAGGAGAAAGAAAGCACAGTGGGAATAGAACAAGTCTTTTAAAACCACAAAGCTTGCTCCTAGTGACACACCTTCTCCAGCTAGGCCACTCTTTCTCTTTTCCAAGCAGTCTCACCACCTAGGGACCAAGTATTCAAATATATGAGGCTGTCGGGGGACCGTTCTCATTCAAACCAGCACATTCCCTACTCATGTTATTTTAAAAACGTTCAGGGGCCGGCTTCAGCAGCACATATGCTAAAATTGGAACGATAGAAGATTAGCATGGTACCTGTGCAAGGATGACATGCAAATTTATGAAGCATTCCGTATTTTTGATATGGATTCTCTTGATGTCACAGACAAGCATCTGAGTAGCCAAAACTGATATTTCAGTGAAGCTGACAAAATCAAAGTCGCCCAAGGAGTTTCAGGGGCTGTATAGGACAATGGGTCTATCCACAAGTCCGTCCCTTACCTGATTGCTAGCATGCAGCATTTCTGTCGGGACATTCCTGTCAGTACTAAGGTTAGCCCAAGTCCAAGCCATGATGTACTCAGGGGAACTTAAATTTGAGAAGAGAAAATCCTCAGCTCAGATGGAGGTAGTGTCCACAGCCTCTATTCATATGAGAAGCAGCTTTTCTGAAAAGAGTTCCAGTATATACCTTGAATTTTTCAATAAAAGTTTGGTGGGGGAAACTGTTTCAGTCTCTCAACTCCTGGCCTAAAGGGACCCTTGTCTCTCAGTGCTTGAGCCACCACAGGAGACCGGACTTTTGGCGCATTCCTCTACAGCTAATTCTCATTTTTAAAAATGTTATATGTATGTATGTTTTGGCTGCATGTATACCCGTGTCCTGTGTGCATGCCTGCTGCATATGAAGTCCAGCAGAAGTTATCAGGTCCCACTGAACTGGAGTTCGGGTTATGAGCTGCCAGGTGGGTGATGGGACTTGAACTCTTGTCCTCTGGAAGAGCAGCCAGCACTCTTAACTGCTGAGACATCTCTCCAGCCCCTCATATTTTTTAAGGGCAGAGTTTTCCCATTAAAATTAATAACTACGCCAAGCATGATGACATGTGCCTGTAATCCCAGCACTCAAGAGAAGCAGGGAGAAAAGGAAGGAAGGAAAAAGGAATACTAAGAGGGAAAAAGAAAAGTTAGCCAGCCAGTTGGAATAGGCTTTTATGTTACAAGTTTTCATTTTATTTTGTTTTAAAAGAGCGCATATTTGCAGTAGCCTGTTTACCTGTGTGGAAGACTATGTTTTGTCATGTCCGTAGTAGATAGATGCTAAGATCACGTATGTATTTAACTCACTGATTTTGAAAGTCATATATAGCAGGTGACTGTGTTAATCCTACTGGAGCCTATGGTTCATGGAAGTGAAATCCACCCAACTACTTGCTAATAGATTTAATTCTTTAAAACTTTTTATTGATTCTTTCTGAATTTCACATCACATACCCCAAAACCATTCTTTTCCCTGCCTCTTTGTATCTGCCTTCCGCCCATGCAACCTCGCCCCACCCAAAAGAAAAGAAAATAACATAAACTTTTAAAAATCTCATTCTGGAAGCTGTAGAGTGCCCCGTTGTGGCTCACAGTACACCCTTTTGTCCACACATCTATACTTGCAAATGCCCGTTGCACTGAGTCATTGGTCTGTTTGAGGCCTCTGGCTTCTGCTACACTATTAATACTGGGTCCTCACAGGACTCCTCCCAGATATCCTGTTGTTATCCAGTGTCATGGAGACCCGGCAGCTTGGCATCTGCAGGACTGGCCCCTTCACGCACTCCAGCAGTTCATAGATGGGGTAGAGGTTGGGGTGGGCCAACTCAAAGCCCGGGATCTGGGCTGGTGGCCGCTGAGCTGGTCAGCCCGCCAGCGCTCCCGCACCCACACCACCAGAAGGCGCTCTCCAACACTGCCCCTGCTAGCTTACCCAATGCTGCAGGGCCAGCTCGTCTGAGCCCATGCCACAAGAGCCAGCTCTGCTGTGCTGACAGGTGACATGCAGAGCCCTCTTTTCCAAATGCAGTTTAATTTTTATTAAAAATATACATTCCTGGCTGGGTGTGATGACATACTTTTTTAATACTGGTACTTAGAAGATGGGGGTAGACAGATCTTTGTGAGTTCAAGGCTGATCTGGCCTACATAGTGAGTTCCAGACCAGTCAGAGCTACATAATAAAATTCTGTCTCAAAAAAAAAAAAAATATATATATATACACACACACACACACACACACACACACACACTCATTTCTTTCTGTACCTGTACTTCGGAAGGTCTGGAGGGCTTAGCATGGTGACACACATGTAAGACCCCAGCACTCAGGCTGGTCAGGAGTCAAGGGCAGCCTAGGCCACCTGAGCCCCTAACAAAAATCAACAAAACCTGGGAAGATGCATGTTACATCCAACGCACCAAACTGTAATTCTTTTCCATAATTTTCCTTCCAGGGTTTTATAAAGAATACATGGTTAAAAAAATAACTTCATTTGGTGGGTAGAGAGGAGAAAAGGCAAATTATTTTTAAGCAGTTTTCAGAGTGGGGACCTTGTATCGTTAGATGTATTTGAAAAAAAAGGCATGATGATGGAAGTTGGAACTCTTAAGTACAAATTTCAAACTACTGTAGGTGGATTAACTCACTTTTTGCTTCATCGCCCGTGTTAGGCCAGCCTTTATGGATGAGTACGAGAAGGTTGAGGAAGAGCTGCAGAAGCAGTATGACATTTATCTCCAGAAGTTTCGGAACCTGGCTTACCTGGAGCAGCAGCTTGAGGACCACCATCGGCTGGAGCAGGAGAGGTTTGAAGTAAGTCTGTGGCGTGTTACTCTATACTGAGACATACCAGCTTGTAAATATCAGTGTATGAAAAATACAGGTCTCCAGACTGCTCAATTCTTCTGCCTTGCTGACTGTATAGCCTGGATTCTTGATTGTCAAATAGTTGGCGTGTTATCGGGCTGTGGGCAGTGAGAAGTGGAAAGGGGTCAACTGTGACCTGTGCAGTGACCTAGAAGGCCCATGTGTGCTCTGCTCTTTTCCATGCCTAATACACAGGGCTTTTTTTAATGCTTAGTATAGCAAACAAAATTTAAAAGCCAGTTTTATTTCACTGGGTTTTTTCAGTCGTACATGTTCCTGTGTTATGTATCTGCATTTTCACATGTGTATGGGTGTGTGTGTGTGCATGTTCACAGCTGGCATCTTCCCCTCTCTGCCTTCTATATTGAAGCAGGGTCTATATTTGACTTTAAGGCTTGCCTATTTGACTTGAGCTGGACAACTTGCTCCACTGGTCCCCTTTCTGCCTCCCCAGCACTGACGTGACAGGCTGGCTGCCGTGTGTACTCAGTGTTTACCTGGTTTCTAGGCACCTGAACTGTGCTGCTCACATTATGCAGCAAGCACTTAGCCCTGAGCCCTCTCCCCAGATCCTCACTGTGCTTTTCTACAGTCATCAGGGCGGTTTCCTGTTTAAGGGGCGGGAGACCAGTGTCTCACTATGTTACCCAGAGCAGCCTCTTGCTTCAGCCTCCTACAGGCAGGAACTGTAAGAAAGATGCATGTCACCACTCCCAGTGTAATCAGTGCCCCACTTGACAACACACCTGACGTACTACTTCCTTCTGGCCCTACACCAGGAACTATAACCAGTTTTCCTTGTTTATCTTACCATCCTGACCTGACCGTAAGCATCTTTAGGATTGGAGTGGTGAAGCAGTACAGGCAGAAACAGGAAACTATTTTTGCTTTCTCTTGTTGTGAGCATGAAGGCTGTGCCTGTCAGCATTAGACACATTTCCTATGTCCTCCCTTGCAGGCACGTATGGCGGGCTTCTGTTGTGTCACTCACTTCTTTCAGAGCTGGAGTGGTAGTGGGGGGGGGGAGGGTGTAGGCTGCAGCATCAATCCCTGCACCATCTGCACAAGATGCTGGGTAGGTGACAGAGGAAGAGCACAGGTTTAGGGACCTCGTAGGCTGCTCAGGGAAACTTTAAAAAAATTTTTTAAAGACTTATGTATGTCTTTTTTGTATATTGGTATTTTGCCTGCATGTATGTCTGTGTACCATGTGCATGCAGTACTCTCAGAGGCCAAAAGAGGACATCCCCGGGATTGGTGTTACAGATGGTTGTAAGCCACCATGTGGTGCAAGGAATTGAACCCGGGTCCTCTGGAAGACCAGCAGGTATCCTAAGCCACTGAGCCATCTGTCCCCTTAAGCAACCTCCTAAGGTCTTGTTTGTTTTGTTTTGTTCTGTATGACAAACAGTGTGGTATTTACACAGTGGTGAAGAATCAGACCATCCACCAAAGTTTATCATTCTGAGTCTGGCTTTCCTCCTCCACAGGAAGCTGAAAATACTCTCCGTCTGATGCAGAATAAGCTAAAGGAAGAGGAAAAGCGACTGCTCAAGAGTGGAAGTAAGGCTGTTTGTTCTGACCGGTGTTCCAGCTTTGAGAAAGTTTACTTTTCTGTCTAAGATGTTTAGTGTGTGTGTGTGTGTGTGTGTGTGTGTGTGTGTGTGTGTTCATGCCAAGTCTGCAAGTGCAGGTGTGGTGTGCTGCGGTGCACATGTTGAGGCCAGAGGACAACTTTAGGGTTGGGTCTCTCTCCTTCTACCTTTACCTGAGTGCCTGAGGTCAAACTCAGGCCAGCAGGTTTGCACACACCGTTAAGTACACCATAAGTTACTTATGTTTCTCTAGCAAAGCTACTTACGTTTAAAAAGTATTTTTAAATTTTAATTAACTTCTTTTCTCTCATTTTTTAGTGTGGTAGAACAATGGATAATCTGTGCCCTCTTAAATACTAACAAATCTGCCATTGTTGCCTATGTGTTGGGACTGTTAGCCTGGTGCTTTGTGGGACTCAAACATTGCGAGTAGGTGTATCTCTGACTCTTTTTTTTTTTCCCCCTGCTCTTGAGATTCTTTTCCTCCTATTGGGTTGCCTTGTCTACCCTCAATATGAGGGTTTTTGCTTTGTCTTATTGTATTTCTCATCCTGTTTGGCTGTCGTCTCTTGGAGGCCTGCTCTTTTCTGAAGAGGAAACGAAGGGGCAGGGTAGATCTAGGGGAGAGGGGAGGTGGCAGAGAGCTAGGAGAAGTGGAGGGAGGAGAAACTGTTGTTGGGCTGTATTGTATAAGAGAAGAATCTATTTTCAATAATAATAGTGATGATAGTAAAAGCTTGCTTCCAGTTACATAGCCTCTAACTAACATCCATTGATTATGATACTTACAACATTTGTGTCTGTTTAAATGCTACAGTTAGCTTGAACTCTGTGTAATAGGTAATTATGAAAGAAAATTATCTCTAGTAATATGAATGGTCCCATATTGTAGGGCAGGCTAAAATGATAGTGTTGCTTGCAGTGTCCGTGAAGGGACCACTGGCTTATTGGCAAATCCTGTACACAGTCATCCAGGAATGTTCAACAAGGCTCTCACCTATAATGGGAAATTTGTTCTGGCTAGTGTTTTCAGCTGTGAGATGAAATGTACTAAATGTTCTAAACATGAGGCCCAGAGTTTGGGAGGGAGTCCTCTCCATGATGAGCTTGGTACGGCTCACTCGGCTGACACCAGGTGTCAGTTCAACACTGGGACTGTGGCAGTGTGATGTCCTGCTACACCACAGTTCTGTTGCACCGAGTTGCTTCTCTTGCTTATTTCTCTGCTCTCATGATGAAATGACTTTATTCTCTTGGTCTAAACAGTACACCTGGGCCTCCAGCATTTCCCCATCTGCGTGTCCCCTTTGTGTCTGTTTCCTTTTTGTACCGGTCCTCAGAGAGCCCTAGAAAAAGATCCGAGACTGCTGGAAATCCTCTAAGTGCAGGTGTAGAAAACCTGAGAGCTGTCTGACGCGCAGCAGGTTCCTGCTGCTTTAGTTCTGGGTCAGTCAAGACAGAGATTGAGAGGTATAGATAACTATGCTGCATGGAGTGAGCATTTAATGTTGTAATTTTTGTGGATGAAGTAAGAGGAAAACTAAACTGAGTGGTGATTTTGTGTTATAGTTGTTAAATTACATTAATATGGATTGATTTTCTATATACAGACTTTTAGAAGATGTAGTTTTCGAATTGTGTTGGTAGTCGTGAAGGGTGCTCTTGGTGACACTGCTGCCAGTGTTGAGGCTGTCCCTCCTGAGCTGGAGAACACAGCTCTTCTTCCTGGCTAAAGGAAGCCAGCTACCTTCCCCCAGCACTCAGGTGGATCTAGTTACCTTGCCATTACCTTCTCATGCAGGCACAAAGCAAAACCTTTTGGAAGACTAATAACTGCTGGGCTTCCAGGGTGACTTCTAAGTCAGTGTCAGACCAGCCCCTGTATACAAACCCCTCTAAAACCCTCCTTCCCAATTCCCTATCACTCCCTGGATAGAGTAAAGCACTAGCCAATAAGAGCATTTTCTTCCCATTATATTTCTTTGTTGGTTCTGTCTAGGAAATGTTCAACTTATAGGCACAAAGAATATGAACAAGTATTTAAGAAATGTATATAGAGTGATTTCAGGGCTGGAGAAGATGACTTGGTGATTAAGAACACTTGCCAGCACCAAGCATTGGGTAACCCATAACTGCCTTTAATTCTAACTCCAGGGGATACCAACATCCTCTCTGTTCTGTACAGGCCTCCCCATACATGTGGCATACACAAACACACACACATACACAGAGAGAGAAAAAAAGAGAAGAGTGAGAGAGAGAGATAAGGGAGAAATTTTTAATTAAAAACTAATTACACTGAAAATAGTCTCTTATAGAGTGTGTATATGAACAACCCCCACCCAATAAATAAATAAAAATATTTTAAAAACAGGGGATTGGACCTAGAGCATTGCAGAAGATAAGTACATGCTCGTCCGCTGAGCCACACCCCACCAATGTATGCCTTTATACAGAATTTCCTCAGGGAGGAGTGTCCCGGGTGCTAGTCAGCTCACTTTCTCTCTCAGGACAGCCTGCTGCAGTCCGTGCCTGAGTTCTTTCCATCAGCTACATTCAGTCTTCAGCTTTGTTAGGGCCAAGGCTCTTGAGTTTTAATACAGCCTGACATAGAACAAAGAGGACTTCCCCCAATTGACCAAGGACTTCAGATGCCTTGAAAGCCAGCGACTCAATTTTGGAAGAAAAAAAAAAATCAGCTGTCATAATGCTTTTAAGGCATCTGGTCCACATTCTTTTTGCTTTGAAAAATCGCTCTAAGCAAATACAGCGTATTATGGTCTGCATTAACACTCCACTAAGTACCTATCC
This sequence comes from Psammomys obesus, assembly GCF_907164565.1. Taxonomy (NCBI): domain Eukaryota; kingdom Metazoa; phylum Chordata; class Mammalia; order Rodentia; family Muridae; genus Psammomys; species Psammomys obesus. The sequence goes on along the minus strand of NW_026588752.1, from coordinate 5,262,793 downwards.
AGGGAGTGTCATAAAATCTAATCGATGAAAAGAGGGCTAAGAAAGGCATATGCCCTGCATTAGAGGCTTAGTAGGCAGAAGATGTTTGACTGTAATGAAAGAACTGTAGCTTTATTCTGTCTTCTGGTTTTTCCTGCTAGGTAATGATGACTCAGACATAGACATCCAAGAGGACGATGAATCCGATAGTGAGCTGGAGGAGAGGCGGCTGTCCAAGCCCCGGACAGCTATGGAGGTGCTCATGCAAGGTATGTGGCTCCTGTGCCCGCCACCCTGTGCCCGCCTCTCAGACACAAGGGTAGAGTTGGGTGAGTGCTGCTTAATATTGAGGTACAGTGTGCTGTGAAGGGTCCCTGGAAGCAGTTCCTGTCTCAGCTTATCCTGTTCTTGAGGATCTGTCCCTCAGACTATTCATTGGTGACCATTACCTCTAACAGTCCTTTCTGCTTTCTTGTAGCTAAGCTGGTCTTGAGTTCACAGTGTACCTCAAGATGACCTTGAACATGATCCTCCTAGGTGTTAGGATTACAGGAGACACCACCATGCCCAGCACCTGTGATATTCTTACCTGTGGCCCCGGGATAGCTGGTTCATTTGTGTCTTCAGACTTCCTACAGAAGTCTGAAGTCTCAGAAATGGCCTCTGCAACTGAGCTCTGTGTTATGTTCATTTGAGTCAGTGCAGTCACATCCCTTGTGACCAAGAAAGTAACACAGAGAAAAGGGGATCACATAAGTGCCTCTCATAAAAACACTTTTTTTTAAAAGATTCATTTATTTTTTTTTATGTGCACTGATGTTTTGCCTTCATATATATCTGTGTGAGGGTTCCAAATCCTCTGGAACTGGAGTTACAGACAGTGGCGAGCTGCCATATGGATGCTGGGAATTGAACCTGGGTCCTTTGGAACACAGCTAGTGCTCTTAACCGCTGAACCATCTCTCCAGCTTCCCTCATAAAAACATTTTTAAAATGGGGTCTTTTCTCGTGTTCCACTTCAGCCTAGAGGGTCATAGCTAGCTGTCAGGGCTTTGTCCTTACAGATTGCCTCTCCACACACATGTGAGACACACTCCCATACATACATGCTGTCCAACATAGCTAAAAAGATCACCTGAAAATTCTTTAACTTAAGTGGGACTAGATTGCATCGTGACTCTATAACTTACTTTTATTCTGTAAATTAAATACTTTGGGGCTGGGGAGATGGCTCAGTCAGAGAATGCTTGCTCTGCCAGTCTGGAAACCTGGTTTCAGAGTCCCAGCACCCATGTCAAAGCCACATGCCTCAGTGCCTGTCTGAAATCCCAGTGCTGGGTAGGTGGGCAGAGGAGGCTCACTGAGGCTCGGTGGCCGCCATACTGAGTCAGTGAACCCCAGCCAGGTCTCAGAAATAACAAGAACAGTGACGTAGGCAGGCATTGCTGTCAACCTCTGGCCACCACATGCACACACACATACACATACATTTACACGTGTACAGACACATACACTACACTCATCCAAGTTAAATACATTATAACTGTTGTGGAGTATCTGTCAGAGAAGAGTGCTCCAACATAGGTTTAAACCCATAGAAGTCTTTATTAAGCCGGCTGTGGTGGTGCACACCTTTAATCCCAGCACTGAGGAGGCAGAGGCAAGTGGATCTGAGTTCGAGGCTAGCCTGGTCTACAAAGCGAGTTCCATAACAGTCACGGCTACACCTTTCTCAAACAAACAATAAAACAAGGAAAAGAAAGTCTTTATTAGCTGGCTGACAACTACACTAGGTGTTCAAGATCCCAGTGTAGCCCTGAACCTTTCCCAGCGTGAGCTTTTAAACTCAGCCATGTCCTGGTTTGACTTCAGTTAACAAGAACAGTTAGCTAGAAGCAGAACTACAAAGGACAAAAAGCAAGCTTAATACATTCAAAGACTCCCAGAACTGTGGGCTGTGATGGATTTCTTTGCCTTAGTTTTGGCAGGTGTTGCTCTCTACATGCTGAGTTTTACAGCCTGATTGGTACTTTTTAAAATTTAATTAATTCAGTTTACATCAGTCATAGGCCCTTCCCTCTTCTCTTCCCAGTCCTACCCTCTTTCCTGCATCACCTCCCCCCTATTCCTCAAATAAGGGAGCCCCCTACACAGACACTCCAGCTCGTCTATTCACAGGAGGACTGGGTTTGTCTCCTGATTGATACTTCTATCATAAAGTCAGTTGTACAAAGGTCTCAGAGCCTGTTACAGTAACTGTTCCCATATTAGCAAATATAGATGTGCTTTATTCTTTGTAATGGCTATATCATATTCCATTGCATAATTGTACCCTTGATTTACTTGGGCATATCCTAACATTCACTCATATATTTAATTTCACTATTTTTCTTGTACTTCTTTCTGAATGTATTAATGTATATCATTTCAAATGGAATTCTTTTGTGAAAAATTCTGTTAACTTTAGTTTTTTGTTATATTGTTTTTGGTACAGGGTCATGCTAGCACAGGATGGCCTTAAATTTAGAGTCCTTGCCCCAGAAGCCCCCTAAGTACGCAGATTGCAGGAGCCACTGTAATGCCCATCTGTAAACTCAGTTGCCCTAGATTTTGCCTTAAAAACATTTCTATATCCCCAGCCTTCCTGTAAAATGTTTTTTGCACATAAAATTTTATTATGTTCATTGATGTGTGTGCACCCACACATATGTGCACACTTGGGTACATAGCCAGTGATAACTTTTGGGACTCGGAGTTTTTTCTTCTGCCATGTAAATTCTGGAAATTGAATTCAGTCATTAGGCTTGGTGCCAAATGCCTTTACCTGCTGAACCATCTTGCCAGTCCATGTTAATTTTCTTGTTATTTTTTATTGTTGTTGTTGAGACATGGTCTCACCATGTAGCTCAAGCTAGCTTTGATCTCCCAATAATCCTCCTACTTCAGTCTCCTGCATGCTGAGATTAAAGATGTATGCCCTCACACCTGCTGTGATATTTTATTGCCCTTCAAAGTAGAAGTGCAGAGTTGGGACACGGTGACACAAACCTGTAATCCCATCACTCTAGAGGCTGAAGCAACATCAAGAGTTTAAGGCTAGCCTCTATTTTGAGAGAGGGGAAGGGGGATACAGGAAATTGACTACAATTTGTTGACAGTTCTCAGTAGTTGGAGCTCACTTAAGTCCTTTTTTGTATGTACGTTAGTATTTTCCCAGTTTTCCAAGGGAAAGAAAGTCTTAAATGCCATATCCTAATAAATTGTCCAAAGATCTCATCATGTCATGTTTTCATTGTTCTCAGGAAGGCCCAGCAAACGCATCGTGGGCACAATGCAAGGTGGAGACTCTGATGAAGATGTGAGTCCCAGAGCTTCTCCACACTCCTATACCTCCTGCTCTTTGGGCTGTCCTCATAGGTTAGCTCAGGTGCTGCCAGCAGTCAGGAAACTACCTGTTTCCAGCACATTGCTTGAATGCGACAGAGTCTGGCCTTTGAAGGGCTGGCTCTTTTCTTTGCTTGTCAATAGCTTGTTTCTCATTTCACACAAATATGCTTGCCCTTTTTTTTCGCCTTCTCACTGTTCTTTCCATTCTCGCTTTCCAAAGATGGAAGCAGCACCAGCCCTCTTAGGTAAATGCAAGACTCCCAGCTCCAGGAAGCAGGTTGGTTTTCTTTCTTTCTTTTTTTTTTTCTTTTGCCTCATCTGTTTGTTGGTGTGTGTTGGCCTGTCCAGGGCTAGCAGAGACTCTCTTCTCCAGGGGGATGCTTCCTCTCTTGGACAAGAAGCCCTCAGAATAGTTACCACGGTGAGAGAGGTAGCATGGTCTCTTGCATTTCCATACTCAGAAGGGACAAACACCAAGACCAAAGATGAGAAAGGTGTGGGCAGTCATCAGGCCCTAAATTATAACTAGAAATGAAGAGCCGATCCAGGGGCTGGCCCAACACCAGCCTTTCTTCAGCACCACTCTGCAACTCCTGAGGACCAACCAGAAAGCATGCTTTCCTGGACCAGGTCTCAGGGGTGCTGATAGAAAGCTGACCAGAGAACTTAACCAAAAGGGAAATCCGGTGCTCAAAATGGCAGGCTGGGTACACACTGCTGGACCCTCTGGCCCGGTCCTGCCGCAGTCCCTGGCGGTGCTACTTGGTCCATGTAGCCAGTTCCTGGAGACACCAATGCAGGGTCAGTTTGTGAGGTACAGGCCTCTGTCAGGTCTGGCACAGGCGGGACCCCGTGCTCTGTATGAAGCTTGGCATACTAAGTGCCACAGGTGCAGCACTGCCCAAATTCACAGCAGCAAGCTGGCACCTCATGTCGCTGGGCAGCTACAGAGATGCTTGTACCTCGAACCCCTAGGGGACAGTTGTTAGAGAGGAAGGGAGATCACTGAGCAACAGCCCATTAACAATGAGGATGCACCTGATGAGCTAGCTGTCATCCACTCCTGCCCACCTGAGTCTGAAGCAGGGAGGAGATGGCCTAAAGGAACCAGTGCTTCCTGGATAGTGGTGTCTGGCTTCTGTTTTATTTGCTTGTATGCTTTTCAGAATGAATGCATCTGCAGTGGCGTCAGTCTTCCTATTTATTTATTTCATGTTCACACAGCTCCTCTGTCACAGGGCTTGGTTTATATGTGTTTGTTCAGCAGGAATCTGTTGGGTCCTATCAGTGCCAGGTCCTAAATACAGCAGGGAACAAAAATAGACCTTGCCTCTGGGATACATACGTTTTAGGAACAATCTAGCAGACCACAGCCATAGGTGTTGACATACCACCGCCATAGTTATTAGGGAAGAAATAAAGTAGGTTCAGAAGGTGAGAAATGATGGAAACAAGGCATTTTTTCCCTCATGGTCAGGAAAGTCCTCTGTAATAAGAAATTAGAACGGAGGCCTGAAGGAAGGAAAGGGTGAGCCATGTTGGGGTGGGCAGAGTCGTTGGGCCTCGGGAGTGTGAGCACCTACTGTGAGGTAGTGGCAGGATAGAGGGAACTGGGGTGAGAGTGATAAGAGGTGGCAGAGGCAATGCAGAACTGTGCAGGACTGGACGAGCACCTGGTAAGACGGGAGATGGTGGAGAACCATCAGCCCAGGAGGAGGTATGGGTAGCAAGTGCAGCTGCGTAGGTTGGAGGTGAGTGTGTCTTACCTGAGGCAGTGGTGATGTTGGTGTTGAGAGGGCTCAGATTCTGGGTGTTTTTGAAGTCGGACCCATTGTGTTCTGTTAGTAGATTGTACCAGGGTGGTGGAGAGGAGAAATGCAGAATGCTTCGGTAGTGGCATGACTGAGAGCATGGGGTTCTAACTTCCTGAGACAGATGACGTGGGGAGGGGCTGAGAAGGCAGATCAGGAGTTTGATTTTAGCCATTGTCAGGTGTGTGGCCTGTTAGACACCCACATTGCTGGTGTGGAGTGGCCAGTTGAAACTAAAGTTTGGAATTTAAGAAACAGGGCTGGGTCAGAAGCGTATCTTGGGAGCCATCCACGTTTAAATATGGAAGTGCGATAAAGATGTGACCACACTGCTTTGAGAGCAGGAAGAGAAGGGAGGAGGCCTGCAGCCCTGAGCTGCCTCTGTATCACAGGGGCTAGGGGATTAAAGATGACCAGGCAAGAGAATGGCAGACCGTGCAGAGAGCTAAGGACAGAGGGTAGGAAGCGGACTTCAGAGGGAGGGGTGGGGCATTGACAGATGTGGGGAGGATGGTGGCCAGGACTGTGGAGCCCCACTGGACTGGAATCCCTTTAGTCTTCATAAGAGTGGTTTGGGTTTTGGGGTACGTTGTTGTGCATAGGCAAATGGGAGGGGCACACGTGGAGACACCTGAGCATTTCTTTCATTGTGAGACAAGGTCTTTCTAGGGAGCTCAGGCTGGCCTCATTCATAGCCATCCTGGGTTTTGGGATGCTGGCACTGTAGACTTGTACCACACTAGGCCTGAATTTCCCAAGGAGGGAGGAAAGCAAACAGCAGGGTTGCTGGAGAAGGTGGCAGTTCTTTAAAGAAGAGAGTTCTAACATGTATGTACTACTGGGGAATACTCTAGATTGGGTAACCAGCCATCTTGCTATACGTGGAGCACAGGACATGCTGTAAAAAAGACAGCCCGAGTTTTTGCTCCCTGGATGCAGACCGTGAATGAGCTGAGGCACCTCCACTTCCACCTGGAATAGGCCTCCCTTTCTCCTGCCCTTCTGACTGTCTACCTGTCTGCTTGGTCTCTAGACTGCAGAAACCGTGCAGCACCTGGCTTCAGCATGTGTTAAGGGTTTTCCCAAGACACCCATGGAAAGCCAACCCCTGCTTGCTAACCCTGGTAAAGGCCACACAGTCCAGTGGAGCTGTTCAGCTGGCAGTGTCTGTTCCCCCAACCTTCCACTCTAGGGTATTGCTGGCGTGGCTGTCTCCTTGCGGGAGTGAGGTGGAGTCTCTAGTAAGAGATCATAGTGAGCTAGCACCTCAGTTGCATTTGCCATCTTTTCGCTTCAGGAAGACTCAGAGGACAGTGAAATTGACATGGAAGATGATGAAGAAGATGATGACGATTTGGAAGATGAAAGCATTGCTCTCTCACCAGCTAAGCCCAGTCGAAGGGTCCGGAAACCTGAGCCCCTGGATGAGAGTGACAATGACTTCTGACCCTCTTGCCAAGGGACCCAGGCAGATTAAAAGCCTCAGCTTTATAGGTGAACAGGGAATCAGCAGACTAGAAAGGTAACCTGTATTTTCTTCACTACACTATCTGGGCGTAACTGTCACTGAAACGAACCCCAACAAAGATGTTCTTTTGTCTTACTTCTTAACACTTGTGAAACACACGTGCTCTAGGTAATTCAACTCTAAAGAAAAACCCATGAGGAGAAATACAGACTGACAACCATGTAACTCTTGGCTGCTGTTATTATTAAACTAATTTTCCTTGATGTTCTGGCCATGGAGAGGCTCCAGGTTATGAATGTTTTGTTTTCTCTCAGAAGACTATTGTTCTCTGGGAGGCAGATACACTGCAATTACATGTCATTTTCACATCTTCACACTGCCTCAGCGAGTGCAGCTCCAACTCCTACGCTGGCTACACCTGATAGCAGGCACCCATGTGAGTGTGTGTGTGGGTACGTATGAGGGTTATGTGTGCACATGTCCATGTGTGAGCAGGGACTGTTTGTGCTGGTGTGTATGCATGTTGTGTGCATGTATGTGTGAAAACCAGAGGACAACCTCTGTGGTTGTTCCTCAGGCACTGTCCACCTTTTTGGGGGAAGGGATGGGTTTTTACTGGGACCTGGAAGTGCACCAGTTTCCCTGGACTGGGGAGACACTCGGCTCCAGGCTTGTCTCCTCCTCCCCAGGGGGGAGCACACACCACAGCTCCTGGATTTGTGCGGATTTTGGAGCTTGCACTCGTGTGTGCATAGGAGCTTTCTACCAGCTGAGCACTATCCTCAACCCACCTGACATGTCTTACTTTGTTTCATTTTGAGACAGGCTTTCTCTGTGTCATCCTGGCTGGCCTAGAGCTCACAGAGCTCTGCCTGCTTCTGCCTTGGAGTGCTGGGGCTAAAGGCGTCTGCCACCACTCCCGGCGCTCTCTTTTTCACATCTTTGTGTATGTATACCATGCATAAGTGTATTGGCATGCATGGAACAACATACATGTGTTGAACTCAGAGGACAACCTTGAGTCAGTATTCATTTCTCACCTTATTTGAGGCAGAATCACTTGCTCACTATTGCATAGCGCAGGCCAGCTGGTCTGAAAGCTCTCAAAGGTTCCCCTGTTACCACCTCTGTCACCAACCATTTCACCACAGGAGCACTGAGACCACAGGCATGTCACCATAGCCAGTTTTATGTGTATTCGGAGGCTCCAGACTCGGGTCCTTCTGCTTGCTCAGCAAATGCTTTACCCATTAAGCCAGTTCCTCATCCACTAACTGGCGGCTGTTAAAGGAGCTTTGTCTGCAGTCTATGGCACAAGGATGCAAGTATGTGTCCTGCACCTGGTGTCTTTCTGAAGGAGCCATCAGAAAAGAGAAAACAAAACACTGGTACCGAGTCGTGTTTCTGATTCGAAAAATAAACTAGAACCAACTTTGGTAAAGTGGTACTCAAAAGAATTTCCATGTGAAATGAAAGCAAGGGACAAGTGAAATTGTACTATGCAAAGCATGGGACTGCAGAGATTGCTCACTTTCTCTACAAGCACGTCTCCAGGAGTTCGAGGCCAGCCTGGGCTGCATAGCAAGTTCCAAACCAGCCAGGGCTACCCAGTGAGACCCTGACTCAAGAACAAAACAATAACAACAAAAGTGTGAGTGTGGCCACACACACCTGTTAGCCTAGCACAGTATAACTAGAGCTTGTTGGCTGCACAGCCCAGCTGAGAAATAGCGAGCTCCAGGGAGGGAGTGTCTCGAGGACGTCCTCCTTGGCTTCTGCATGCTTGTGCACGAGCATACACAAACACTTACACACTTGCATACACCACACATAGACAGAAGTGTGGGGTTGCTTTTATAGTTTATGATGATGAAGTCAAAAGATTGCAGAAAATGTCTAAAGTGTAAAATGTGAGATGATGTAATGGGGGAAGGCACTTAGCAGTAGCCTGAGTTCAATGCACAGAACTCACATGGTGGAAAGAGCTGACTCCCACAAGCTGTCCCCTGACCTCAACACAGGCACGACAGTACTCCACATGTAACTCCACACAAAACAAATGCAAATTTAAAATGTATTTGACACTGTATTTTATATAATTAAGCTTTACTTGGCAGCATTATTTTTAACTTATACATATTACATATAAAAATAAAGTAGCATTTGTCACTGTTGAACATTTTGTTTTTTGAGGAAGGGTTCATTATGTAAACCTGACTGGCCTGGAGCTCACTATATTGACCAAGTTGGCTTTGAACGCAAAGAGATCTACCTACCTCTGCCATGAACTTGCTTTGCAGATCAGGTTGACTTGACTTCCTGTCTGTCCCCTTCTGCATACTGGGCACACTGCCAGCCCTGGCTAGATACTCTTGTTTGTTTGTTTGTTTCATTGTTGTTGTTATAGCTATCATAAAGTGAAAGGGCCTGGAGAGAAGTTAAACTGCCTGTGCTTATGTAGAAGACCAGGGTTCAGTCCCAGCACCCACATCAGGTGGCTTCCAACCACCCGTAACTGCAGTTCCAGGCATCTGAGGCCCTTTTCTGGCTTCTGCACATACATGTGATACATCTGTACGTGCAGACACATAAATTTAAAACTCCTAAAAAGTTAAGAATAAAAGGACTAACAATGGAAAACATGAAAATTGTTCCCTGTAAGACAAAAAGAAAACAAAATCATTTTTTCTAGTTGGTTTTCAGGGAGGGGTCAAGCCACCACATTAGAGGCTTAAGGGTTGGGAAAGGCATCAGAGGTCCATGCTTTGGTTTAGTCAACAGGGCAGATCTTCCTGGCTTCCTTCTTAAATTTCCTGCTTTCTGAGACAGAACCTCTGGCTGGTTTGGAGTTCACCGTGCAGCCCAGGGACCCTGATCGTGTGTCAGCAGTCACTTTAAGTAACTTGGAGGTATTGTTTTCAAAGAGCAAGAAGGCGTGCTAGTGACAGGGCAGTGGAAGGTCCACGTGTTGTGTTGTTGTAGTGACACAGGATGATAATCCCAGCACTCTGGAGGCCAGGGCACAGTGGTTGGTGCAGGAGGCTAAAGACCAACTCAGTAAATAATGAAAAGCAATTTCAGGAACCCAGTTGGTTCACAGTGCAGGGAGTCTCCTTGGCCATGGAATCATTTTGCTGTAGGTACACTTGCTGTGCGGATTTTTTTTTTCCCACGAAATATTTGAGCAGCTGCAGCTGTCAGGTGTCATGCTAACAATAGTACTGAGATGAATGACTCTTAGTATCTGCATGCAAGGTGCATACAGTGCCAGGAGTACTGTAGGGAACCCAGAGTAAGGAGCAGCAAGCCTCCTCTGGAGGAGTAGGTAAAGATGTCTCTGACAGTCAGATTAGACTTGGTCTTCTGGGCTTTTGTTGTCGGTTTTGTAGTACTGGGGATGGAACTCAAGAGTTTTGCTGTTCTAGCTAAGTGCTCTGCCATGATGTGCACCCCAACCCTGGACTGACCAATAAGACTCCATCATACAAGATCTGTGTAAGATCAAGCAGCCAGAATCCCCACATAGAGGAGATGATCTGTAGGCTCAGCCTGTACTGAGGAGCTTTTGACAGTTAATAGCTGCTTCAAGAAGAAGCTTCTTCTTCCTCCTCCTCCTCTTCCTTCTTTTTTCCTCTTCCTCCTTCTACAGTATTCCCACTGGTATGTTTCATGTGCTCCAGTGGATGACCCCACCTGCATGCAGATATGGACTACACTAATTGGACTTAGTGGCATATCAAAGAAGACATGAAATGAGGATGAGAAATTAGGAGAGCAGAAATGGGGGCAGTATATGTGATCATATTTCATTGAATACATGTATGAAAACAGAAGTTTTTAAGCCTGAAAAAAACCAAAACGATGGGGCTGGAGAGATGGCTCAGAGGTTGAGAGTGCTTGCTGCTCTTCCAGAAAACAAGTTCAGGTCCCACCACCATATTAAAGTGGTCTACAGCCATCTATTAACCCCAGTTCCAGGGCATCTGGTACATTCTTGTAGCCTCCTGGGGCAATTGTACTCATGTGCACAGACCCTTACACAGATACAAACATACACACATGTTAAAACGATTTCTTTACAAGACGAGGAAGGACAGAAGCACAGAGGTGTCAGAAGTCCGTGAAATGGCAGGCATATAAGGCTGTCATGCTTGTTATGAAATAAGGGAGCACAGTGAACTTGTGTTCCGCTCTGTGAGTAAATAGCAACCTCCAAAGATAAGGCGTTAAAAAAAAATCACTCAGCTGAGTAGTAGTATTGCACATCTTTAATCCCGGTACTAGGGAGGCAGAGGCAGGTAGATCTCTGAGTTCAAGGCCAGCCTGGTCTACAAAGTGAGTTCCAGGATGGCCTGGCCACACAGAGAAATCCTGTCTTGAGAAACAAAAGGAAGGAAGGAAGGAAGGAAGGAAGGAAGGAAGGAAGGAAGGAAGGAAGGAAGGAAGGAAGGAAGGAAGGAAAGAACAAAGAAAGAAAGAAAAGAGGAAGGAAGGAAAGAAAGAAATCACTGTGGACTGAGTCTGATACTGCAGCCTTTAATCCCAGCACTCTGAAGGCAGGAGCAGGTGGATTTCTGAGCTCAAGGCCAGTCTTGTCTGCATAGAAAGCTCTGGGACATCCAAGGCTTAGGAAGAGCTTGGACCACATTCAAGTGTCGGAAGAGATGTTGGGGAGGACAAAAAGGCTTTGGGGAATACTCATTGTGGAAAACTTGTATTGGAAGGTTCCTAGAGGTGAGGCACCCTAGTTGCACATTTGCTAACTGATACAGCTAATCGGGAGGTATGAGTAGAACACGGTGGAGACACTTTGGAATATACATCTGCAGAATGATGCCTAGTAATGACTTACAACTACACAAACAAGGGAGGCCTCCAGGGAACCTGTGGACAGAGTACATTCATTTATTCCTGTGCTCTCCTGAAATGCTAGTAAAGCCAGAGGGAGAAAGGAAAGAATAAAAAGGAAAGAGAAGTGGGGGGAGGAGGAGAAATTTTCACAGTGGGTGTCTTAGGATTTCATTGCTGTGAAGAGAGAACATGACCACAGCAGCTCCTATAAAGGAGAACATTTAACGGGCTGGCTTACAGTTTCAGAGGTTAGTCTGTTATCATATTGGGGAATAGGGCAGCGTGCAGGCAGACATGGTGCTGGAGAAGGACCTGAGAGTTCTACATCTTGATCCACAGGCAGCCACAGGAGGAGAAATGTATGACTGGGTATGGCTTGAGCATCTATATAACCTCAAAGCCTGCCTTCACAGTGGCCTTCCCCCAACAAGGCCACACTTCTTAATGGTGCCACTCTCCATGGGCCAAGCATTTAAACAAGAGATTCTGTGAGGGACAAACCTATTCAAACCACCACACAGGGTAAATAAATCCACAGGGCACCAAGAGCCAAAGCAGAGACCAGAGTGAATGAACGATTGTTCAGTGATGTGGAAAGAAGATAGGAGCATTAAAGCTGGAGGAGCCGAGAACAAAGCATCCTTAACAGATTAAAAAAAAAAAAAAGTCTGAGATGAAAAGTAGCAAGATGCACTTAACAGCAGAGGACGTGCTACAGGAGAAAAATGCAGAAGACAGCAACAGAAACTGTCCAAAATTAAACAAAAAACAAATAGGAAGAAAATCAAACCCTCTTCTAGCTAGTGGTTTGTCTCAGTTCCAAGTTCACAAGCTTGCTTTGTGGTGATGCAGCTAGCCCTTGCTAGCCTGAGAGCTATGAAACAATGGAGTCTGGATGGAGTTTCTGGAAGGGGACCTTCTAGGTCTAGTAGGGCTTGCTCACCGTATCTTTGGAGAGCACCCTTTTTCCTCACAGTGTTTGGCCCTCAGACCTCCGTACTCGGCTCCTATAGGGTACCAGGCTCCCAGCAGTTGTCTACTGGCTGGCTGGTGTCGTCCTGGCTGCTGACCTTCAGCCAGAAACATGTTGAGTTTTCCTGCATACATACATACATAACAGCATGCTGTTACCAGTGCCGGGGGTGGAGCCCGGACCTACTCCACTAGCTGGATGTATCCCCAGTCTGAGAACAACATCGTAAAAGTACCAAAGAGAGAAAACAGCATTCTCTACCCAGACACAATAACCTTCAAAGCCAAAATGAATACACCTTCAATTTCCAAGTAAAATTCCTTGAAGATTGTATTTTCCCTCCAGCCTGGGAGCCAGTCAAGGATCTTGCTTTTCATTGTTAGGTCTTTTTCACGTTTAATTTAGAACAATCTCCAGACTGTTGCCACATTTCTGCAGGCAGGCCAGCTGTGTGGAAAGTGCTTCCATTTGGAGCCAGGTAGTCACACCTCTACAGGCAGGCTCAGGTAAACACTGTCGGCAGACAAGCTCCGTCAGTGCGCTGTCTGCAGTCAGGCATGATGTCCGTGTGTCCCATGGCTGTGAGGCTAAATGTAATCATTTCTTTTTCCTTTTGTCTTCTTGAGACAGGATTTCATGTAGCACAAACTGGTCTTGAATTCACTACGTATCTAAAGACAGCCTCGACGTCCTGATACTCCTGCCTCCACCAAGTGCTGGGATTACAGGTTCTTCCTGGCTCAGGCTGAATCACTGTTGTTAAGGCTGCATTGGCATGCTACTTGCTAAGGTGCCCCTTTTCCTGCATTCATAGAGCAGCGCCTCTATCAGCTGCCATGAGCACTCATCTGACTATTGATTTTTTACGTTTTTGTTTTGAGAACCTCACTGTGTAGTTTAAGCTGGCCTCAAACTCCTGATCCTCCTTTCTCAGCCTCACAAGTACCAGAATTACAAGTGTGTGCCACCATGCCTAGCTTCTGGATAGTCCATTTTTTTTAGTTTAAGACAGGATGTAACGATGTGGTTCTGGCTGGCCTGGAATTCACTCCTGATCCAGACTTGCTGGCCTCAAACTCAGAGATCCCTCTGCCTCTGCCTCCCAATTGCTGAGATTAAACGTGTGCAGCACCACACCTGGACTCTCTCTGGTCTTTATAAGCGTTTATCTTACTAGCTAAGTTGAGGTGAGGTTCACTTAGGTTTTCCGGTTTCAGTCCGACAATGGAGGGACTTTGCCACCTGGAAGCACACTTGTTATCCCACGGGGAGGCTACGTACACTCTGAGCTTTGAAAGCTTAAGTACAGAATAATGGCATTGAGGTTATTGACGCTTAATTCAGAATGGATAACAGTGTGCTGGACTCCAAATATGGCAGGCCTTGATGTCTGAGAGATCTTACAGGAGAGGGCAGAGCCCTTGCAGAGTCATCCCTGACTCAGAATCCTAGAATTAACCTTTCACTTATCTTTACAGGGTTCTCGTTTTTCCATCTGTATCTAAGGGTCACACCCCAAAACCATCACCTTTGCCAAGCTACCATGCTTAGTGGGCTTGGAGACTGCAGAAGACTGACCTAACCATGTGTGTGCACAGGGCAGAAACACAGTTTTTGTTGGTTCGGTGTTGTTTTTTATGTTGGGGCATATGAAGACCCTAGGGTGTGAATAAGCCACTTCCTACTTTGTGACGCTCAGGTGTTTCCCCTGAGTGCCCATTGGCGGCAGCCCCTTCCCCTCTATTCTGTAACAGAGCTTCCATCTTCCCTCCGACTGACCCTGGGCAGGAAAAGAGCCTGTGACCCCTGTTGGAAGTAGCCTTACTTCCTCTACTCAGGAGACAGCTTGAGAGATGACTCAGCAGCATTTCAGATTCCAGGAAGATGTGCAGAGATCAGAGGATTCTCTGACCAAAAGCTTCTGCTTGAGTCGCTGCATGGCCCACCAGGAACTTGCTCTGCTTACATTTCCACAATGCGTGTTGGAGCATTTGTCTTGATAGCCTCTGAGATCATCCGGGCACCAGATTCCCCAATGGGATTTCCCTGGAGACTAGAATACAAGAGTTAGGGCTGAACTCAGCATCCAAAGGTTTCCATAGTAGGGTGATTGTTGCTATAATGAATTCAGGACCCTACTGAGCCTTTGCCCTTCTGGGGTCCCTCCTACACACACCACTCTGCCATCTTCCTTCTCAGACCTGGTTTCCCCATGGAGTTGCTACAGTATCTTTATATCAACCTGGCTCCCCAGAATTGGACTAAAGGCAGAACCTGATCTGGGAGTTCTGGGGCTCAGCAGAAGTATCTGGAAAAGGCGGATGCCGCTGTGTGTACTCACTTAATATGATGCAGAGCCTGGTTCTCAGACAGTGCAGTGGCAATGTATATGGCCCCATCCATCCCCAGGGAGTTCTCTTGCAGACTAGAGAGAGAAGAGATGGAGTCACCGTGGTGAGCCACCAGGACAGAAAAGACATAAGGAGGCAGCACTGCCTTGTTGAGATGTGCCTGGGATGAACAGTTCGGAGGTGATTGTCCACAGGTACATAGCCACTGATATTTGACCCCTAAACTACAGCTAGGTGCTCTACCCAAAACCATTAATGTGGATGTTAAGTAAATGGCTTCAGGAGAATGAACAAAACTAACTTCAGTGGGTGTGGACAGTAATAGAACTGCCATTTAACACCCAGAAGAAAGCAGCTAAAGTGTTTCATCCCAAAAGCACCAGCAGAAGTTGGCTGCTTTGGCTTACATGTGGGTCACATTATCACTTACTTGAGTCTTCGGAGACTGGAATTTAACTTCAGAGCATTTGCCAAGGCCTTGGCTCCAGCTACCCCAATGTCATTTCCTCGTAAGCTGTCAGGGCAAGCAAGAAGCCTAAGTGCAGGTTTACACTGAGGTGATCCTGATGCTCCTGCACATGGGTGTGGCTTGTCTGGACATTACCAATCCCAGGGGTTTGGGGTGGTTCCTTCCTAAGCTCTTAGGAAAGCCTGTTCTTTCCTTCTACCCCAGAGAAGGAAAACCTATGCAGAGATGAGAGAACTCCATCCAGGGGTATGCAGCACACTGTGATTACGGGGTCCTGGAGAGCATGGACATGAGGGGCATGGGCATGCTGACAGCCTCATAGAGTTGAGCCCACCCCACCCCGCCCCAGGAGTTGGCTACTGGTTGCTTAAGGGGGTGGGGGAGATACACTACTCACTAGAGTCTTTGTACCTGTTTGTGCAGGCCCAAACCCGGAGCATAGTGCCATAGTGACTTCAGGGAAAGACATAAAGTGGGAACAGGGAAGATGGGCATACAACCAGAAATGATCATGAAAATTATGTGTCTGTGTAGATATTTATCTTCATGTTTATTACTTTTGAATGTGTAGCTTGTTTGTTTGTTTGTTTGTTTGTTTGTTTTTCAGCAAAAGTGTGTTAACAGAGACTGCAATACTCACTCAAGAATCTCCAAGGTTCTGTTCACAGCCAGGGCCTCCCCAAGTGCCTGGGCCCCTTGGGTGCTTATGGCGGCCACCTGTAGGCTATAAGAGGGAGTGCAATCAGTGTGGGTAAGTGGGCTTCCTGTGCTCCTAGCCCCTCCCTGCCCTGGGCCAGGCTTCCCTCCATAATCAGTACCACGGGGTTAAAAGCTGAGAAATACTAAGAATTGTTTTCCCGTGATTCTTCCAAGAACACCACATCTTCCATCTAACTGACACCTAAGAACATGATCTAGACACTGGACAGGAAGTAGGGTAGTCTTCCGGAAGGGCTTGGGGTGAATTCTGTTTGTACCTTTAGGCCTTCCTTGATGCTGACTACCCAGTCACTAATAACAGAAAAGCCAAGCAGCTCTCCTAGACTATAAACAAAGATGCTTGTGACATGAGATGATGGTGAAGGGGGTACTCTACTTGGCTCCCACACCCAGGGGACTTACTAGAGAGCAATGAGGGTTGTGTTCACCTTCAGGGCACCGGCCATTGCAGAAGCTCCCTCATCCCCAATGGCATTCTCCTGTAAGCTGAACACAGTATGACCCATTGGTACAAAAGGAGCACAAGCCAACACTCTGGCCAAGGCTATGAAGTTTGGGTCCTTTACACAGTCAGACCTAACCCAAGTCACTTTAGATGATTGTCCCTGATGGGCAGCCATTGTGCCCTTGGCCTCATAATTAATATACAGAGGAATCTAGGATATTTGTGAATCTGAATAAACTGTCAAAGACAGGTAAGAAAGGGAACATAGAAATTACTGTCAACAAGGCTTAAGACCAAAGGCTATGCTTTTTAAAACCAATGGGGAGATTAACCTGACATCCTCATCTCTGTACAATTCTTTTAGTGTTTTTATTGTGGTGGTGGAGACAGGTTTCTCTGTGTAGCCCTGGCTGTCCTGTGTAGACCAGGCTGGCCTCGAACTGCCTCCTGGGTGCTGGGATTAAAGGTGTGTGCCACCACCGCCCTGCTCTGCATCATTCTTTTTTTTTTTTTTTTTTTTTTTTGAGACAGGATTTATCTGTTATACAGAGCCCTGGCTGTCCTGGCCTCACTTTGTAGACCAGGCTGGCCTCAACCTCACAGAGACTGCCTGCCTCTGCCTCCCTGAGTTTCTTTTTACTTTTTTTGAGATAGATTTTTTTCTGTGTAGCCCTGGCTGTCCTGGACTCCTAGGCTCTTTTTGTAGACCAGGCTGGCCTTAAACTCACAGCTATCCTCTTGCCTCTGCCTCCCCAAGTGCTGGGGTCTGCACCATTCTTGCAGCCTAGGATTTCTGAATCTTCTCCTACTTCCAATTGGAGGAAAAGGGTAAGCCTGGGACAGTAAGTGAACTTAGGACAAGAGGACATTGCCATTGTAAGGAAGCAGCTTGCTTTCTTTCCTCTAGCGGACATCTGTGTCCCAGGGGTGAGGGGGGGCAGAGCAGCATGCACAGTTCTGCCCTGTGCTGGCTAGATTTTTGTCAAGTTAACACATGCTAGAGGCCTCTGAGATAGGTGAACACCAATTGAGAAAATGCCTCCATAAGAATGCCCTGTAGGCAGGCCTGTGGGCCATGTTATGTATTAATTATTAGTGTGGGAGGGGCCGTCACATTGGGGGTGGTGCTAACCGCGGGTAGGTAGTCCTGGGGAATATTAGAAAATAAGCTGAGCAAGCCAGGAAGAATCAGCCAGTAACCAGCACTCCTCAGTGGTCTCTGCTCCACTTCCTATCTCTTCAGTCCTGGCTTCCCTCAGTGGTGGACTTACGAGCTGAAAGGTGAAACAAACCATTCCCTTCTCAAGTTGTTTTTGGTCACAATGTTTTAGTAATAGACAAGTAACTTGTTAAAGCCTTTGCAGAGCCCAGCTAGGACGGCACTATTAAATGAGCAAATTGCTAGGCTAGGTCCAAGCTTCAGGAGAAACTGGCGGTCTCTACCCCAGTGTGGTACCCAGAAGAAATAAACCACGCCAAAATTGGGGGATGAGAGACAAACAAGGCTGGGACATCTGAAGACTCTTGGGAGACTGCTGAGTCCATGGAATGGCGAGGGCTAAGGCTTGGTAGTGTGAGGGAGGCAGGCCTTTGGGGACCGTGGAGTCCAGGCTTGGGGTTACATTTCACTCTGCAGGCACAGCCACTCAAAGACCTCACCCATCTCGAAGACAGTTGGATGCTTTGGCCAGCAGTTTGAGGGAGTGGCCTAGATGGGGCTGGAGGCCACCCAGCGTGGCAGGTGAGTGGCAATATGACCTAGATGGTGGCAGTTGACAACACTGTGGGAGGGACAGTGGAAGAGAGGGTCAGCGGGACTGGAGGGAGGGGCACAGGTGGCGCCTCTAGTGTGCACAGTTGGTTGGTTCCAAGGGTCAGATGGAGAACTAAGAAGCAGGCTTATGTGCAAGAGAATGCAGCAACTTGCAATACGTGTAAGACAATAAGGGCACAAGGCAACATGGGCGTGGATTCATGCGCTGGAGTTGAAGAGACACGTCTGGGTTCGTGTCTTAGTCACTCCTATTGCTGTGATAAGACACCATGACCAAGGCATCTTATAGAAGAAAGAGTTTATTTGGGGCTTACAGTTTCAGAAGATTGGAGTCCAGGAGCGTCATGGTAGGGAGCATGGCAGCAAGCAGCAGGCAGATATGGTGCTGGAGCAGTAGCTGAGAGCTTACATCTAGATCCACAGGCAGAAGGCAGGGAGAACTAACTGGGAATAACTTGGGCTTTTGAAACCTCAAAGCCCACCCCAGTGACACACCTCCTCCAGCATGGTCACACCTCCTGATCCTTCCCAGACAATCCCATCAGCTGGCCACCAACTATTCAAATATAAGAGCTCATGGGTGCTATTCTCATTCACACAAGCCTAGGAAGTGAGCAGGAGTTATCGGGAGTGGGGTACTTGGAATCCTAGGAGAGGAAGAGAGCTCCCAGAAAAGCTCATTAAGGGATGAGGCAGAACCCTGAGGAGCACCAGTGTCTAGAAGTAAAACAGCAGGAAGGGATAAGAAGTGCCAACTAGAGAAGAGATGTATGGAAGAGAGAAGAAACTGTACTGTGACGCAAGCTTTAGGCTGGGGAGGTGGCTCAGTGGGTACAGTGCCCTGTAAGCAGAAGGCCCTGTATTGAGATGCCCAGAGCCCACATAAAGCTGGAGGCAGCAGCACTTGTCTGTAACCCCAGCTCTCCTTCAGGGCGAGTGGAAGCAATGAGAAACCTCGGGAGCTTACGGCCAGATTGCTTGGCATAGATAGCAAGGGGAAGAAGACTGACTCAAGGTGGTAGGCAAGGCCCA
This sequence comes from Psammomys obesus, assembly GCF_907164565.1. NCBI lineage: Eukaryota > Metazoa > Chordata > Mammalia > Rodentia > Muridae > Psammomys > Psammomys obesus. The sequence continues at coordinate 5,243,533 of NW_026588752.1, read as the reverse complement.
ACACCTAGGGTTGACCGCTCAACTCCACATGCACATCCTGGTATGTGTATGCCCACACTCACACGTACTAACATACATTCACATACGAAGATTGGAAAAGAAAACGGTGGGGCTGGTAAGATGGCTCAGCAGGCACAGGTGCTTGCTGTCATTCCCAGTGACCTGAGTTTGAGGCTTGGAACCCAGAGTGGAAGGAGAGAAGTGGCTCCTGAAAGTTGTCCTTTGACCTCCACACATATGTCATGACAAGGGCACACACACACACACACACACACACACACATACATGCACTTGTTTTGTTTTGAAGCAGGGTTTCTCCATGAAGCCTTGGCTGCTGTCCTGGAACTCATTCTGTAGACCAGGCTGGCCTCTAACTCAGATCCACCTCTGCCTCCTAAGTGATAGGATTAAAGGTGAACTGTCACCTCCCAGGTCACTCTGTATCTATCTATCAGTTTCTCTCTCTCTCTCTCTCTCTCTCTCTCTCTCTCTCTCTCACACACACACACACACACACACACTTAAAAAGAACAAAGTACTGACAAGCAACAGAAAAGCTCAGCCTGGAAAAAAAATGTTTTGCTGCTGGGGTCATAGCACCGCCGTAGAGCATGTACTTAAGATTCTCAAAGCCTTAGTTTTAACCCCTGTGTATAAAAGATATCAGTCATAGAAGTCCACATGTGAAATGTCCAGAATGGAGAGGTTGCTGTTTCTGAGGGTGGGAATCAGCTGCAACACACACAGGATCTCTGGGGACTAGGGAAATGTTCCCAAATTGATTGTTGTGATGGCTGTACAACTGGTTTTTATGGTGTGTGGATTATATTAGTAAAACTATCACACACACCCCATAATAGATAAGGATTGAAACAAGTCTGTGGTCTTATGGTAGAGGAAGCTATTTGCTGTCAGACAGCGCTGTGTCTGGAAACCCCTCCTCCTCCCATAGGCTACACTTACTCTAAGGTTGTCAAGGTCCTGTTCAGCTGCAGTGCTTGTCCCAGAGCCCTGGCTGCACCAGCCTGGATGAAGTTCCACTGCAGGCTGGAAAGACACAGACACATGACCACACAGCCCAAGAATAGAGCTAGAGAGGTCCTGAGGAACCCAGGAGGCTCTGGTGCTGCATAAGTCTGTGTAAGATATGGCAGAGGGGTTCCTGAAGTTCCCTTCAGGCTCAGTCCCCAGGGGGGACAAGCTCAAGTCACATGTAGTCATGGGGACAAGCTCAAATACTTCTCCATAAAGCATAGGTCACCCCAAGCCACAGCCATGACACCTCATTCTAGGTCATTCTGGGGAATTGAATTCTGGGAATTAAACCCAGGGTAGGCATACCAGCTGGAAGCAGGTAGCCTGGGGAAGCCTCAGTGGCATCCCAAAGCCAGGTTCCATCTGCCACACCTGCTTTGTGAGGAGCCCTGCAGCTGGGGAGGGTGGAGATGGGGGAGGCATGGGCCCAGTAGACTTACTGGAGATGTGTGAGGGAGTGGTTTTCTCCCACTGCTGCTGCAACGGCCTGGCCACCTTGGTCATGGAGGAGATTAGCTGTGAGGCTGGCAACAGGAGAGAATGAGCAAGTAAGTAAGTGGCACCGTGACCCCCTCTCCTGGTCACTAGGGGATCCCACCCATTCCCCATCCTCCCAAAAGACACTGGCAGCACTGATGTTAGGTTTGTGTGGCTCGTGCGTGTGGAGAACTCCAGTGTGCCAAGTAGACTGAGTACCCTATGTTCAGCTCAGTGTGGTTCAAGGCCATGTACCCAGGACACCAACTCTTTAGGGTCCTCTCCCATGTGCTTATCCATCTCCAGGGATAACGCTGGAGAGTTCTCGGTGTCAGGGTTGCCAGCAGATACCAGGTCTCCTTGCTGGCCCTTTCCAAATCAAGTCTTTGTCCAACCTTGTAATTTGTGAATGGTGCCAAGGGTCTAACCCATCGGAATGGTGTGTACCAACCCTGGTGTCTGAGGAGGTGGAAAACTCCTCTCCCTTGACTCCATCCCTCCAGACCCTACCACGTACTCCAAGTACTTCAGAGCACTGTTCATGCGGAGAGCTTGCGCGAGGGCCTGGGCTCCCTCTGGGCTGATGGAGTTTTCTCGTAGGCTGGGGAGAGATGAGAGTCTGAACATCCAGTCAGGCAGGTGAGGCTTCTGACAGAGCAAATCCCCAGAAACCACAGACAGGCCCGTGGCCTTCTGGGCCAAATGTGAAGGAATCTGTTCCAGCCAGCCCGGGCTATAATCAGGCTACCAACAGTCGAAGAACACACAGGAGGAAAAGGACGGGATCTGAGGTATGAGGAGCAAGCAGCACCTGAAGGACTTGTACTTAAGGGAGCAGCCCACTGGGGCCACAACTGACAAAGTAAGAAAGGGACAGGGTGCCATGTTCTAGAACCAAGCCTGTACCAACTACAGATTTCCCCCCAGCAGCTTTCTGTCCGAGTCCCAGAGGCCGTGTTCCCACTGGTCAAAGGGGCAACAAGCTGGCTGTGGGGGCTGGGGCCAGGACTTACTTGAGCCGGGAGAGTGTCTGGTTAGTGCAGAGGGCCCGCATCAGCTCTGCTGCCCCTGGGTTGCTGATGGCACTGCTCTGTAGGCTGCAAAGGACGGGTACTGTTGACGTGGCTGTCCCGGGAGGGAGCTGTCTGACCCAGCCAGACCCCTGGGCTCATTGAGGAGTTGGGAACCTGGAAAGTGCTCTCATCCCTCCTTCCTCTCCATCACTCCACCTTCTCCTCCTGCCTGGTAAAGCTGGGGAGATTTAGCATAAGCCCAAGGTTAGAGCCGCCCCACCCCACCTGCCGAGGCTTTTCTCCAGACACTCATCCCACTCAGCACAAGGCACGTATGTGGCCTTGTCATTCTAAAAACTGCGGAGAAGAGCTGGGAGGTGGGCTATAACGGGGGGGGGGGGGGCAGAAACAGTACAGCCTTAGGAGGCTCATGGAAATGGAGGGTTCTCAGGCAAACTCACTCCAAACTCTCCAGACCCTGGTTCACCTTCAGGGCCTCAGCCAAGGCCGTGGCACCTCTATCCCCAATGGTGTTACTGGAAAACCTACAAGAGACAAATGGTGGTGAGCTGCGCCTGGGGGTCAGAGCTCAGGGGAGACCACCTCTGTCTCAGGGTGTTGTGCAGTTTTGTTTGGGCTGTATGCATCTAGTCACTGCAGAGGACCCCTAGCTCCACTCTTTGGAAAAGAACTAAGGGTCAGCCCTTAGAGATACGTATTTGTGGAAACTTATGTGAAGATGGGCAAGAGATAGTGTCTCCTTCTGAGAGCAGGGAAGGAGTGATATGAGCACGCCTGTGACGTTGGGGGCTCACCCAGTTCTGGGAAACCAGGTTTCAGTTTTCCTTGTCCAGTACTTTGTATGCTAAGCCAACTAAACTATATTCACCTACCTATCAGTGCATCAGTGAATCTCTCATATACTCCTCTTTCCATCCAGGTAGCCGTCAGTCTATCTTCTCATCCATCCACCTTCCTACCCATCCAGCCACTCCTCCGTCCAGCCATCCACCCGTACATTCATCCCTTCATCCACCCATCTAGTCATCGCTGATTCTCCTGCTCACAAGTATGTGGGGTGGCCAGCCTTGTGCTTGGCACTGAGAATACTAATCTGGCCCTTCGGCCTTTTCTCACATGAGTTCCTTCAGACTCCTATTCTGCTTCAGGGCATCTGCCATCTGCTGGGCTCCTACAGACCCAATTAGGTTCTTCTGTAGCCTGTGAGAGATGAGAAGAGTCCATTAGCAAAGCCCTCCACAGTCACTCCCAGGCCAAAGCCAGTCTGGGTTTTGGGTGAAAGGTCAAGGACAAATAGTGAACCATCTCCACTTACACATCAGTGGAAAGGGTCTCACAGTGCACCTGGTTGGGAAAGTACAGCCGGAAGCAGGGGCACCATCGGCCCCTGCTCCCACCTTGAGAAGCTTTCCTGGGGAGAGGTATAGAAGGACAGAAGGGGAAGGGCCTCTCCTGTGTGATGCTGAAACACCCACCAAACAAAGGAAAGAGACAGGAGCCTGTGAAATGGCTTAGCAGGTAAAGGTGCTTGCCATCAATCCTAGAGACCTGAGCTCAATCTCTAAGACCCACAAAGGGGAAAGAGAAAACCAGTTCCTGCAAATTGTCCTCTAACCTCCATACTTATGCCATGGTGTGTGCATGCATGTACACATACATAGACAATAAATAAAAAGATGATAAAAATAATATACACCGTACATGTCCATATATCTTTTTTTAAAGAAAAAATACATCTCCCCTTTCTAGATTATTTTTTGAGGAGACTATAGGTTATAAATCCTTACTCTCTCCTGTTGAGATATGCTATTTCCTTACCCGCTCAGTCAGCTTCCTCTGGCTTCACAGCCCAAGTGTATGTTTCTTGGCTCTTTGTTTTGTTTTGTTTTGTTTTGTTTTGTTTTGTTTTGTTTTGTTTTGTTTTGTTTTGTTTTGTTTTGTTTTGTGATAGAGTCTCTCTTTGTAGCCCAGGCTGGCCTTGAACTCACAGAGGTCTGCCTGCTTCTACTGAGATTAAAGGTGTGCACCACCATGCCTGGCTTCCTGGGGTCTTTATAAGGGTCTTGGGGCCTTCTTTTCCAATAACTATCAGAGAGGATAATGTCCTTATCTCCCTGCCACTGTGGGCATTAGGCTGGCACCTGGCTCCATGTTGTCATGAACTGATCATCATAAAGGTTGGAGAAGTTAAGAAGCATCTGCTGAGCTTAGGATAAGCTGCTGCAAAGTGCTGCCAGCCCCTCTCACTGCAAGACAACTTGTCATTGACCTCAGGAACGTGCATGGAAGGGGTTGCCTCTGCTGGGCTGTAGGAAGCAAGGAGCCCTCTCTCTGCAGCCTAACTGGCAGGTTGCCATGATGTTGCTTTACAGTCAGATTAGTTGCTTATTCAATAAAAGTGATTTTATGGATTGGCAGGAGTTTTTATTTTCAGTAATTCCTCATACCTATTCTCTGGGAAAGCAGGTGACATCGTGTTTTTCAGGGACTGGACGTGGGTCAGAAAGCCTTAGGGTTGTCTCCCGCTCTCCCTGTCAGAAACAAGCAGAAGCCCCGGAGAAGAGAGGGGATGCAGTGAGAGTTATGTCTACTCACTGTAGCATGGAGAGAGTCTGACTGGAGACCAGGGCCTCTGCCATGCACCTGACACCATCATCCTTGATCACGTTGCTCTGGAGGCTACAGAGGTAAGAAGGAATGTGTCACTACTAGAATATAAGAGAGGCCCAGCAGTAGCCTGAACTCATACTGCAGGAGGAGAAAACCAAAAGAAAAAAGAACAATAGTACACCCTCAAATATGGATACAGCCACAGACTCCTAAAAGGGACACAGCAGACCAAACCCACACAATGCCATCTTCTGGAAGGCAGGTTTGTCAATGCCCTGAGAAACCTTGGGGGCTTACAGAAGCACACAGAGTTGGGAGAATCTAGAACCTGGAGCGAGCTTCTGCCACCTCTCCCACTCCACAGTATCTCCTGGGGCCAGGGCTTTGTTTTCCTCCCCTGGGGCAGGAGCTGGCCACTTACCTTAGAGAGGTCAGAGTTCGGTTTATCTTCAGAGCATCTGCTAGAGCCTTAGCCCCCTGTGGTCCAATGGCATTACTCCGGAGGCTGGTGAAGAGACAGGAAAGTGCTGGGGTGGGAAGAGGGAGCAAAGTGCCACCAACATTTTACATTTATAACCCTTAAAAGAAATGAATTGGGCTTAAGGATTTCATGTTTGATGGAATGGAACCATGTCAGAGCTCGTGTGTGTGTGTGTGTGTGTGTGTGTGTGTGTGTGTGTGTGTGTGTGTTTACACAAAGGAGTTCCCCCAAAGTAGCCCACGTGCTGAGGGAAAGGGAATAGATGTGATGCTCTAGTGAGCTAACTGTGGAGATGACAAAGATGATTCCAGGTCGGAGTCAAGAATCGAGCGTTTTGTGAAATGAAGTCCAAGAGGCAAAAGCAGTCATGACTTGGCTTTGTCAGCTGTCCTTCCAGCCAAGAAGGACAAGCAGTCTACAGGGCTGCAGAGCACTGCCACGGCTTCCAGTGGGTGAGTCCGGGAGTAGAGGAACGATAGAGGAAACTCAAGACACTTCATAGACAGGGAGATGACTTAAAATTCTCTCCCTTAGAGCCTTGTAGTGTCCTACTTACTCTAGTATGATAAGACTTCTGTTGACCAGGAGGGATCTGGCCAGAGCTCTGGCCCCTTTGTTACCAATCTGGTTCTCAGCTAGGCTGTCAGCAAACAAACAAACAAAAGCAAAGCAAAACAAAACAAAACAAACAAACAAAAAAACGAGAGGGAGGTTATTTCAAGTTTGTGACTCTCAGTGCCTTCTCTTCGATATTAGGCTCATGATTAACCCTTGCTTTCCCAGCAAGGTGACTATGGAGCAGAAATCCAGGAGGAGAAAGACCCCGAGCCTGGAAGGTAGAGCCAAAGTGGGCCAGATGACCTTCACTCTGACAAATGGTCCAAGGGAACTCGTCCAGCCTCTCCTGCAGTAGCTACTCTGCAAATGTGCAGCAAGAGATTGAACAATGGAAGTCTTTCATATGGAGCCAGCAAGATGGTTCAGAGTACTTGCTACCAAGCCTGACAACCTAAATTTAATCCCCAGAAACCAAATAATAAAAGGAGAGAACTGACTCTTACAAGTTGTCCTCTGACCTCCACATATGTGCTGTGCTGTACCGCACACTCACCCAAGCGCACACATATGCGCACATACACACACTAGCACAAATATAGTAAATTCCTGAAAAATCCGTAGCACTCAGAAACCAGTACAAGCTAGTGTTCACAGAAACCAATACAAACTAGTGTTCACAGACTAGTACAAAAAAGTTTTCATAAACTAATACAAACTAGTTTGAGCATACCATGGACTCTAGTCCTTCTCTAGTACAAAACAGAAAATGGAAGAATTATCACAAAATTAACTTAAGTTTAAAACAGGTTCGTCTTTATGTGCCTGGGAAGGGTGGTTCCAACGGGGTACTGGTGGATCTACTCAGGGCAGAAGTATAGCAATCACTAAGGCTTTAGTTTTGTAGGCAGCATAAAGTTGTCCATTAGAATCCCTGCAATGTTCGAATCAAGTGTATTCCAAGGGCAGTTTGGGATCCTAGTACCAGAGGCCAGCAGGAAGACCAAGAGAAGTGGACCAAGTATTTCAACATCACCAGTTCCCCCTTTGTCCATTTTATTCACCACTTTTCTTCCCCCACCCCACCCCCGAGACAGGATTTCTCTGTGTATCCTTGGCTGTCCTGGACTCGCTTTGTAGGCCAGGCTGGCCTCGAACCCACAAAGATCTGCCTGCCCCTGCCTCCCACACCCAGCTTATTTATCAGTTTTCAAATGAGTTCTGTTGCTTAAAAATAAATTTGAGCTGGGTGTCGTGGTGCACCCCTTTAATCCCCAACATTTGGGAAGCACAGGCAAGCTGATCCAGCCAGGTGCTGAGGGTGTGGCTCACGTAGGTAAGCCTTGCCCAGCCTGCCTGACACCCTGGTTCCATCGCAGCCTGGAACAGACTGGGCAGACTGACACGTCGCTGTAACCCAGCACTCAGAGGGAGCAAGGTGCAGCAGCAGCTCACCTAGAGAGCGAGTTTGAGGCAAATCGGGACTACTCGAGACCCTGTGTCAAGAAAGGAAGAGAGAGAGAGGGGGGGGGAAGGAAGGGAGGGAGGGAGGGACGGAGGGAAGGAGGAAGGAAGGAAGGAAGGAAGGAAGGAAGGAAGGAAGGAAGGAAGGAAGGAAAGGAGGAAGGAAGGAAGGTATGAAGGTAGGAGAAAAGGAGAAAGATTTTGAGGCTTCAGAGAAGGCTCAGCTGTTAAGAGCATTTGTTCTTGCAGAGGATCTGGGTTCAATTCCCAGTACCGACATGGTAAGTCACAACTATCCTGAACTCCCATTCAGACTGTCTTCTGACACTGTCTGTGGACACAAAAAGCAAGCCATGGCACATATCTACATGCAGACAAAACGTCCATACACATAAATCAAAAAATGTTTTTAAATTTTTACCTTAACATTAATTTAAATTGGGCTGGAGGAATGACTCAGCGGCTCTTCCAGAGACCCTGAGTTCAGTTCCCAGCACCCACATGGTGGCTCACAACCATCTACAATGTGATCAGATGCCCTCTTCTGGCCTGCAGGTGTATTTGCAGATAGAGCACACATACATAAGATACATAAATCTTTTTTTAATTATTTAATTTGAAAAGCAAACTTTTAAATTTTTAGCTAAAAATGCAATCCTGTGCGCACAATATTATTAGGAAGTAGATATTGAGAGGAGCACAGAGAAGGTAAAGGCCGAGCCAGGCCAGCACAGCGAGCCCCTGACAGAGTCTGCGCCTTACCCAGTCATTTCCCTTTTCTTACAGTCCAGGCGCCTGGTCCTCGGGCACCTTCTAAGAGGGGCAGAAAAAAAGCAGACTGCGTTCTGAACCTCACACTGAAAAGACACCTGTTCTTGGGGTGCCACTGGCTAGCTGAGTGGAGGGAGACAAGATCTGCTCCCGGGCCGCAGGGAGGTGCGCCGGGCGGTGTGTTACCTGATGCTTTGGATGCGGCAGTCCTTCCCACTCAGCACGCTGCCCAGCAGCTCCATCACAGGGTCCTGGAACTGGTTGTTGTCCAGCCTTGCGGGGGGCGAGCAGGACAGTGAGCCGCCCTGCAGCCCGTGGGCGGGCGGGGCCTCCCACCTCTCATCCCCACTGCGGTCCCGAGGTCTGAGCGCAGAAGCGCACTCCCAGCACTCACACTTCCCCGTGGGAGGGGCCTGAGGAGGTTCCCGTGAGCCGTGTGCTTCCCCTTGGGGGTCCTCTTACAGCACATTGTCACACGGCTCCGCATAGCACGTGCCTGCGTGGAGCACTGTTGGCTAGCTTTGCTTCTGAGGATGTCAAAGCCACTCTGAGGTCCTGACTAGCCCTTGTCCTTCGTCTTTTCTTGCTTTGCTTGCTAGGTTCAGAGTACGACTAAGAGTGTGGCTTCTGCCAACAGACTGGCTTAGACAGTCTGTGTGTGTGTAATATGCATACCTACATGTATACATACAAATATACATATATATGTTTAAAAAACCTTGCTGTGTAGCCCAGGCTGTCCTGGAACTCAGTACTCTTTACTGTTGGGATTACAGGTATGAGTCACAACGTCTGGTCTCAGAGGGCCTCATCAGTTGGATTATATTTCCATGTTGCAAGTCTAGCCTTGCTGTCTTCAGAATGCAGCTTTATGTGGATGTAAGCTCACTGCAGATGTAATAGCTAAGAGACATCACCCCAACACAGGGTGGACCTATAGTCATTATGATAGTGCCCGTATAGGGAAAGTAAGGCCATGTGAGGACAGTCACAGGAGCTACGGTCACGAGACAGAGGAGGCTAAGAAGCCTCCAGGATGGCTGGCCTGGCCCCCAGGTGTTCCAGAGGCAGAAAGGGCCCTCTTGCCGTGGTTTCAGAGTACCGCCATGCCTTGACCTCCGACTTCGGCTTTCAGAACTAAATCAGTTGCCATGATGGTTTAGCGCCTAGCTGTGAAACTTTGCTGTAGCAGTCTCAGCAGACTACAGGGAAAGGGGCTTGATGAAGCAAGGAACCCTTTTGAGTCTTTCTCCTTTGCCCCTACCCCCGGGATGAAGCCCACACTCACCTGAGGCTCTGACAGTAGAGCAGCTGGGGCAGCAGGCTCTGGAGGACGCTCTGGCTGAGGCACAGGCCTAAGCTGGCCTCTGGGGAGCAGACATCGGACTTCTGCAGGAGGTAGGCCAGAGCGGTGCGGTGTGCGGGGCTGGTCATCCCAGCCAGGGCTCCGCTCTGCATGGCCTCCTCCACACTGCCGGCCAGCGCCGTGTGCCGCAGCTCATGCAGGCAGTACAGGACATTGACGGCGCGTGCGCAGATTGCAGTGTCGGGATGGAGGAGGCTGTGGAGGACCTCGGCCACCTGGGCCCGGTAGCTCTGGTGCTCGCCTTTTGCCAGCAGAGAGCCAGCCAGAAGAGTGTTGACCCCTGGGGACAAGAGGCCTGAGAGGAAGCGCAGAAACACGTCCAGCCTCCCGTCCTTCGCTTGTGTGGCCCGCTGGGCGGCACATCTGAAATGAGCGAGGAAGCCCAGCCGGGGCCAGGACACGCCGCTCTCGGTAAAGAGGTCAAAGATGGCCCTCTTGGATGCACTGTAGTAGTACGTGGCTGCCACGAACTCTTGCAGAGACAGGTGAGTGAAGGAGTAAGCTACCGAGGAGGCCAGAGTCTCCTCCCGGTGCAGCAGGCAGCCGCACAGAGAGCTCTGCAACAAAGCGAGGTCCACGCCAAATGCCTTCATGTCTTGCTCATAAAACACATATTTCTTCTTGACCAGCCCATGGAAGGCCAGGCGGCCCAAGGTTCCTACCATCTTGCGAGCCCCCTGGGCCGCTTGCTCAATCCTAGGACTTACCTTGGCCTGGCGGTTCGCCTCCCCTCCAAGGGCCATCCTAAAGTACCACGAGTAGAGTTCGCACAGGGTCTGAGGCAGTGGCAGCTCTGCGTCTTGGACTGCCAGCCTGGTGTGGTAGAGGTGACCCAGGGCCAGCCCTGTGATCCTGCAGAAGGCTGGGACGGTACACATCAGATACAGAGCCCTATTGGCCTGCACTTGAGTCACTACCTGACCCAGGAGGCTCCGGTCCTCGGGAAAGATCTGCTCCAGGCACGCTTTGATCTCCTCTTCAGTGAGGCCCCGAATCTCAGTCATCCGGTCCACCAGGCCTCCAGGGATCTGACCGGCAGCACCAGGACGGGAGGTGATCCAGACAGAAATCTCTGGGAAGAGGTTTCCCCTGATGATGTTCGTGATCAGGTGGTCTACCTGGATCTCCTTCTTCGGGTCTGTGCAGGCCATCGTGTTGGAGAATTCCAGGGGCGTCTTGCACTCATCCAAGCCGTCCAGGACCAGGAGGACTCTGTCTGGGACTTGCCCAGTGTCTGGGAAGATGGAGTGGATGAGTCTGTCTGCAGACAGCTTCTCATAGGTATTAAGATCCCGAAAGGTCAAGGGTAGAACCAATGAGAAGTCCTTGCCCACTTGTCCTCTGGCCCAGCAACGGACGAAATGCCTAACCAGAGTAGTCTTGCCCACACCAGCCACTCCGATGGTGAGAGAGATGCGAGGTGGGATGGACACCCGGGACAGAGGCAGGAAGAGCCTGTCCAGGGTGATGGCCCTGGCGGCAGGCCAGACCCCACGTGTAGCCTCCACCTGAGTAAAGTCATGCTCCCTTAGTTGCAGATCCGTCAGGCCCTCTACGAGCACGAGGCTGGCCAGCTGATGCGAGGGGCTGCCCGGGTCTGGGTCGTTTCCCACCCTGCTCAGCAGGGCCTCACAGTGCCTCCTTATCCTAGAGTCTGCAGGACACAGGAAAAACAGGTGAGGCCCCAGGCAAGGTGAGAGGGCTTAGCTCCCTCCCCTGGCCCCACCCTCCATGGAAGACTCACCATTGCTTTGGGACCCCAGTGGGGAGTCTGGTATCTTGTTAGCAGCCTGCAGCAGCTGACCATCCTTCTCAGCAAGTAGATCCACGAGGGCTTTCACCTGCTCAGCTGGGGAGCCAGCACTGTAGGCCAGGGATGTCTCCCTGACCGGCCACACTTCTTGCTTCCTCATGGAGCCTGTGGTTGCAGCCAGGAGCTGTGAAGACAGAGCCAAGACTGCAGCCTGGTGGACCTGTGTTGTTTCCTGGCCGGGGATAATCATAAAGGTGCAGGGGCCAAGTGAGTGGGACTTGGAGTTCTGCACTTGGACTCTGGCTCCGCCACTTAGCTGGGCGACTCTGGGCAGGCTGTGTCACCTCTCTACATCCTGGTTTCTTCAGTTGTGACCTGGCAATGGTGATGCTGTTATGAGCAAGGAAACCAAAATGAGGGAGGAATGAAGTAGCAAATCTGGGAAGGAAATGGTGCGTGAAGCCATCTAGTTAACATTCTGGGAAAGGCAGAGAATGGAGATGGAAAGAGCGTGGAGGTCGGTGGGGGCCAGGGCCAGGGACTCCGAGACAGGGACCCTGCTCGGTGTGACACTGTAACGGTGGGTGTCACTGCACTCTGCAGGTGGGCCCTAGTGTAAACTGGGCTTTGTGCCAGGTAAGCTATGAACCCAGGTTCCCACTGCAGCAAAGGCAGCACCGAGGTGTGGACGGTGGAGTCCGATAGACAGGCAGAAGCACATGGGAACTCTGTCCCTAATCATCATTCTTCCGTAAGCCTAAAAGTGCTCTAAAAAGTAGTATTTTAATTTTTCAAAAAGGAAACAGAAGCCAGGTGGTGTCGGCACACACCTTTAATCCCAGTACCTGGGAGGCAGAAGCAAGTGGATCTTATGAGTTCGAGGCCAGTCTGGTCTACAAAGAGAACATGACAGCCAGGACTACACAGAGAAATTCTAGGAGGAAAACAAAAACAAAACAGAAAATGGAAGGAGAAGGAGGAAGGGGAAGGGAAGGCAGATAGCTCTCGGAACAGCAGCATACTGCTCCTAGCCTTTCTGGAAGCTTGGGGCGCTGAGCCTGTAGGAAGCACCATTTGATGCTGAGGACAGTGATACAGAGATAGCAAGATGCAAAGCCGTGCCGTGCCCCACCTGCCCACGCTCTTTTGCCAAAGCCGGCTGCTTGCTTGATGCTGTCCTGCAGCCAGTCCCATCCCATGTGTGTTCTTCCTCATCAGGTACAGGCGCTACCACAGCCCCCTAGGGACTTGGAGGCAGAGACCAGACACCCACTCTTTATAGTTCTAGAAGAGAAAACACAGTGGGGGAGGGAGTCAGCCACAGCCCTGTTTAAGATGACCCAGGAGTTGTCACTGCCAAGAATCTGCCCGGTGCTGGCCGCCCCGGGTTCTCTGGGTCTCAGTGTGACCACCCCAGAAGGGGTGGTGGTTGTCGACAGACACCTGGTTTTGAACTTGGGCTCGAGATTGGGGTCAATTTAACTGAGCACGAATATTGAATATTTTCATACAGAAAATGCTAAACACTTAGCAGGAAAAAAGCAACCATTCCATTCATAGCCATGCTGACGAGTCAATCAATGCAACATGTTTAAGGCTTACGTCTAATAAGCTAGACCACTCTTTCTACACTCCTGCAAAACCCTGCTGGATTTTACTGTTTTCATTTTCTAAATGTTCAACCAAGGGGAAAATCAAGTGGGATTACGGCCGATGCTGTGGTATCTGTTTTGGTTTGTTCTTTTCTTTCTTTTTTTTTTTTTTCTTTCTTCCCTTTTTTTTTTTTTTTTTTAAATAGGGTTTCTCTGTGTAGCCTCGTCTGTCCTGGATCACTCTGTAGACCAGGCTGGCCTCAGAGCAATCCATTTGCCTCTGCCTCCCAAGTGCTGGGATGAAAGATGTGCCACCATGCCTGGCTGTTTGGATTTGGATTTGTGTTCACACTTAGATCTTTTTATAGATTCGCTAGTAAAACCTTGTTTGTTTGTTTTTTTCCTATTCAGAGCTTGGAAAGTAACAGTTTCCTACCTGAATCTAAGTACTTGTAAAACAGTGTTGCTGTCATTCTGAATATTGTTAGTATAAAGATCAATTTTTGTATTTTATCATATTTCAACAAATTAAGTATTTTTGTTGACATCACTTTTCTGTTAGTTTTTTTCAGGCTTTCAGAATTTCGATAGGAATAGTGTCATCTTTTAAAATAAGATGTATGGGCCAGGCACATTGGCTCGCGCCCATAATCCCAGCACTCAGGGAGGCAGGGACAAGTGGCTCGCTGTGAGGCCAGCCTGGTCTACAGAGGGAGTCTAGGACAGCCAAAGCTACACAGGAAATGCTGCCTCGAAAAACAAACTAAATAAATAAATAAAGACTTGTGTTTTGTTTATGTGTGCATGTAGTCCTGTCCGTGTGGGTTTGTGCACATGCCTGGGTGTGCCCACAGGGGCCAGAAGAGGGCGTCAGATCTGCTGGGGCTGGCATTATAGGTGGTTTGGGCCTAAAGCATTGGTCCTCTGCAAGAATAGTATGTACCCTTTTATGTGTCCTTAACTGCTGAGCCATCTTTCCAACCCCATCCTTTCATCTTCTTATTTCTGAATTATCACTCACGTTGACAGTTTCACTGGCTGGGCAGCCAGTTGCCTTTTCCCTGGAGCAGTACTGGCAGGCAGTCCTGTACTGTGTGCCAGGAGTGGCTCCGGATAGAACTATTGGGTATAATATTTGGGTAGGTTTCTGGTTAGCTTTCTTGTCCTCTTGGGGATGACTCCCTGTTTCTCTCACCACTCAGCTAGCGTTGTGTGATGTTTCCCAAAGCATGCTACATCGCACACCTTCTGTTGCACACTCCATATTCGCGCCGTTCACTCCACCTGGGATAAGGCCCTCTTTGCCTTCGCCTCTTACTTCATAGAACACCGAGGTGAGACGCTTTCCTAAGAACACGTGGCTGGGAGGCATGGCTGCTGAGCTGGGATGGAAACCAAGGCCTCATTGGTCCCTCAGCTGTGCTGCTGCCTCTGTAGCAGGTATACATGTGGTTTAAAAACTTGGTCACTGGGCATGGTGGATGGCTGTAATCCTGGCACATATATATATATATATATATATATATATATATATATATATATATATACATATATTATAATGGAGGAATGTCTGTTAACTAGAAAGTAGTTTTTATTCATCCATTTATTCAACCAGCAAAATTTGAAATGTGGGGTGTGTGTGTGCGTGTGTGTGTGGTGGTGTACGTGTATGGTATATGCTCACAGGTCTGTGTGATAGTACACACTCATGGAGAGGACAAGGATGGATGTCAGGTGTCTTGCCGTATCACATTCTACATTATTCCACTGACACAAGCTCTCTCACTGAACTGGACCTACGCTGGCGGCAGAAAGCCCCAGAGACCCTCCTGGCCCGTGCCCCACAGCGCTGGGATTATCACCGCACACAGCCATGTCCAGCTAGTTACATGTATACCAAGGACTTGAACCCAGGTCCTCACACTTGTCCAGCAGGTATTCTTTTCCCCTGAGCCACCTCCCAGCCTCTAATCTGAACACTTGCTTGCTTTGTTTATGAGATGGTCATTAGTGTGGCCCTGGCTGGCCTGGTACTTCCTTTTTAGCCCAGGCTGGCCTGTAACTCATGGGGTCTTCCTGTCTCCTTCTCCCAAGTGTTGAAACTACAGGTGTGTGTTACTGGAAATATTTATTGAGGGTATCTTACGTGTGTAGAACAGGGAATGTGAACGTGAGCAAACTGGCAAAGTCCTTGTCCTGTGATGGGGAAACAGTGACTGTGAAGGAGGAGGAACAAAGCGACGAGTGACATCGCAACAGGGTGACAGGAGCTGCTGTCTCTGTGCTGGACAGAGGAATGGATGGCTGACCTCGGAGGCTTCTCTGACCCTCACAGATGGCAGACGAGGAAGGGCAATGGGACTGGGGAGCTGGCTTGGTGGGGGAGGGCTAGCTGCACCCATGTGAAAGCTGGGCAGAGTGAGGTGTGCCTGTGTGCCCAGGTTTGGTGTCTCAAACATTAAAAAAAAAAAAACAAAACGTAGAAATTGTTCAGGAGGACACACAATGTCTGCTCGTGTTCTCTAGCCATACGTACACAGGCATGCACGCTTGCATACACACCTAACACACGGACACACAGGTGACACAAATTAGAAGGAGTAGACAATGAAGGGAAGAGCATTATAGACAAAGGAAGCAGCTAGACGGAAAAAGGGAAGGAGGGTTAGAGGGTGGCTCGGTGGTTAAGCTTGCTGCCTTCCAGAGGTCGGAGTTCAGCCCTCAGTATCCACACGAGGCAGCCCACAACTGCCTGGAATGCCAGCTGGCCTCTGAGGCACACACACACACAGACAGAGAAAAACAACATGTTTTAAATTTGTATTTATTTGTGTGTGTGGCGTTTTGCGTGCATGTCTGTGCAGCATGTGTGAGCCTCATGTGCGTGGAGACGAGGAGGGTTTCCGATCCCCTGGAACTGGAGTTACATGGCTCTGAACTGCCACGTGGGTGCTGAGATCCTCTGGAAGACAGGTAGTACTCAGCTACTGAGCCGCCTCTCCAGCCTCAAATACATATTTAAAAATAAGTGAGTAGCCTAGCAGCGGTGGTGTACGCCTTTAGTCCCAGCATTCAGAAGGCAGAGCAGGTAGATCTCGGATTTCAAGCCTAGCCTGATCTACAAAGTGAGTTCCAGGACAGAAGGGACTACACAGAGAAACCCTAGATAGATAGATAGATAGATAGATAGATAGATAGATAGATAGATAG
>NW_026588752.1:5194546-5227175 GCF_907164565.1 Psammomys obesus | reverse complement strand
ATAGATAGATAGATAGATAGATAGATAGATAGATAGATAGATAGATAATAGAAATATGTGGCTAAGGTGTTGAAAAGAAGCAATCTATGAATCAAGAAAGAAAAACATTGAGGAGGAGGGAGAGGGAGAGAGGGAGAGGAAGGGTGAATAGGACTGAGAGGGGAGAAAGGATGGGGCTACAAGGACATAAAGTGAATAAAAAATGTTTAAAAAGAAAAAAAAAAACATTGAGCTATTAGTTTTCATCTAATTGGCAAGTATGAAAACATAACATGGCCCCAGTGAGAATGTGGCAGTATTAGGAATCTTTTTAAGATTTATCTATTTATTTTATGTGTTCGGAGTATTTTCCCTGAATGTCTGTTCCCCGTGTGTGTGCCTAAAGGCCCGCCCCACACCGGCCATGGGAAAGCTAGCCTCGCCCTTCAACAGTCAGCACGTATAGGAGATCTGGTCCCACCCCTCCATGGAGCTGCATGGAAGAGCTAGCCATGGCCCTCACCTGCAGGAGGGGAAGCCCAGCAGAGACCCAGGCTGTCCCACTCAGCTACCACCCAGGCCCAGGCCCAGGGCCTTGAGTTGGCCCACCCTAACGTCTACCCCTCCATGAGCTGCTGGAGCATGTGAGGGGCTAGTCCTGTGGTACCATAGCCAGAAGATCTCCATGACTCTGGACAACGACAGGAAGGGGAGTCATGGTGAGGCTCTAGTATTGATGGTGTGGCCGAAGCCAGAGGCCTGAACCAGACCAATGACTCATTTCGATGAACATTTGCAAGTAAAGATGCATGACTAAAAGGGTGTACTGTGGGCCACAGCGCAGCTCCTAATGCCACAACAAGGACGACTGTGTGATGGGGAGGTGGGAAGGACAGCGAGCGGAGTGACAAGCACACTGCAGGCCCAGCAGCTGTAGCGGGTGTGAGAAAAGGCGACAATCCACAGAGGAGCAGGTCATTGCCCAGAGAGAGCTGTGAGGTTGTTTGTTTTTTTTTTTTTTTTTTTGGTGAGGGGAGGGTTACAAGGGTGGGAGGTGGATATGGAAGGGCTTGGAGATAAGTGGGATTGGGGTGCATGATGTAAATTTTCCAAAGAATCAATAAGAAATCATGTTTTTAAAATTTTACTTAGGAGGATTAAAATTTTGATCTATATGTGTGGGTCATATGTATGCATGATATATGTACAAACACACGTGAGTACAAGTTCTTGTGTGTGTGCAAATGGGGACCTCAGCTATCCTGCTCTCTCTGCCTCTGCCTCACCTTTGTGCCGGGGTCTCTTACTGAATCTAGAGCCGGCTCCCCTCCACCCACCGCAGTTCTGGGCTCATGGCTATCTGGCTGCACCGAGCTTTCTGCACCGGTGTTGGGAATTTGAACTCAAGTTCTCGTCAACTGCTCTGGCTGAGCCCTCTCCCTAGTCCCCGCTTGTGTGGATTTGTGTCAAGTGAATAATTAGACAGATACACACAGATGCAGCTCCAAGAAGGCTCATAAACTGTTCGCAACAGGGAGACGTTGAAGGGGCACAAAAGTACATTTCTATCCACCAAGAGACTGATAAGAATAAAAATGGTTCAGTTCTGCACTGAGGTACAGTGAGGTCATAAAGCCAAGTAAGACCAAGAATGTGTCAAGCTGGAGTTAGCACACAGTGTGCTCTTCATCTTGAGACAGGGTCTTGCCTAGTGACCCTGGATGTTGTAGAGCTCACTATGTAGGACAAGCTGAGCTGGCTTGTCTCTGCTTTACAAGCGCTGGGTCACAGGTGTGTGCCACCAGGCCAGGCTTCCCAGTATCTTTTTTGCCTTTTAATGTCACAAAGCTTCAAAACACCTTATTTCAGGTGTAATTTGTATAAAATGCATAATCTGAGTGTAGTTATGTGGCCATCCTTCCCGTGTGGCTCCGGGAGTCAAGCCAGAGTCTTGACCACCGTAGGCAAGTGTCTACCAACGGGCTACAGCCCAGATCTGCAACACACTCACGTTTTCATACTGGAAAAGTCAAATCACAGAAACCAGGGCCTGGAGAGACAGCTCAGGGCTTAGGAGGATCCAAGGCCAGTTCCCAGCACCCCCCTCAGGTGGCTCAGAGCCACTGTAACGCCAGCTGCAGGGACTCCTTTCCCTCTCTGCAAGCACACATACGGGACACATGTGCACATAAATTTTAAAATTAGGTTACCTAAAAATTGAAAAATAACACAATACAGTTATGACAGGATACCATTTTGTCTCGTCATAGGAAAAAGCTGGAAATCTATGGTAGTGGAACAAAGGAAATTATTCCTTATTTTATGAATTTCAATTGCTCAGATTTCACTAATATTGCTTTTACTTACACTTCAATAGATTTTTTACAGAATTATGAAAAGTAATACATAGTCAATAAAATATTTAAATAACCCAAAGATAGAGTATAATCCTTACTTCTAGTCACCAGGCACAACATGTTTTGTTTTGTGGTTTGGTTTTTTAAAAAATTAAGATGGAGCTGGCAAGATGGCTTTGGGGGTTTTTTAAGTGCCCGCTGCACAAATGGGACAGCCAGAGTGCTGTCCCTGGATCAAGGGACAGTGCTGATTCCTGAACTGTCCTCTGATCTCCATGCACAAGCAATGATATACACATGCCCGCGCGCGCGCGCGCGCGCACACACACACACACACACACACTTGCACACACTTGCACACACTTGCACACACTAATATCAAACTAAAAAGTGAGATGACAGATTGGACACACGTGCAGGAGAAAATGTCACAATGATGAAGAACTGCTCCCACTCACAGCTATGGTGTATACACAGAAAATCCTAAGCGGTCTATAAACAAATTATTAGACCTGCTGTGCGAGTGTCACAATGTTCTGGACCCAGGGTCAGCGCTCACTAACAGTCCGTTCTAGCTCTACATACCAGCAACAGTCAAATCAGAACTGAAATGCTAGGATAGCATAAAGATCGCCAGGCCGTGGTGGTGCACACCTCTACCAGCGCTCTGTGAGTCTGAGGCGGATCTGTGAGTGTGGGGCCAGCCTGGTCTAAGGACAGGGAAGACTGCACAGTGAAACCCTGCTTGAAAAAACAAAAAAGATACCATACACCTCAAACACTGGCAATGAACTTAGCGAAAGCTTGCATCCTCTACACTAAAAACTACAGAGCATCGCTGGAGGCGACGAAAGGACGGAGAGATCTCGGATTGTAAATGAGCATTTCAACCAAGGCTCGTGTGGTAGAATGCCCTTGACCGCTCTATTCACAATTAGCCAGAGTACTAAAATCAACTAAAATATCCACTAACCATAGCATGGAAATGTGGGAAACGTGAAAAAGGCACAACTGCTAACTTAGCCTGTCATGCAGATGTCTTCACAACTGCTAACTTAGCCTGTCATGCAGATGTCTTCACAACTGCTAACTTAGCCTGTCATGCAGATGTCTTCACAATTTGTCACAAAAGAATATACTCTGGGATACCATTTCCAGGGAGCTTGAAATCAGGCCAAACCAATCTGAAATGATTGATGTCAAGTAGTCACTCGGGGTTGCCGCTGCCTGAGAGAGGGCACAGGAGGCCTCTGCGGTGCCACTGTCTACGCATTGTTCTGTGGCGATAAATATCCACGTGGAGCCACTGAGCTCACCTTCCTGTGTGTAAGCTCAGCCTGACTCTTCAAGTTGGCAACTGTGTAAAAATACACATGTAGGTGGACCGATGAAGTGGTTCAGTGTCAGCCTGTCCATGTCAAAGGCCAGGGTGCTAGGGGCCCCTGTCGTGCTTTCTGGTAGGGTATTGTCAGGGCATGAACCACGGCTGGCCACTGCCTTCTGAAATTGGCTGGCCACCAGATGATCTTATTGCTGCTTTTGACCAAGAGGATGAGGCAACCGTGTTTTCGTTTTTCAAGACAGGGCTTTTCTGTGTAGCCATAGAACTCTGGAACTTTATAAACCAGGCTGGCCTCGAACTCACAGAGATTCGCCTGCCTCTGCCTCCCTAGTGCTGATTATAGTGCGCCATCCCTGCCCTGCTGACGACCATGTTTTGGAAGGGTGCTGGCAGAGCATTATGTCTGGTGAGCCTCTTCTGTCCTGTGCTTCTCTCCCAGGGCCGCAGTCCTGGCCCGAGCCTTCTGATTCCCTTCCTCGTGGCCCTCTTGCCCCTACCTTGGCTTAGAAACTGGGCTGCCTGCCACCTGGGCTGCTCATATCTCTGGCCACACAAGTACCTTGGGTTCTCCAAGATGACCAACTCCTCACCCTCCTCTGCCTCCCAAAGCAAAGCCCTGGCTTCTGAGATGAGCGTCCTGAAGGAGGTAGGGCCCGCCCTGAGGATACACCACCTGCGCTGACCTGGAATCACCACATGAGGGCCCACAGCCTCTGTGGGATGGTTAAGGTGAGCCTGGGGTCAGGAACGTGAACCCCTAGAGACAGAACTGGGAGGAGCCTCAGGGCCTAGGAGCCTGTCCGTAGGGTGGACACCATAGCCGACACTCCCGGTGCCCACCACTCAGCTGGTTCTGCAGCAGCACCTCCTAGCTGGCCTCCCGTGGCTCCCTGTCTCAAAGTGAAAAGTTTAACCTAACCCCAGGGTGTGGCTGGGGGGAGGGTGGACTTACGGACAGCTGGAAGCTGTGCGTTCCACTTCCCTTGACCTTTTGGGCAGGTGCTGGAGTTGTGACTCTGCTTATAGGTGAGAACTGGACACCAAGCAGAGGGTCACCTGCCCGGAGAGGGGCAGGTTCTAGCAGCGCTGCTGCTCAGCTGTAGCAACCTGCCATTCACCCTGCTCCTCCCGGGCCATCACGAGAACAGAGCTGGGCTTTCTCCCCTAGGCCCCTCTCCTAACTCCTAGGACACACGTGGATTTATTCCACACTCAGGCATCCAGCCTCAGCAGCACCCAGGGGTTTGAGTCCGGGAGTCTCATTGCCTAGAATAGCTCAGGCCCTAAGAGCCTTGGCTCCTCTTGCCAGCTGTCCCCTCTTCCTAACCTTGTTACCTGCACTGATGCGCTCTGGACTCTACTTACCTTCGGTCACTCTTGCTGCTCCAGGGGGCTCCGCCTGCATGCTCCTAGGCTCCGCTCTGCTCCAGCGAGCAGGAGGCCATGGCTGTGGTGGAATGCCTTGGGTCGTCGGTAGCAGGCCACCTGAGTGTGATGCCTGGCTCTGTGCTTCTCTGAAGGGATCAGGGGAGTTTGCCACAGCGATCATCCTGATCATCCTCGGGCGAGGGGTGACAGACCCACCACATCCTGTGGTCCCCAGGAGTCCCCCCACTGTGAGCAGCTCCCGCTGCTCAGCTCTTCCTGTGCAGGGCTCCACCTCAACCTTCCTTCCTGTCTAGTTTGAAAAGCCAGCAGCCTCACTGACAAATCGGCAAGCGGCTCGGCCCCAGGCTCACCTCTTTGGTTTTGTCACCTCCCCCAGAAGTCTGAAGAGTGGGGAAATGATGTCGGGTCTCCACTTCAGGACTGAGCATCCCTACAGTGCGTGCTCAGGAGTGGGCACAGTACCAAGACAGTTGGCATGTCACCCTGCACCCACCGAAACAGACTTAGCTGTTAGGGGGCGGCATGGAGGAAGTCAGCTGTCTTTCACTGCTGAGAGACAGCTAGTGGGGCTGGGGCGCGTACACTTGCAGGCTGGTCCCCCATGACCTCCTTCTACCAGACCACTTCCTTCTCACCCCAAAGCTCTCTATCTACGTATCCCTGTGGGTCAGTGGACCCCAAAGACAGGTCATCTGGATCCTGAAACAGCTGAATGCAGCTGTTCACAGCAGGAAGGTCACTTTATCCCTCAAGGTGTTCTGCTCTGACGGAAAAGGTAGGTAAGGACATGACTCAGTAAACAATGCAGAAAAGGTGCAGTAAATGAGCTGTTTCGAACATCGTCTAGTGACAGGGAGCAAGCCATTTAATGCAAAGCCACCGGGTGAGCTAGGTGGCGTGTAGCCAAGTGACAGGGGCCTCGGGCCCTTCAACCAGCACTGGGAGTGACCGTCTGAGTTCCGCTGTTCACAGCAGCCTGTGCGTGGGGATGTGTGAGGCACTATTGAGAGGGGAGGGGCTTTGGTGGTAGGTTAGAAGTGCTGTTTCAAGCCAGGGGTGGTGGCCACGCCTGTAATCCCAGCATTCTTCGAGGCAGAGGCAGGTGGATCTCTGTGAGTTCAAGGCCAGCCTGGTCTACAAATAGAGTCCAGGACAGCCAGGGCTACACAGAGAAACCCTGTCTCAAACAAACAAACAAACAAACAAACAAACGGAATGCTGTTTCAGGATATCTGCCCATCTCCTTCCCTACTGAGCACAGAGGAACATCCAGGAGCTGGAGGACACAGTGGTGGCCCCTTGAGACAGAGCATAGAGATAGACGGTGGCTGTAGCCCTGGCCAAGGGGTGCAGCAAAGATCCCTGAAACCAGGCACCTACCGATGCCTGAAACCACATGGGCCTTGTGGCCTCAAGAGGCTCAGCCTGCATCCTCTAGGGATCTGGCAGGGAGGAACCTCCTCCTCCCTGACAGCTGTTGGCAGCATCTCAGTAATGGCCACCAGCCTGTACATGGGCTATCCTGGTGTGTGCGCACGAGAGCACACACATTTCTTCAGGATTCTCTTCACGGAGAATATCTGTTCCCCAAGAGCAAGACAGCAGGGAGGCAGTGGGCTCCGTTCTCCCGAACTTGGGGAGTGTGGGGCTTCCTGCCTGCAGCGTGGGGGCCTTTCCCTATGGGACCTTTATCCGACCTAGTGCGCATCTCTCCAGGCTGGGCTGTGGTCCAACACAGACTGCTCTAAGTAGACAAGCCTGGGCCACGGCAAGTGCTGGACCACAGGAAGAGGAGGCTGGAGGTCTGGTCGCGTCACTGAGTCATGTGTAGCTTACAGTGCTCAGTGAGCACTCTGTTGTGGGGCTAAGTGCTTTCTTCTTGTGCTAATCTGCAAAGGCAGGGTGGCCTCTAGCGGGGAGCTCCTCCTCACTTCATCTGACAAGCGGCCCCTGTGCCGTGGCTTCAGCCTTTACCAAAGGTGCAAGGCAGCCAGTCACCTTTCCTCTTCCAGTGGCTGGGCCAGCGCTGTGATGCTGGAGCCAGTGTTTTCCCAGGTTCCTGTTTGGCTGCCACTGGCTCTGATGGCTCCATCTTCAGCGCAGGGGTTCATGTTAACCTCCTTCCTCCAGAAGCAGCAACTCCTCACTGGTTGTTTTAACACACGTGGATGGTGCTGAATACGTAGGTTTAGGGGTCAGGGACTCTGTCGTCTGACTACCCGAGGCACACCTGTGCTTCAGCCTACCGCTCAGCCTGGCTGCTTGCCGGAAAGAAGCCAAGTGGATCTAGCCTCCGGGTTAGAGTGAGGCTGGCTCAGCCACTGGCTCGTCTCCGAGCAAAGGCTCTTAGCTCATTTTTTAAACTCTTCCCCCAATATGGACAACCTGGGGTCTCCACTTCTTGTGGCTCATGGACATTTTCTGAGGACAGTAGGGGTTCCCAGCTTCTCCTTAGGGAGGAACACACAAAACGGATTCCAAACTGTCTTGACAACTCCATCTCACTTCCCCCAAACAGTCCATCCTAAGGGGAAGTCATCCCATCAAACCCTTTATAGGAGAAATAAAACACCTTTTAGAATAGGCCAAAGGCTGGGCGTGGTGGTGCACACCTTTAATCCCAGCATCTGGGTGACTGAGGCTCTGTTAGCTGGACAGCAGCCTAGCCTGCATATGAATTCCAGGGCAGGCAGAGCTACAGTGAGATAACTGTCTCCATAGATGACAGAGAGATATAGAAGCCACTAAACATGGCTTCTAATTGCCTGTCCGTCAGGAGCCGTGACCAGGACACATTCCACAAACAAAGCTTCATTTTCACCTCCCTAAACACTGCTGGCCTCTGAGATCAGCACACAAACCTTTTGCAGGAATCTGTCCTTGATGTTACCCTAAGGGCCCAAGGATGCATTTCTCTTGTAGTGCTGGGAACTGAACCAGATCCTTAGGTATGTTAAGCAAGTCTCTTACCACTGAGCCACACTCCAGCTGGCTGATTTATCCCTATGGTCTGCATAGTTCTAGGTCAGCATTGTACGCCCAGAGCTGCAAGCTGACTCAGTAGGTCCAGCAGGACCAGCCCAGCACTTGCGACACTCCAGGTGTAGACTGTGTCCCTGGTCTGCTTCCCTGAGCAGCAGCAGCAGCTGGAGCTAGTGCCTGTTGAGGGCACCGTTAGTGTGAACAGAGACAGGGAGTGTGCAAGCAAGAACAGAGTATCTCTGCCTGTTATGGAGGAACCATAGGCAAGGGGACAGTAAGCAAAGGCACTGGTGAGCAGCAGGGAAGTGGGGCCCAGGCTCACTGTCTGTTCCTTATAATTTTCCCAGAGAGGAGCATCTAGGTTTAGTTCGTTAGTTTTAAATAAAGCCTTTGTTTTTATTGCACATCATATAAAACAACCACTGTATTCAAAACACACAAGGACGTTCACAGGCTGTGGAAACCCAAACTTCTGGGGGTTTGTTTGTTTGTTTGTGTTTTTGTTTTTCCTGGCCCTCCCCAGGGTCCACACATGGGAGGAGCCCACAAGCAACATGCTTACTTTGGGGATCCTCAGTTGTGCTAGGCCCTACTCACAGTCCTGCTTGGAGGATGCTGGTGACAGTGACAGGTGTCTGGGTAGGCACCAGGTCAGAAGAGCACCTATGACACGGTGGTGCAGGCTGCCCAGGGGAGTCTGCTCTGCTATGGGGCTGGTTGCTCTGAATGCTGAAGGCAGGCAGGGCCCAATGCCTACCCCAGAATACACTAACAGGGCAGCTTGGGTGTGGCGGACACAGAATGGCAAGTGAGGCAGGCTCATCTTGCCCTGGTCGGCTGGTGTGGCCCACCGCCTCTCAGAAACATGTAGGAGGGGGCCCTGCTTGGGCCAAAGGGACAAACCCGGCACTGACTGCGGGAGGGCGGGCCTGCTCTAAGTCCAAGGACAACACAGGGCTGGGAGAGAGTGGGAGACAAAGTGTGCTGGGTTGTTGACCTTTACACAGACACAGGCTCGTGTCCAATAATGCACCTGTGGAGGCCTGGCCTGCTCTAGCTGCCCAGGCCCTCTGGCAGGACGCTACTGGGTAGTGACCTGTCATGGCTGAACCTTTTTCTTCCTGCCCGAGGGCTGCCGTCCCTTCTGTCTCAGCTTCTCCTTCCGGGCCGCGGCAGTGGTGAAGGTGATGCACTGGGCATCTAGGATGTCCAGCAGCTTGCCCATGGCCACAGGGATGCCGTCCTGCTTCAGCTCAGCCTGTAGCTCGGCCAGCTCCAGAGGCTGGTACGTCAGCACCTTCCTGTGCAGGGCAGGCTTGGAGCAGATGTAGCGTCTCACTGCCTCCTCCGTGTCTGCGGCCTGGAGGGCTGCCTGTGATGCGCTGACCCCCTCTTCATCCTTGTCGTCGCCTACAGCCTCTAAGGCAGCTCCAAACTCACCGGAGGAACTGAAAAGGACAGATGCTGTTCTGTGACACTCTATCTACAGCCCCCCAGACCAGAAGCCCCTTTGGGGGAATGAGTGTTTTCACTGTTCTGTGGGGCTGGCATGTGACAGGGCTCCTGACGGCATCCTACTGTCTCCATGGTTCCTGGTTCCCTCCCTGGCTGGGCCAGCACCGGTGGCATCTGAGCCCCTGATCTCCATGGCCAGCAAGAAGACACAAGCACATAAGGAAACCACAGGGTTTCCAAGGCCTGTGGAGACTCAGGGAGCGAACCTTTAAACCATGTGGGCTTCCGACAGAAACCCAGAGAGCAAGGGGCTGCCCTCTTTCTGACCCACCTCTCAGAGGACACACGGCATGACCGACCCTGCTGCTTCCATTACCTTTCAGAGCTAAAGGAGTTGTCACTGCCATCCACAGAGGTAGCCACGGATTCCTGGGAGGCTGGGAGCTGGGTGTCCCCATCAGGGCCTGCAGACAGCTCTCCAGCTGGCCACCTGCTCGAGTGGGAAATGCTTTCACTGAGCTGTTTCTTTTGAGGTTGATGACTCTTGCTCTTAGTGGGGCCCTTGGGTCTCTGAGTCCCAAGACCTGCAGTGGCCTTAAGCCGGGTGTAGCCTCCTGACCTTGAAGGCTTGCAGGTCTCAGTGGTAGGTGGCTGGCTGCAAGGTGCCTCCAGGGGTATCTGGGAGGACTGAATCTCATCCTCTGAGTCTGACTCCAGAGTCTGGTGAGTGTACTGGAAAATCTCCTTCAGCTTCAGAACCATCTGGCGTTTGGGCAGAGCGCGGACTCCAAACCTGCATGTGGAAAGAGGTGAACTTCAGGGTCTGACAGCGCAGCATATCCCCACACACTGCTGCTTCAGAGGGATGCATGACCTCACTGCACACAAAGCTCCGAAGCCAGCTTCCATGAGCATGCAAAGCTGACCATCTGGCCACATGCCAACGAAGCTTGCTCTAAAGGCCATCCATGCCAGAGATGCTCCCACAGTGTTCTGAGCGACAGCAATGGCATCACCAACTTCCTAAGCTGAAGAGCAGCGCTGGTTGGGATGCGACAGTTTTCACATTATTTAAAAAGTGAAGTCTCCTTCCTTGGAAGGCGTGGCTAGGGTCCCGTTTCTACTGGCATGGAAATGAGACCTATTTCCTGGGAGTAACCCACAGGAATCTCAGTTGTTAGTTTTCTGGAGCTCACATCTGCTCAGAGTTAAGGATAGCCCAGCTGTCCACCCAACTCACACAGCCACACTGGCTCTGCAGAACAGACGGCAGAACTCCCAGCCCCCTCCGGGCCTGAGCCAGCTCCATCTTCAGACCTGGAGGCTGAGGTGCAGGCTCTTGCTACTTTCTGGGCCTAGTTATTGCCAGGAGACCACCTGAGAGGAAGCCTGGGGGAACACGACCAACCTGTCCAGTTCTTTCTTCAGCACTGGGGTCTCCATGATCGAATACCTCGGCATTGGTGTTATGGGCACTTTGGGGGGCAAGTTCCTTTTCTGGCTAGCACCTTCTGGACAAAACACAAGAAGCACATGACCCAGAGTGAGAGGCATGGATCTGCTACCACTTCTTGCCCTGGGAGTACCCCCATGGGAAATGACAGACCCCAACAGACACTGTGCCCAAGGAGAGGCGCCTTCAGCACCTGGAGCTGCACATTCCCACTGGACGGCAGCACACAGCAGCTGTGAAGAACACAGCACTAATGTCTGCTGAACAGGCTCCTGGCTCTTAGCAAAACAGCCCTGCACCTGATCTAGTCCAGCATTCAAGACCCCCTACTTCTTATCCTGATATCCTGGTGCAGTGACAGCACCAGCTGGCAGCACTGACCATTTTCAAGCTGGCTCAGACATCAGCACTTCCTAGTTCAACCGAGAGAAGACAATGCAGGCTGCCTACCCTCAAGCCTCAGAGCTTCAGTTCGCCCTTGGGACCCACATAGTGAAAGGAGAGGACCAACACCTGCAGCTGTCTCCTGACCGCTGCGTGTACACACACAATAAACAGATACAATTATAAATAAACAAAGAATCAGGGCAAGCCTTTCTCCAAAGAAGATACACGAATGGCCACTAGGTCATAAAAAGGCACTCAGCGTCATGAACCATCAGATATCACAAATCCAGTGCAGTAACGCTTGACAGCCACCGGGATGAGGACATGAAATGTGTGGCAGGAATGGGGAGAACTGCAACCTTCGGCTCACGCATTTCCTGGTGGGGTGTAAGATGAAGCAGTACATTTGGGGGTAGGAGTGTGGAGGTGCCTCAAAATGCTAGCCACATATGACCCAGCAATCCTGGACCTAACTATCCCAGAAATGAAACTTAGGCCCACACAAAACAGGATTAGTTAGAGCAACCCAAATCCCACTAATGGATGAATGGAAACAGTATTCAGATATAATGAAGAAAGAAACACAGATGAACTTTGAAAATCTGTGCTAAGTAAAGAAGCCAGTTACGAAAGATCATACATTCTAGGATTCCTCTTAAGATGCTTTGGAGGACAGGGTGGCAGTGTGGCACTCGCCTTCATCCCAGTACTTATGAGGCAGAGGCAGTAGATCTCTGAGTTTGAGACCAGCCTGGTCTACAGAGTTCTAGGACAGCCAGGGCTACACAGAGAAACCCTGTCTGGAAAAAGAAAAATGATTCCTGGAGATGCCAGGAGTAATGGTGCAGAGCTGAGTGGAGGGAAAAGGATCGCCTCAACTTCCAGGACAGTGCGAACCAGACAACAACACAACTCTACCTGCTTACAACCACAAGCTAGGGCTAGAAACTCACACTTGTCATTCCAGTGCTTTGGAGGATGAGGCAGGGGGATTACTACAAGTTCAAGGCCAGCCTGAACAAAGACAGAGACCTTACCTCAAAATAACAACAACCAAAAGACAAAACTCCCAAAACCAAAGACGGATGGGAAAATGAGGCCAGCCGGTTCTTTTCCCTTCTGTGACAAGTTGGAGCTCAGCTCTTGTCATTTCAGTCCTTGAAGCCTCAGACTCAGATCAAAGTACCTGAGTCTCAAGTCTCCTGTAGAGGTTCTCTGAGCACTGCCTGGGAAGTGGTAAGAAATGCAAATTCTGCATCGCAGGCACCTCCGTGAGCAGAAGCAGTGGGGCGGTGTGCTCTCAAGTGTGCCAACAGCCCAGTACCCTTGGGGACTTAGGAAGGAAGCAGCAGCCAGCCAGCTTACCCTGGCCCTCAGCGTGGCTTTGCGCTTCCCGCCGTCCCCTCCCTGCCAGGAGGCAGTGGCTTTCGAGCTTTTCCGAGTGACTGAAATGCTCGGGAAGTGCTGCCCTTCCATCAGCAGGCAGGCCAGGGCCACGCTCCTGCACTCGCCTCGGTGTGATCACTGTGTGTTTGTGCTAAGGGGCGGCCCACGGTGCATGCTAAGCCCTCTCTGTGCTGCTCTACGTTGTACTGCACACAGGCCCATTTTCTTTTAAACACGAGATTGATATAAAAAAGCTGAACGTGAGCAAGCACCACTTAGTAGTTACATTATTGGGCAACGGCCAGCTCTAGCGGCTCTCAAGCCAAAGGAAGCCTTGTATGCACTGGAAAGCTGCCTCCCTCCACCCCAGGAAACCTTCAGTCTGTGTGGTAGCACTCTTTTTCTCTAGGTTCACAGAAAAATTAGTGATGATCTGCGACTAGTCTCTATCACCATCACCAGCACCTCACTACTTATGACAAGCAACACTCCACCTTGTTGGGGTTCTCTCACCTCCTGGCTACTGTGATTAGTTACTCTGAATGACTCTCTGTCTGAATCCCGGGTCTCAACTCTTCTGGACAGATAGTAGAGAACAGAATTTCTGGGTTCTATGACGTTCCTCTTGCTGTGTAAGGATGCATGAAGGGTCAAAGCACAGCACTGGATGCTCCTCACACTGTCCTGAGGACAATACGTCTTCTGAGACATCTCTCCCTGGAACGCAGGGCACGCCTGACGATCCTCCTGCGCTGGCTGCCCAACAAGCCCCATGAATGCTCCTGTCTTCATCTCCCCACTGCTGGGCCACAGCTGTGTGGCCATGCCTGGCTTTTAATATGGGCTCTGAAGATTGAACTCAATCCCTCGTGTCTGTGCTTTATGGATTGAACTATCTCCCTGAATGTCGTTTCTTTATTCCTTTCTTTTGGATAAGTTTGGTCATGTAGTGTAGTTCATGTCAGCTCTAATTCTTAATATTCCTGCTTCAATGTCCTGTGCTGGGATTACAGATGGGCACCACCCAGATTGCTTGGGGAAATTCTGCACTTGTTTTTGGATTTGAGACAGGGTTTCTCTGTAGCCCTGGCTGTCCTGGAACTCACTCTGTAGACCAGGCTGGCCTCAAACTCAGAGATCTCCCTGCCTCTGCCTCTTGAGTGCTGGGATTAAAGGTGTGTGCTACTATACTCAGTTTTTTTTTTTTTTAAAGAGAGTATGAAACTTGTATATTGCTGATGATGACCTTAAACTTCTGATCCTCCTGCCTCCATCTCCCAAGTGCCAGAATTATAGGCATATGTCACCACACTCAGGCTTATATATTTAACACGTGGTGCAGGGATTTAAGGGCCTCACGCATGCTAGGTAAGTACTCTACCACTGAGCTGTATCATCAGTCCACATACTTAGCTTTTTTAAGGAACCACACTTTGCCCATCTTAAAGTTGGGATGCTTGCTGACAGCTCTAACCTCTGGGTACTGGGTCAGTGTTCTGGAGGTGAGTTCACTGAATGGGACTTTGAATAAGTGCATTAGCTGAAATACAGGCAGCCAGCAAATGCTGACTCACTGCTCATATACTTACTAGTATACTCTCAGGAGCCAGCCACTTCTCCCTCTACAGGGGAGTCTGGGGACCAAAAGGAGGGGTCTTTGGTTTTTGGGGTTTTTTTTTTTTTTTTTTGTTGGTGGTGGTTTTTGGTTTTGTGTAGCCTTGGCTGTCCTGGACTCACTTTGTTGACCAGGCTGGCCTTGAACTCACAGAGATCAGCCTGCCTCTGCCTCCTGAGTGCTGGGATCATAGGCGTGGCCACCAGCCCTGCTGACAAAAGGAGGGGTCTTGCCCAGATGAGCAAGTCCTTCAGCACTGCTGGCCCAGCTCTCCAGCCCAGACCTCCACATCCCGTTAGTGTGAACAGTACAGGTCAAGACCCATCTCGGGCCTCACAGCCACTCACTTGGTGTCTCTGGCCTGTCTGGCTTCCAGGCTCTGGTGCTCAGCACTTGAGCCTGAGTCTCTGGAGAGTGCCGCTCTTCCTCCTCCCAGTCGTCCCACAGAGCCGAGCTAAGGACACTCAGTTTGCTGCTCCCGGGAGAAGCAGCCTGTGAGGACTGCTCCTGAGGCTCTCTCAGAGCACCGTAACTTCCGCGGATAGGGGTGGTGCCCAGGAGTCCTGGGGAGTGTGGGTCTCTGCTGCGCAGAGTCTCCTGGCCCTGGCTTGCGCTGGGACTGCTTGTGGTCAGGGGGCCGGTCCGCTCCAGATTCAAGTGGTCAATTGGAATTGGGGAGAGGGGCTCATGCCAGCAACAGTCACCCATGGGACCTGGGGGGTCACCATCTAGCATGGGGCTGCTGTTTCCTTGATGGGAAGCCACCTCCTGCTCATCATCACTGTCCCCAACTTCTACAACTTCGTCAGCTGCAGCTTGATTTGGCAGGCATGGCCTAGGTGATGAGGGTTTCTGGGACCACCCAGTAAAATCAGGAACAGGACACAATGGCTGTGAAGAAGAGAGCTTGCAGCGTTTAGGGTGGTGATGGGGAGGGCTTCTGCTGTCTGGGCATCCACTGTCAGAGTCTCCTTGAGTAACAGACTGTGTGTGCGGCATGATCACTGAGAACTTCTGGGCTGCTTCCGGCACAGTCCCGAGTTCTAAGGAAGGTCTGGGGGCCTGCTGAGCAGTCTTATTTGATGGAGTCCTGCTCTTAAGGCTTTTGATTTGGGTCTGTGATGAGCAATCTCGGCTCTTGCTGGACCCTGGGGTGGCAGGTACCAGCCAGGAGGTATCTGTAGTGCTGTCCTCTTCCAGGCTATTCTTCTGGCTGCAGAATAGCCAGGGGCTCTCTCTGTTCCCCAGAGCAGACTGATTTTCCAGGTGTACCTCATCTTCCTGCTGTGGCCCAGCCTCTGTCTTCAGTGGGCTTTGGGAATGTTCTTGGTCTTCGTCAACATCAATGACTGAGAACAGTTCAGAGGACATGGGGCTGACCTCCAGAACTCCCCTTCTTCCAGGGGGATTTTTAGAAACAAGCTTTGTCTTGGTGTGCTCTAGCTCCAGCTCTTCATCTGAGTCCAGTAAAAGGATGACCTCGTCCTCTTTCTTCACATGACACAGAGGCTCCTGGGCCCCGGGACTCAAGCGCTCAGGAACTGACTGGGTCAGGTCAATGGGAGGAGATTTTGCTGGGGAAATCAGGGTGCCCCTATTTTTATGTCCAAACATGGGACTACTCTGTTTGCCTTTCTGGTGGTGCCTTTCTGGTTTTTTCAGTAGTGTGAGAATGTTACTGTCTCTCCTCTGCTTAGCTGGTGAAACTGGAAACAGTGAGCTTGGGGAGGCCACCTTAGAAATGCTACTGCTTGACTGGGACACTGCTGGGGACAAACTAGTCTTGTGACTTAGGTGAAGCCATGACTGGCTGGGACTTCCACCCACAGGAGACTGTGACAGGGGGCGGCAGGCCCGTGGAGGTGTCTGCTGCAGAGTTGGTGGATGGGCCATCTCTGCCTGCCTCTCCCTAACAGGGCCGCTCTGCTCTTCATGGTCACTTGTTGTTTGTGACAGTCCAGAAGATTCTCTTTGAGGTGATACAAAGAGCTGTTTGTAGTCATGGGCCTTAGCTGAGTGCAAAGGTAAATATCCTTTGCTCCTCACCTGGTGGCTCTCAGGAAGGAAGCTGCAGGAGCTGGGGAGGTCCGCTGGCCCCCGCAGCGCGTCCTGGGTCTCTGCTTTCCCTGCCCAGTCTGAGCACTGGCCCTGGAGTGGAATGGAATCTCTTTCATGCTCCCAACTAGCTAGTGCCTCTTCTTTTTCTAGGCCAGACAACTCCATTTGTTCTGTATTTTCTAACTGTCTGTTACTCTGGACACCTGCCAGTGTATGCGCAGAAACTGGACTGTCCTCCCCGAGCTGGTTAGTGTCCTCCTCTGTATCTGCTGCTCGTTCCCCCTGGAGTAGCTTCCTCTGGGTAGCTGCAAACTCATAAATTTCTTCCATTTCTGTTTCATTCACTTTTTCTCTATCTTCTTCACAGACCTCTGGTTTCAACAAAGTCTCTGCTTCCTCCTCTTCATCTACCCACACTGACTTTAAGAGTTCTTGAAAATTCTCTGCTCTGCTTTTGCAATTCTCATTTTCCTTCTCCTCCTGTTGCTCCCCCTCTAAGTCCGCCATGACAGGCACTTGTTCACACAGCTGAACAAGGTCGCTCACACCAAACCTGCAATGGGAGATACTGCATTATCACTGCTCCACACAGAGCACCTGCTGGCACCTGGGACTGGTGGCCAGGGCAGATCTCACAAAGAGGAACAAGGACATTCCTCTTTTGTCCAGGAACACACTTGGTCATAGCTCTAGATATCACTTTAACTTCGCTGCTCACAAAGTCAAGGTGTGTCAGATTGAGCTGGCAATCACCAGAGCTGGTAGGACCACAAAACCAGGCAGCACACACTGCCCTGAGAGT
This sequence comes from Psammomys obesus, assembly GCF_907164565.1. Classification (NCBI taxonomy): domain Eukaryota; kingdom Metazoa; phylum Chordata; class Mammalia; order Rodentia; family Muridae; genus Psammomys; species Psammomys obesus. The sequence continues at coordinate 5,209,970 of NW_026588752.1, read as the reverse complement.
CGCTCAAGACACTGCGCCTAAGAAAAGCCACAGTAGACAAAACTGTTGTTGGACAGGTTGATAAGAAGGCTCTGAGAGCCCGTCAGTACCTCTCCGACCCCCACTCCTGAGCTGTTCTTTTTCCAAAAAGGCACCAAGATTTACACAGCCTGGGATGACTGAGCACCCCAGAGGTGTCCAAGCTGTGGGAAGAGGAGAATGCCTGGCTGGTGCTACAGAACTATAGGGGACAATCAAGAGGCGGTATGCAGGGTCTATGTGTGAGGCTCTGGGCTGTGTTACCATCTCACTAAGCCAAGTACAATTCTTCCCACGCAGCTCTTAGCACCCCTGCAAGCATACATTCTAGCCAACTATATCATGCATGGTTCAGGGCTGCTGCTGGTCATAAGCTTCAGATTAGAAGATACAATGAATATGACGGGCTCAGCCCTAACATTTGGGCAGCACAGCCTTCCTTGGATGTCATTCTCCTGATCCATGTCACCAACTAAAGACTATGGAGGTATGGAAAGCACAATCCCACCTTAGGGCCAGGGAACGAAGATGAGGAGCCAGGCTGGGAGGCATGTCAGTATCTGCCGTGTATAGATAGTTCAGAAATGCATGGGCGACCTCAGAGCTCACATCACTCAGCAGGATGCGCTGCGTCAGATCTCCATCCTCTACGGCAGAGAAGCCTTCAGCGTTTACCTGGAAGCACAGAAGGCTCATTATAACCTAGAGTGACCAATCATCTGCCTAAGGCAGCCTGAGATCCTGGGGGTGGGAGGCAGCCTTGTGTGACAGAGGTATCAACTCAAGGTATGTCCGACTTGGGGCCTATGGGTCGCCTATAGAACAGGACAGAAATGAATATGGCCCAAATACATTTGCAGATGATAATATCATACTGTAGTACTAAAAGGCTGGACACTTCTGTGTCTAGAACGTTGTGTCAAAGACTGAGCAGTTTGCTGGGTTCCTCCGTAGCGGCTCAAGCCTATCGTATCAGCATGCAGGAGAAGTGAGGTGAGAAGACCACATCTTCCGAGAGGGAGGGAGGGAGGCAGGCAGGCAGACAGTGGTCATGAGATTTCACAATGATGCAAATACGAGTGGAGAAAGGAGGCAAGCTTACTTTCTAAGAAGAAAAGAGGTAGGGAGAGGAGGAGGCACCAGACCCGTGCACTTACATACTGAATAAGAAGTGGACATCGGGCATAGAGCACAAACTTGTGGGCATAGAGCACCTCTCCGCTGTCAATCTGGAACTGGACGTCACTCAGATGTGGGTTGTTGACCATGGCCCCAAAGTCAGCCACCAGCAACCCAACAGACCGCTGTAACGGGAGGGGAAAAAGAGATCTGTCAGCTCCCTCTCTCGCTTTGCTAAGTGCCCATGGGAGGGGTGTTAGGGCAGACCAAGAGCCAGGACCAAGCTCTCCTCTCCAGCATGTGCACACATGAGGTATTGAGGTTATGCCTCTGAGTTACAGTCATGACGTCATCAAGCCAGCATCGCAAATGCTGCTTTCTTTCTCTATCACAGTGTGTTCCCTAACCTACGGTGAAAGGGACAGTCGTAGCTAAAGGCATTCTCATAGCTAAGCACTGCATAACACACCAGTATACCTGGTTCTTAGGTAACCTGATGCAAAGGACCAGACCCTAAGCTGAGCTGTTCAAGAACCCAATGCTTCCCAGTTACATGCAGGAACATCACCAAGATGGCCCTTTGTACAGGATGGTCCTTAGGGAATGACACCCACTTTATGGAATATTCCCCACTTTATAGCCGTCTTCCAATGTTGTTCATGACCAGCATAGTATGCTGGATCAGTAGTGGGAGCCCACCCATCATCCAGTGGGTTGCAGTGAGTCCTTAGTAGATAAAGGAAATCACCAAGAAACAAGCACACAGAACAAATGCCTGAACAAAGCAGTCATTGGGCAGTGATGTCTGGGCTCCTCAACAAAGCTGGCACTGATGACTGGCTGTTCAGGAAACCTAAAGTGTCCAAGCACAGCAGTGACAGAAGATGTCGTGGCAGTGACCCAGGAGGGGAGACAGGATGTGCAGCTCTCGGGATTGTCAGGGCGTGCCATTTGGGAGACAGCACAGAGCCAGGGCAGAGCTGACGAGTCGACCTGCGGTGCGGAAGCCTTGATACTTACTGAGGCATCCCTCTTAAGGGCCGTCTTAGATGGCAGGACAAAGCCAGTCAGTGGAAGGCTGCTGGGGACCAAGTCCAACCCTGAGAGAAGGATTTATAGATCAGAGCCATGTCACCTCTCAAGTGCCAACCCTAGGCTTGGCTGAACATGTTATTTAAGGCCATCTTTACTAAAGCAGCCCTCCCCAATCATTTTCCCCATCTCCCTAACCGGGAAGTAAAAGGATTGAACACAGACAAAATTAGCCCAGAAAGCTCTGTCTTTGGCTAAAGTTTAAGGAAGATTGTGAGAGACACAAATGTTCTGCATTGCACTCATCTCTGAGAAAAAACACAAAGGCACCTAAACCACACTCTCCACTGAACTGAGAAAAGCACAGGGCCTCCCAGGAGCCCAGGCCCTGGTTCTACCCCACCTCAGACTGCATGGGGCAGGCCCAGTGCCCGCCTAGTGTCTCACCTGGGGGTGCTTCCAGACTGGTAGGCCATGGGCTGGAGCTCAGCCCCTCCACTGCCAAGTCTACGAGGTCCTGCAGGGCTTGGCGCTCCCTCTGGCTGGAGGACAGCAGTCGGTTATTGGGGCTGTGGCCCACAGGAGGCCTGCTGTGGGAAGCAGGGGGGCTTTGTGTGCTTGGCTCTCCCTGCTTGGGCAGCTCCAGCGTTAGCTCAGGTTCCTGAAAAAGGTTGAAGAGCTGGTGAGTGTGGTTACTGTCACAGACACATACTCTGCTGCTGCCACCCTGCCATGCACCCTAGGACAGGATGCAGGTTCCAAGGCTCTCTCAGGGCTGGCCATGGACTTTGCATTTTAAACAAGGAATGTGCCAAATCTGGGGAACCAAAGTCTTTCTCAGCAGAAGTGCTACTGAGAGAAATGAGGAAAGAAATAAATGCCTCCGTTGCCTCCTCCCTGTTCTGCTGATTGGACTTCTCATCCTGCCAAGCTAGCTGGCTGAATTTCTTGATTACACAAAGCCCATCCACACATGTGCTAGGAGGAGCAGGGCTCACCTTGATACGATGTTGGGACACAACTGGAGGAACCAGGCCCACTGTGTAGAAGGACCCCTCAGCCCAGGCTCCTGTGAGGGCACTGCATTCCCACAGAAAATTCTGCTTTCCTTCAGGCAGCTGCATTCGCCAGCCCGCATGTTCCAATTCTTCTTTTAAAATCTTGCTGGCCGGAAGCGGTGGGGTGCAGGACAGTTCTACTTCCTCTGAGAGGAGCTGGGCAACACGGTCCTCAATCTGTCTATTCGTGGTCTCAAAGTCTTGGATTAACAACAGTGGGGGACACACTGGGGGTTTCTTCTTGCGGCTTTTCTTCTCTGGAGATAAAAAGAAGTGACTCAGTCAGAGGCGTTTCTGAGCACTTACCCTAGAGCAGCTGGGATAACTCTCAGCCACTGGACACAGCTCTCCCCGGCCTCTGCAATGTACCTGCTCCCAGCCTCATCTTCTCGGAAAAAGCATTTTCCAGCCTGAGTTGGGGCACACCTGGACACTGCTCCATCTCAGAACGAGAAAGAGCCATGGCCACCAGCAGGTCTTCAGACGGAACCTCGGGCCGGCTGACCTTCCCCCTCTTCTGTGGCTCCTTCTTGTTGGTGGCTCCTTTCCATTTCAAACCTCCAACACGATTGCTGAAACTAAAAGGCGGCCACAGAGAAAGGTGAGCGGGTGGCTCTGATTCTGGGCCTGTCCTATCATACAGGAAACAGGAGCGATACATATGTTGCAATGAGCCAACAACGACTTGCATTTTTTGTGCTGCCTGTATTCCTTGTGGGCTCATTCCGTTCAAACCTAGAAATTCAGCACAGTGCAGACAACAGAGCGCCTGGGCTCCTTCCTGGACACCAGTGGTCCCTGCACACCTAGATGTAGCCAAACCTAAGAGTCTATAACTTCAAGTAAGCTCTCTGTGGCCAATGAGGTCTGCCCGGAAACTTCAGATGTCCCCAAAGCACCCTCTCCTTTCTTCAGGAGGCCACAGCAGCACCTCTATCTAAGACCCCAAAGACAAGGCCTCCCAGTTTCTGCTGCCACAAATCAGCTGCCCTAAGCTGCCCTGCCTCTGCCTTATAGAAGACTTATGTGATGGTCTCTCTGGCTAGAAAGAAAATCCTTTTTTTTTTTTTTTTTTTAGTGAGCCCCAGCAGCTGGGCAAGCAGGGGTTGTAATAGGAAGCAACTCTGAGAGCCTGCCCTGCAGCTCTTGTCCCAACTAGGCTTTTGCAGAAGTTCATGCTCTCTCCTACACAGGGGAAGCTGGAGACTCTTTGAAGATGTAAACAGTCCCTAACCAAGCAAACTGTAAGCAAGAGGGAGGGAGCCAGCCATTAGCCAGGATTTGCTTGAAAAGCAAAGATGCTGCTGTACGCTGTGCCATAGGCAGGGCTTGGGCAAAATCAAGCAAGGAGTGCGGAGGGCTAGAAGATACTCAGATCAGCCTGTGTGCTGCAATACTGAGTATTCCGAAGTCCAAGCACCAAGGTCTGGTCTTCGTAGAGGAACATTCAAAGCCCACTTAGAGAAGATTTAAAGTCCCTTGAGGATGTTCAATTTCTATTAAGTGTCTACTCACCAGCCTTCTAGAAGGACCCATGTACATCTAGTTTCACCATTTGGAGGTATTTTAAGTGTTTAATCTGCGAGACAAGCAACGCCTTAGACATGCTAAGGCTTCGAGGCTTCCTGCCCTGTAGCAATAGTATGATGTACAAGGTGGCGTGAAGAACCTCCTCTGCCCTTCGTGACCTCAGCAGCAGCTGATAACCCACATACAAGGCAGGGAGCAGGATAAACGGCTTCCCACAGGAGTTGGGTGCCCATGCTACCCTTGTTCCCTGTCAAGCTGGGGTCAACTGAGATGTTCTCGGCTCAGGGACAGTGAGTGGAGCTGACCCTCTGCTGCCCGCATGCCTGGAGTCTGCATGCTGAGGACCGCTTCCCAGCTCTTAGGGGGACCACCTATTTTAACACATAAGCATGAATTTGTGCCGTTAAAAAAAAATACGTTCTTAGGGGAGAAAGCGGGGGTAAATATGAACAAAAAATTGTATGGGATTCTCACAGAATAATATATAGCCCTATAGTCTGCCCAGTCAACTCTTTGGACTGTGCTGAATAATTTGACATTAATAGCATGAAAATGAAGCTACACTAGGTCAGAAATATTCTGCACAGCCAAGACATCAAGTGAAGCAGATACTAAACTCCCGGCTGCACTAGAGAGCTCACTGCAGGGTTAAGGGACTGGCAACATCACAGAAAGGACCTCAAGGAAGCAGCAGCCATTCTCTGCATGGAGGGCCCAAACATGCTCCTAAATCCTTTTCGACTGTGTCCAATCTCCTCAAACGTCTCATGACAGAATTCAAGAGATAGCTAGTTCTCTCCAACACTAGAAAAAGCTTTTAAAAACAAGTGTAACTGGAGTGCAAATACCATTATTTGGCTGTCTTCATTTGTCTTACCCGGGTACCTGAGGGCTGCTGCCCACGTCGGGCTGAGCTGTCTGCAGCCTTACAGCCTGAAGCAGGAGCTGGGGAGCCACTTCCATCTTCACTGCACACTGCTTCAAGTGACTGATTCTGCTCTTGCTGGTGAGGAATGGTTTCCCACATATTGGGCAATCAGGGATCCGAGATGGAGCAGGGCTCAGTGCCTTTTCAGCCTCATCCAAGCATCTGCAGGACGTCAGCAAACACAGGGCCACCCTCTCAGGTAACAAGGGTTATAGCAAATGCTTGACCCACATTGACATGTCAATGTGCTCCCCAAAAGCTGATGCCCTCACGCCACCTGCATGTCCCCTGGCAGTCAGCCTCAGACACTAATGTTAGGTTTGTGTTAGCAAAGGCGGTTAAAGAAATCAAGGCTAGATCAACACAGAGTCACGTTATAATCCAGCAATCCACGCCCAAGTATAAACCCCAAAGAAATGAAAACAAGTGTTCAAACATGAAGCTCATGTTCACAGCAGCTCGACTACGAAATCCACATGGTGGAAGCCAAGTGTCTGGCCACGGAGGAAAGAGTACATACGTGTTCTACCCAGACGATGGGTTATTATTGTGGCCATTAGAGAGCAGGGTTGGGGGTTGACACGCTGACACACAGCACACAGATGAGCTCTGAAAACACGGTTAAGTGGAGGACGGACATGAGCACAAATGTTGTGTGACTGCCCATATGCGAATGCAAGCCGGAGACAGACAGATGGGAAGCGGTTGTCAGCAGACTGAGGAAGGGGCAAGAGACAGGCACTTCCAAGGGCAAAGACGTTTCCTTTGGAGGGGATGAAAGTAACCCAGAACTGAGGTGCTGGCATGTGCACAAGAGCCGAGGACGTGGGCCCTGTAAGCGGATGAACTGCATCGTGAGGGCTCTGCCTCAGCGGGCTGTTCAGAAAGGGGGTGTGTTAATGGCACTGAGGAGCTGCCCCCACACAAGGCACCGAGCGTCCCACTGCGGCTAGCAGGTATGTGGTCAGGTAAGGGGACTGGCCTGGCTGCTCCTACCTGTTCACATGTTGCTCCCTCCGCGGCACGGTCATTGCCGAGAGGTTCTTCTGACACATTTGGCAGAAGAACAGCCCCTTCTCCTCCAGGCTGTCACAACGTGAAGATACTTCTGCCCTTCCGAACTCCTGCTGCAAGGCCAGGGCCATGGCAGCATCGCTGTCTGTGGCATGGAGCTTGGACTTATTCTCTGTGGAGAGGCATCCAAGAGCCGTGAGAACAGACAGCCACCATGACCTTTTACCTCTCTGCCTTGTCTATAGCTCTTTCATCATGGACACTAGGAAGAGCACAAAGAAACTAAAACCTAGCAGCGCTGTGCAAGCCTGTTTACAGGCACTGCCTAGACAGCATGGCCCTGGGCGGGGGGGACTCTGAGGACAGGTCTTTCTACAGTTCAGTGTGCATACACATTTCCTGGAACACTCGTTCAAATGCAGGATTTGGGGAGTCCAGCTTATGACTCTACATGTCTAGCAGCTTCACCTTTTTCTTTTTTTTCCCTTTCTTTCTTTTTAGATTTATTATTTGTACAGTATTCTGTCTGCATTTATGCCTACATGCCAGAAGAGGGCACCAGATTTCATCATAGATAGTTATGAGACACCATTTGGTTGCTGGGAATTGAACTCAGGACCTTTGGAAGAACAATCAGTGTTCTTAACCTCTAAGGCATCTTGGAGATGCCCCAGCTTTGCCTTTTCTAATGCCGACCTCCTACTGAGTGTAACAAAAGGATCAGGACACTGTGAACTGCCTTTGGCAATCAAGAGTCCCCTTTTTAGCATCAGTCCAAAGGATAGAGTGATTCTGACCTGAAGAGAGTTCAAAAGGTGGCCCGTGTGATGCCTCTAAACAGACCCCTGAACTCAGAAAGAATATGCCCGGGGGACTTGACAGCTCCCCAAGTTGGTGAATATCACTTTAGCATACAATTCTTGTCACGAGCTAAAACAAAAACAAAACAAAACAACAAACAAAACAGCACAGCATAGCACAGCACAACTTCATTTTGGTGACTTATTTCTGTTGTGGTATTAGAGATCACACCCAGGACTTGATGTGTGATAGAGTGTGCAACTGAGCCACAGCTCCTGCTCTTCCTAAGCAGAGATGGTGTGAAGTGCATCATAAGTGCCAGAAGGACTGACGACTCAGCAAGATATCCCATCCTTGCAGCTGAGATTCCTGGGGGCTCTCAAAGTGAAGACAGCCAGCGCAGGACCCAGAGACACCATTAGTAATTAGCTATGGAACCCCACTATTGTTTCTTTCTATTCCTTTAAAGTGAGTGCACATGCATGTGTGTGTGTGTGTGTGTGTGTGTGTGTGTGTGTGTGTGTGTGTTCATGTAGGCCACAGGTTGGTATCATCTTCATTGATCACTCTTCATTTAACTGACTGGGGCAGGGTTTCTTCTGAATCCGGAGCTTGTCAGTTTGGCTAGTTTGGCTATTCGGTGTGCCCAGGGCCTTCGTGCAACGGTCTCCCCAGCCCTGGGATGACAGGTGGGCTCTCTATACCTGCTCAGCTTTGATGTGGGTCCCGAGGATTCAACTCCAGTCCTCACAGTGTGTGGCAACCTCTTTATCCAGTGAGCCTTTCCCTAAAACTCCCTTCTTTTGCTTCTGTACATACTTATCAGAGATGAAGATCCACGTTGCTTATAGGCTCACCTGACATGAGCTTCTAGCAATACAAAGTTCATAGCCCCTTTTAAGAGTGGTTGCCACGCTGTTTATCCCAGAGCTGCTCAGACCTGATTTACTTACAGTGCACCTATAATACAAGGCACAGGGGAAAGACGAAATGATGCCATAAACAAATAACCAAGCAAATCCAGAATGTGGCACGTTAGAAGCCAATTAATTAGTGTGGACTTTTCAAAAGTTACTGTAAAAAGAAAACTGGGAGCTGTTCTATAGTCTAACCTAAAGAGTCTTTGCAGAGCTGAGTATGATGGCTCAAGCTTGTAATACCAGTCGTGGGAGTGAGAGTTAGAGGCAGAAGGATTAACCGTGAGTTCAAGGGCAGCTTGGTCTATACACTGAATTGTAAGCTACAAAGCAAGATCCTATCTGGGGTCCCCACCCCCCAAAAAAGATCACTGGAGCTAAAGCAATACACAGCATGTGAACTTTGCTCAGGAAAAAAGCAGGCTCCAAAGGTTAGCGTGGGCCACTGGAGAACTGCTATAATGTCAGGTATGAGAGAACTGTCAATGTCTCTCCCTCACTTTCAGACAATAGCGAAGAAAAATACACATCCGTGTAGGCACACAAAATGCACAAGCAGGAGCATTTGGAACCATTTTAGGTCTAGTCTGCTCTCTAATTCTAGAATCATAAACAAAGCTACTTTGTTTATGAAAGCTACTTTGTGTATGAAAGACTAGGCACAGAAAGTGTGTGTGTGGCTAGCTGTCAGCGTCTGTTAAATCCAGGTAGAGGGCACAAAGCAGCTTCAACGTGTGGGCCTTGATCCCTTTGGGGGTCGCATGTCAGATATTTACATTACAATTCATAACAATAGCAAAATTACAGTTATGAAGTAGCAACAGATAATTTCATGGTTGGGGGTCACCACAGCATGAGGAACTGTATTAAAGGGCTGCAGCATAGGAAGGTTGAGAAGCACTGACATAAAGATTTCTTGTATGTTTTTGTCATGTTGTTGGTGTATATGTGTATTGTTTTGGTTTTTGGTGTGTATGTGTTGTGTGTGTGTTGTTTTGGTTTTTGGTGTGTATGTGTTGTGTGTGTGTTGTTTTGGTTTTGGTGTGTATGTGTTGTGTATTTTTGATTTTTGGTGTGTATGTTGTATGTGTGTTGTTTTGGTTTTTGGTGTGTATGTGTTGTGTGTGTGTTGTTTTGGTTTTTGGTGTGTATGTGTGTTGCACACACGTGCGCACCGCCATGGCTCGAGTCCTCATACTTGCACAGAAAACACTTTACACACCTAGCTATTTCCTTACTGCAGTTTAAAAACCAAACACAGAAACAAACTTTCTGTGAAGAGTAATTTCATAAGTGGGGAGGGGGAGCAGCAGACACGGTCAGGAGCCCAGCAGAAGAGCAGCTAAAGAGCTGGCTCTGCAGTCAGGAGCGGGGAGCTCTCGCAGAGACAGAGCTCGGTGCCCAGCACTCGTGTCACATAGCTCACAACTGTCGGCAACGCTAGCTCCAGGGACCCAATACATTCTTCCAGCCTCCACAGGCACCCATGGACACAGCCCCACACAGACACATACGTACACATAATTAAAATAATAAACCGTTCTTATGGGACATTTTGGTCTTTGGCCAGCTCCCGTGTGGTGGCGAGATAAGGTCAGAAAAAGCTCTGTAAGGAAATGAACAGGACGCCTTCCACTGTTTCTTACACAATGCAACTCAGCTTAGAAAGTAGAACATGCTCACCATACCGTTTCCCACCACCACCTCTTCTTGAGGGCTCCTTGGGACATTTTCTTCCAGTGTGGTCTTTAGGGAGGGTTCTTCTGAAGCATGTCTCAAGCGCTCAGGGTCTGCCCTCTTGAACTGCTTCATCCGTTGGAGAACCAGCTCTGAGGCTCTGGGTTTGGAGGGACTTGGCACACCAGTTGTAGTGAAACAGGATGGAAGGGGCTGGGAGTCGCCATTGGGAGCACTCTCTGGCAAGGAGGAAAAGATTCACAGCATTTGTTCTATAGACTAAAATCCAAAACGTCCTTCACCAGTCAGTTCAGGTTTGACCTGACTTGAGTGAATAGGGTGTTCATTCACTCACTGTGCCAATGGACACATGTCAATTGCAGGACACTGGGTTCAGTGATTGCTGATGAACTTGGGAGTCTTTGGGGGGGTGATGAAAATGTTCCCAAGTGAGGTAGTAGTGGTGGCGGTTGCACAACTCTGAATGTGCTAGAAGCACTAAACTGTATACTTTATGCATGTGCAAATCACAGAGCTTTCAGCAGCTGCACGAAGGGAGCATGAATGCCCAGAGCACCTGGGCAGCACTGCAGAGTCCTTCTGCCATCTCCAGGGGCTCCACTGTGCCATCATTCGGGACACACTCTGGACCCAAGCTAGGAAAAATGTCCTCTTTGATAAAGAAGAGGTGAGAAGCTAGGAACAGAAACTGGGAGCGCAGAGGGCATCTTACACTCAAGGCTGGTTTTCAGTTCTGTGTGAAGAGGGTATGGCAAGCATATGGCTGAGGATGCCAAGGGCAGGGAACCTGAACCCTCTGAAAGCCTCTTCAGCCTAACCAAACTGGCTTGCCCATTCCAGTTATACCTACCTTAGGCACCAGTATTTTTTTGCTGATGTGCCTATTGTCAGCTTCATGAACAGTCAGACAACACCCAGGGCACAGAAAACTCACAGAGAAACACTCAGAGGACTGGGCAAACTACGGTCCTAGGGCTAGGTGTATTTTTGTAAATTCAGTTTTATCGGCACCCATGCATTTCCACATCATCTAAGGCTGATTTCTCTCTACAGCAGCCATTAGAAACATCTGACCCTCTGTATCTAGGAAAGATCAGTTCCAGGATCCCCTGAAAATTTCAAAACCTGCAGATGGTTTCCCAGTACCTTCTACACAGTGTACTATCTACATTTAACCTGTATACACCCAGTGTGCTTTAATTCAGCTATAAAGTAAACACTATATAAAGAGTTGCTACACCACATTGTTAGGGAATAAAACAAAAAAAATAGTCTGGATATATTAAGTATAGACTATTTCTTCTCTTAAATGTTTACCATCAGACAGAGCCTTAGAATCCCACAGATACAGAGAGTCAGTTGTAGCTGCAACACAAACTATATGATCTGTAAAAACCAAGTATTTTACTCTCTGACTCTCTGGCTTTTTGTTTGTTTATTTGTTTGTTTTTGTTTTTGTTTTCTTGAGACAGGATCTCTCTATATATAGCCATGGCAGTCCCAGAATTCAGCATGTAGACCAGGCTGGTCTCAAGCTGACAGATACCTGCCTGAGCTTCTCTAGAGCTAGGATTAAAGGTGTATACCACCACACCCAGCTATCTGGCCTTTTACAGCAAGTTTTCTGAGCCCTGGTTCACAACAACACACATCACTTTGGGTCCGTTGTGGGAATCAGATCTGGCAATAGGTCCTGCCTGGTTACCTGTCTGAACGCTGTGTGCTCTCTCATGCAACACAGGCTGACCTGGGGCAGGAGCAAGAACACCTCTCTTTCCATTCACAGGGAGAGCAGGGTCCCCTTCTTGGGGTTTGGGTGCCCCTTGCTTTTTAGTCCTAGGGGCCTGGCTGCCTACTCGAGGTTTCTTCTCTGGAGGGCCTTCAAGGGTTTTGATCCTGGTGGCAGCTTGACTGGATTCTTTCAGCTTGCCTCTTTTCTGAGGGTTACCAGAGGCCTTCCGCTTCTTCCTGTCTCCTGACACATCTTTGGTTGCATTTTTTTTCACCCTTTGGAAAAAGCAGGCACAGAGTTCTTTGAAATCATCATCTGACTCATCCATCATTTGACCTGTTTTAAGTTTTTCAGGTTTGTCTTTAGGGGAGTGAGGGCCGATCTGGAAACATGTCCACAGATGAGAAAGTTGTGTGTAAGCCGCTTCGGCCTTATCACACTTCTGCCTCACTAGGGCTTTTCTTCTCTCTGATTTACTTGGAGACTTTGCACAACTGTAAACACAGTACTGTTCTCCTCTCCGTAAGCATTTAAATATCTTTCTTCAATTTGGACCTGTAGTTAAACAACTTGTTTAAAAACTTCCCTCTGTTAATGCTCACAAGTCCGACAGCTGCCTCTGAGATAGAACATGTCAACTCTGTGACCAGGTGATTCTCCAGGATCTCCACAGTGAGAAAGGGCATGCATTCATCTAATTTTGCATCTGTGGAAAACCAAAAGCATCTAAGTATAATTAGACAGCTATTGCTATTTTATGTACTTTCTTCCAGGAAGGTACAAGAGCATGTAGGGTGTGGGTAAAGCTTCCAAATACAGTCTGGTTAGATGCATAACTGTCCCACAGTATGTCTCTCTCTCACACACAATAACTCACGCATACACGCAGTCTGCCAATGCATATTCTCCAGGGGGAAAAAAAGTATATAGCTTGGAAGCATGTTTTTACTGAAACTAGAGAAAAACATGACGGCTGGCTGCTATTTAAATACATGTTCCCCAAATACAGGGAGCTTATCTCCCTCAGTGCCCTTAGCAGCCCAGCTATCGCTTTATCAAATACTGCAAAATGAATGAAGTGATAAAGGCTGTGTCCTTGTACACCCAGGAGAGAAAAAAGGCCACTTTTCTACCCTTAGTCCACAGAGCTCTCTAAACTACCTGCAGGCAAAGGCTGGGCCTTATGGGTTTCCTAGGGCACACAGTGTATTGAGGTTCAAAGTGAAAACTGAACAATCTGGGTCTGAGGAGACAGCTGAGCGGGTGAGACTGCTCAGTGAAGAACCATAGGGACCTGAGTATAGATATCCAGCACCCATGTTAAAAAAAAAAAAAAAAAAAAAAAGCCAGGCGTGGCAGCGCTCACTTGTGACCCCAGTGCTTTGGAGAGGGGAAGGGAGACAGAGACAAGAAGGACTGCTGAAACTTGATGGTTAGTCAACCAACTTGAAAATTTGCAAGCTCCAGTTTTCAGTGAGAGACCCTGTCTCTAAGGGATAAGGCCAAAGTTGTTAGAGCAGTATACCCAACATGGGCATGAACACACACACACATCCCTCTGAATAACCCAACTGCAGAAATCTACTCATCTGAAATACAGTCTTAGAGAAGTTTCACCTACCCCTTCACCGGGGCCTCTCATTCCATGTTATCACACATGGCCGACACAGTGACATCTACCACAGCTTATAATCATTTGCAGTGTAACATTTACTGAATGCTTGTGTTCCCGACACTGTGCCAATTGCTTTTCAAATCTTTAACTCATTTAATCCTTATAACCATCTTAAGTGACACAATCTCCTGCCATCCTTTCTTTGGAGTGGGGAATCAGGCACACAGTGTGAGGAACAGTTCTGAAGCAGCGGGGCAGAGGTTCTAGGGACTGTGGTTCCAGGGTATCAGATCCCGCGTTTTTATTCACTGAATTATCTGTTAATGAAGTTCAGCATATCAGGTTAGGTATACATTTATTTACTTCGTTTTTTTCTTTGGCTTATCTGGTACCCAACTTGTAATAAATGCTAAGCGACTATTTGTTGAATTCAAGAACTTCAAAAGAGTTTGACACAGTGGGAATGAAGAGAAATGGTAGAAGGGAGAGGCTTGCGGGAAAGAGAGGTCAGTTTACAAGGGCCTGGAACATCAGACAAAAGCAAACTGAATTTTGTCGCGCGAGCTGTGTAAATCTCACAGTTCATTAGTGCTGAGTCCCCACATTTGACAATGGAGTCGTAAGACTGTCCCCCTCCGGTAGGTGCTCCACGAATATCTGCTAGACGACATAACGGATTCCACCAGGCTGCAAGCTTCCAGGGGGCTGGGGACCCCTGCCCACTCGGCGTCCTAGCTGCCTGCCAGCCTCGAGCCGGCGTGGAGGGAATGAATGATCTGGGCGGGGCGGGCCTTCTCTGCTTACCCCTACAGGTGACCCACGGAAGGGGACTGGGGCCTGCCTGGGGAAACGTCCTAAAGCCAGACAGAAGGTTCGGATCGCTGGGCTGTCCGGGGGCTGTGGCGTGTCCCCACCTCCCTCCGGGCAGGCGCCGACCCTGTCTGCCAAGCGCAGCTCGCGCCACTCGACCGCGGGCCGGTCGAGATCGAGGGGTCGCCGGCCGAGGCCGACAAACAGACGCCGTCCGGCCTCGCAGGAGACGGGACACCGCGGGAAGTGACAGCCCCCAGCACCACCACCCCGCCCCGGTCACTCCAGCCCGATGCCGAGCTCCTCCTACCTCCCGCACCGCGACCGCACCTTCTCAACGGAGAGCCGCGGAGCTGCGCCTGCGCCCTGAGGCGGTGAGCGGCGAATGTTGAGTGCGCAGGCGCAGAGTCTGCGCGTGCGCAAACCTGTGTCTGCGGTCCGAGTGTGAGAAGGGGCCGAGGGTCGTTTTTCGGTCTTCCACTGCGGCTGCCCGCGTTTCCGGGCAGCTTGAGGCGGCGCGAGCTGGAAGTGGGGTTTTGCTGGCTGCGCGCTGGTAGAGTGCGCTGCCCGAGTTCTGTTAAATGCCGGGAAGCCTCGAGTTGAGGGTAGTAATTGTCCCGTTTCAAAAACGGCGGTAGCCGGGGCCATGGCCCAGCGGTCAGAGGTCCTGTGTTCAATTCCCAGCAGCAAGGTGGTGGCTCACAATCATCTATAACTCTAGTCCCAGGGGATCCGAGGCCATTCTATTACACAGAGAAACACTGTTTAATAAATAAATAAATAAACAAACAAATAAATAAATAAATAAGGAAAGTAAATAAGTAAATAAGAAAAGTAATCCCACTCACAATAGCCTCAGAAATAAAACGCCTAGGAATAAATCGACTAACTAAACACCCACTGTGTGACCCTGGCTGTCCTGGACTCCCTCTCTAAACCAGGCTGGCCTCGAACTCACAAAGATCTGCCTGACCTCTGCCTCCCCAAGTGCTGGGATTAGAGGCGTGCACCACTGAGTCCAGTTTAAGTTCTTCCTATTAATTTCTGCAATGTTGGAGTCCTCAGAAAGCCCTTGTCTATTCCCGTATCTTGAATCTTGAAGTAGTCTTCTTCTTCTTCTTCTTCTTCTTCTTCTTCTTCTTCTTCTTCTTC
>NW_026588752.1:5150741-5194536 GCF_907164565.1 Psammomys obesus | reverse complement strand
TCTTCTTCTTCTTCTTCTTCTTCTTCTTCTTCTTCTTCTTCTTCTTCTTCTTCTTCTTCTTCTTCTTCTTCTCTTCTTCTTCTTCTTTTCTTCTTCCTTCTTCCTCCTCCTGTTTTTCTCTAACAGTATCCATGTTTCGGTCTTGGATCATTTTAATCTGATTTGTTTCCGTTTTTTGAGGCAGTCTCACTATTAGCCTTAGCTGGCCTTGAACTCAGAAATCCACCTGCCTCTGTCTCCTGAGTGCTGGGATGTAAGGTATGTACCACCATGCCTGACTTGAGCTAATTTTTGTACGTGATGAGAGACAGGAAACTAGTTCCATTCTTCTACAAGTAAACCCCAGCACCATTTACAGAAGAGGCTGTCTTTTCTCCAGCAGTAGCTTCCAGCTCTTCAGTAGAAATCAGACGGCATGGCTTATTTAAGGATATTTTGTCTCAGTGGATGCCTGTGCAAGTGGTGTGGGGTGTGTGTGTGTGTGTGTGTGTGTGTGTGTGTGTGTGTGTGGTGTGTTTACTGTGGCTGTAGAATAACTTGAAATCAATCAGTCAGTGTGATACCTCATCTTTCTGCTCAAGGTTGCACTGGCTGTTCAGGATCTTCTTTGCTTCTGTATGAATTCAAGATTGCTTTTCCTATTTCTGTGAAGAATATCATTAGAATTTCAAAGGTGAGCATTGACTCTGTAGATCACTTTCAGGAACACAACCATTTTTACAGCACTGGTTCTGTGATCCATGAATATGGAAGGTCTTCTATTTCTTTAGTGTTTGAAATATTTCATTATATAGATTTACCACCTCCTTGGTTTATTTAGTCTATTTGTTCCTAGGCATTTTATTTTTGAGGCTATTGTGAATGGGATTATTATTATTATTATTATTATTATTATTATTAATTATTATTATTATTATTTTGAGACAGTGTCTCTCTGTGTAAGAGCCCTGGCTGTCCTAGAATTTGCTTTGTAGACTAGGCTGGCCTCGAACTCGCAGAGATCTGATCTGCCTACCTCTGTCTCTGAGTGCTGAGTTTAAAGGTGAGCACTATTACCACCAACTCTTTTCTTGATGTCTTTCTCAGTGTGTTTGTTATTGGTATAAAGAAAAGTTACTAGTTGTTTTATGCTAGTGTTGTATCCTGCTACTTTACTGAAAAGGTTTACAGATCTAAGTATTTCCTAGAGGAGTTTTTAGGATCCTTTAAGAGTGTATCATCTTCTGCTAGTAGACGCAATGCGTTTTTTGTTTGTGTTTTGTGTTGTGTTGTGTTTTCCTATTTTTATTACTCTTGCTTTGTTGCTCTGGCTAAGAATTCTGAATCAACCATCTTCTGCAAATAGCCAAGACTTCTTGTGAAGGAACTGGGTCACCAACCCAGCCACAAAACCTTCCACCTACAATTTGTCTTCCTTGCAAGATGTGCTGGGGTAGAGCTGGTACAGAACTTGTGGGAATGCCAGTAAATGACTTCTTGAACTTGAGGCCCACGCCACGAGAGGGAGCCCATGGCTGACACTGCCTGGATGGCTAGGAACCAGAGGCTAGGTAGGCTAGAGTCCTAGGAGAAAAACAAACACAACTGGCAAAACCAAAACCAGAACAAAACAGGTCAGTGAAAGGATTCCTCGGACATCCTGCTACACTCGTAGACTGGAGCCTAGTATAATGGAGACTTCATCAGCAACTGATAGGAGCAGAGACCCACAGCCAAATATCAGGTGGAGCTTGGAGAATCCCAAGCCTATGGGGGGGGGGGGCAAAGGGCTGTAGGAGCCAGAGGGGTCAAGGGCACCGCAAGAACACCCACAGCCCACGGAATCAACTGAGCAGGGCGCATCAGCGCTCACAGAGACTGAAGCAGCAATCACGGAGCCTGCGTGGGTCCACACTAGGTCCCCTGCATATATGTTACGTTGTATAGCTTGGTGTTCTTGTGGGACTCCAAAGAGTGGGAGTCTGACTCTATGGCCTATGCTTGGGATCCTTTTCCTCCTACTGGGTTGCCTCATCCAGCTTTGATAGGAGGGTTTGTGTCTAGTCTTATTGTAGCTTGTTATGCTGTTTGGTTGATGTCCCTGGGAGGTCTGATCCTTTCTGAAAAGAAAGAATGGATCTGGGGGAAAGGGGAGGTGGGAGGGAGGGGCTGGAAGGAGAGGAGAGAAGGGAAACTGTGGACAGGATGTAAAATATGAGAGAATAAATTAATTAAATTAATAAAAAAAGAATTCAGCTGCTGTGCTGAATACGAGTGGAGAGAGCAAATAGCCTGTTTTGTTAATAATTTTAGAAGAGATATTTGAAATCTTTCCCCATTGAGTATAATGTTGTCTGTAGAATTGATTCTTACATGAAGACAGTAGAAGAAAGGGCTGGAGAGATGGCTCAGAGGTTAAGAGCACTGGCTGTTCTTCCAAAGGTCCTGAGTTCAATTCCCAGCAACCACATGTGGCTCACAACACACATGCAGGCAGAACACTGTATTAATAATAATACAACAGAAGAGAGATTTATTATATATGTAACTGGTTCTGCTTTGGGCAAGATGGGCCTCTCAGGGGCGTCTCAGCAAATACGTCGTGATGGAAGACACAGATCCACTGAGAGAGAAGCTACATAGCAGCCTGCAGCCCAGCAGCTGTGACTACCTGCCCCCCTGCCTCTCCTGCTCCTCCCGCCCTCCCTGTGGCCTCCTCAGGCACAGCTTCTCAGCCTGCCTGGCCTCTGCCCCGTCGGGAGTACCTGTGTTTTGGCGTGTGCACGTTGTTCTCCCCTTTGGCTCTGGTGCAGAGGTGCCTAAGTGGTAAGGACTAGAGCAGAGCAGCGCTGTGGAGGCTTATCTGCCTGACTTTTAGTGACCTCGGCCTGTGAGGTCATAGTTTTCACTGTGTCTGATAAAGTTTTCTGCTGTTTCTTTGGATGTCTTTAGTTTCATTTGTGTGAGACTGTCAACTATGCACACGAGGCTGCTCGATAGAGACGGACACTTTCTGTCTGTGCTCATTCGAGCAGTTCATGTTGCTGTGTCTTCAGGCCACCAACCTCTTACGTTCCCACTTATCTGCTGTTAATCCCACCTGGCATACCTTTTTATATCTTTATTTATTTTTATTGTATGAAAGTTTTGCCTGCATGTATGTTTGATCACCACATGCATACATGGTTCCTGTGGAGGTCAGAAGAGAACATCAGATCTCCTGGAAAAGGAGTTGTAGGTGTCTATGAGTCACACTGTGGTGCTGGGAATTGAACCCTGGTTCTTGGCAAGAGCGGCTAGTGCTCTTAACGCATGAGCCACCTCCCCAGCTCCCGTGTCTTTTTTTTTTTTTTAAACCATTTCAGGTTTTATTTTTTCTCTGACTTCGTGTCTCTTCCTTTTGCTCTTCTACCTTCTTGACTACGTGGAGCTACAGTAGTTGGTTTATGCCTTTGTCTGCTGCTCTAACTCTCACTTCTGGGTCAGCTTTTAGTGATTTTTTTTTTAAAAGTGTTTTATGGTGCTGGAGAGATGGCTCAGAAGTTAAGAGGACTGTCTGCTCTTTTAGAGGCCCTGAGTTCAAGTCTCAGCAACCTCACGGTGGTTCACAACCATCTATAATGAGATCTGGTGCCCTCTTCTGGCAATCAGGCACACATGTATACATAATAAAGAAATAAATCTTTTTTAAAGTGTCTTATGAGCCTTGTTTGATGTTTTCCTCACTCTCATGTATTTTCACAGGCATGAGTAAATCCCAGCTGGAGGCCAAGGAAGCCCTCTGTGTATCTTGACGCTGGAGAGCTAATCTATGCCTCGGCCTTCTGTCTAACACTTTACCTTGTTAACTGGAGTGCCCCGATCGCCACACTGCTGTCTGGAACCTCCTTCCAGAGAGAGCTGGTATAGTCATAGGCTCACATTTGCTCATTTCTCCTTCACTGAGCTCTGCCCTGCTCTGTTGAAACTGCTGCATTGTTTAAGCTTCCGCTGTCTAGTTAATGCAGGCTCTTTTCTGAATGCAAACAGAACAAACGAGCCAGTGTTTCAGGACTGTGATAATATGAAAAATAGGTAGCCTGTTGGTTAAGATGACTGACCCTGCTAACACTACATTTTCTTCCATAACCAGCCACCATGCAAAGGGACTATCAGGAAGTCTGTAGAGCAGTGGTGGCTAACTCCTGATGGGCAGCTGTGCCTCCATACAAGCCACAAAGTGAAAAGGCCAGAACGTCGCCCTTGCAAGGTGAGTGGACATGCCTTAGGGGGAGAAGGTAGGAGAGCTGTTCCCAGAGTTCTGCACCTCCATCTAGAGGTTAACACCAGGCAGCTGCCTCTCCCTCTCCCTCCCAGGGTGCCTGCCCCTCCGAGGCAGGACTGTGTGTGTCAACTCCACTTGCCCCAATAGCAGAACCCAGACCTGTGGCTGGAGCATGGCCTTGGGCTATGTTTGTGTCTACTCAGACCACCCCAGTGATGGTAGGGAGGAGGGACAGTTTTCTGTTGCGAGCCTTGGGAGGTGAGCGTCCTGGAGGCCGTCACTGAGGTTTTTCTTGGGAAATGCCGAATCTCCCACAGCGTGTGCAGGTCCTCACCCCACAGGAAAGATCAATTAAGAGGAGAGACCCTACAGCTCATGGGCAAGAGGCGTGGGAGAGGCGCTCGAGAGATCTGAGGAGCCATGGTCTTCCCGTGCCGGGAACAGGGCTGCCTGGGCCGGGCTCCCTAGCCTCACTGCTGTTGCACAGAGTAGAGAGCAGCTGTTAATCTCAATTTTGGGGAGACAGAGCAGGTGGATCTTTGTGAGATCAAGGCCAACCTCGTCTACATAGCAAAATTCAGGCCATCCAGGAGTACATATAAGGAAACCTTGTCTTTAAGAGGAAAAAAACAAAAGTGGAGACCAGCACAGCCACAAGGCTAGTGCCAGGGCAGGGGAGTCTGACACCAGCTGCCCCTCCCAGGAAAGAGTGGAGCTGGATGCAAGGCGGTCTCGTGCAGGCTGGGGGTCTGTGGCTGAGCTGGATGCAAGGCGGTCTCGTGCAGGCTGGGGGTCTGTGGCTAGACCTTTGGCAGTTATTATGCAAAGGAGACACTGTCGGCACAGTCCTTGGCCTCAGGGTTGCTGGCCAGCACGAGACTCAAGTTTAGGTGTAGGAAGCCTCCTCTCTGTGGCGATGGGCATGTGGCTCCTTCCCAGAAGCTGCTGCCCTACAGCTCTCTGCCTTTTTGCCACTGCACATGTCAGAGTCTTCTGACTGTCCCTGCACCCTAGGTTCTTGGTGTGCTGTGGTGTTCCAGGTGTACTACCGTGTCCTAGCTCTGTGGACCTTACCTTCTGTCCTGGTCATTGTCCTATTGCTTCGAAGAGACGCCATGACCAAGGCAATTATTACAAAAGAGCATTTAAGTGGAGGCTTGCTTACAGTTTCAGAGACCGAGTCCATTCTCATCGTGGCGGGAGCGTGGCTGCAGGCACTGAAACAGGAGCTGAGAGCCACATCCTGACCCAGAGGCAGAGAGAGAGGTCAGAGCCCACCCCCAGCGACACACCTCCTTCCACAAGGAATGGTACAAATGTAACATTAGCACCAGACCACTGTGCCTCGTGTCATGTGTCTTTGGGAGCATAAGCTCTCTTCTTGCCCGTGAGCTTAGACTACAAGGGACCGACTTCCGCACCGTTTTTCTACAGCTGTCTTTCCATTTACATGTTCCCTAAAAGCGAGCGCAGAGAGATGGCAGCGAGGGCGGGGGAATGTGGGGTCGGCCTCAGCAGGGTCTGCCGGGAGTGCGCTGGGCTCACATGCCGTGCAGCTGAACAACAGTTCACTGGTATGCCGGGCTCGGCATGACTGGCCAAGCATGACTGTGCAGCAGCTGCGGGCTGGGCAACCCAGGCGCTGCTGTTCTGAGTAATTTTCCACTCTGGGCTAGTGGCATCTTCCCGGTGAGTAGGGCTGGTGAGCCCAGATTGGGTCCTGGGCCAAGGGCAGCTTGCTGAGCTGAGGACTGCCTAGGGCCTGCTCCGGAAACAAAGCAATGCCATGCAAAGACATGGCCACTGCTTTTGTCCCCAGGATGTTATGGGTTCCGTGCACATTGACTCTGGAAACTTCTGTCCAGTGCCACCCAAGCAGTGGGTGCTCTTTGAGTGCCCCATGGCTCTCTCCTGGGTTCCTCTGGAGGATCCTGAGGCAAAGGATGCATGTCAGGAGGAGGTAGCTCTGGAAGGAGCAGAGTGGGTGAGCTGAAGCTCAGCCATCCCATAGCTTTGTGATGGGCTGAGGACACCAGAAACTTCTGAAGACAGAAGACACAGTCTCTGCCTCACGAAGCTGGTGCTACCAAGAAGCTGGCTAGAAACAAGAGTGAACACCACTGAGCACCTTAAAATAAATATGCGACATGGACCCTGAGAAAATCAAAGTGGGCTGTGTTGGGGGCAGGGATGCCAGAGAGAGTTTCTCTGGGGTAGATCACATGTAAACCAAAACTGGAATACAAGAAAGGACCCAACTCTCAAGGTAGAATGGAATGCTTTGAGCTAGAGCCTCATAGGTCATGGTAAGCATTAGATTTCATGGGAAGGACAATGAACACTTGACAACAGATTTTTTTAAGTAGAATAATGTGATCAAAGATCTGATTACAAATTTATGAGGTGTTCTGGGAGCCTGTGGACTGAGTCCTGATGAGCAAGGAGGCCAGGGGCATTGGTAATGGAGTTAGTGTCGTGACTGTACTAAGGGTGAAGCAGAGAGTCTGAGCACATCTGGAGACGCTGAAGAGGAGCAGGGACCTGTGATGGCCTCTCATGATGGGTAGGTCCACCATGACTGATGGACAGGGAAGGCAGGAGTGCCACCTAGGGTCCAATATGAGTGGGAGATTAGTATGCCCAGCAGAGGTGGGGGATGGCATCCTAGCCCAGTGAGGCCTGAGATGAGGTCCCTGCCTCAGGGATGCCCCAAGAGCTGAGTCTGGGCCTGACAGCAACTGATTAAGAAACCCCTGTCCCCGTGGTCCACATCAGCTTGCCAACTAGTCCTGTTCTCCAACTTCCACCCTAGACTCAGACACATCTGCTCACTGTTTGCATGCGCAGGATTCCATTTCCCCCATCCAAGGAGCTCCCTGAGATGCAAATCTCAGGGTTAAATACTTTTGAGTTTTCATTTTCAAGTCTATTTTTGGATATCACACTTCATCTGTTTGTATGACTCAATGTTTTTCATGGTTTAAGGAAAAATAGTTTATTTTGAATGAAATATGGGTGACCATGTCCCAGGAACACAGACTCAGGGCCCCTGGGGTTTTTATTTATAAAAATTAAAAATCAGTCATGGGAAACGTCAATACATTTAGACCATAAAAATCAAGGCATGCACCTATGCCCCAGACCCCGGCATACCCTGCCAACCTCATCCTGCCACACTGTAGCTCAGGGTTGTGTAACCCCAGTGCCATCAACCAAACCTGGAAGCCATATGCTTGTCCGTTACTCATTAGTTCCCCATTCTCTTAAATCTGAATACGAGAAGGGCTTGAACCACTGCATTGCCTCTTTTGTTTGTGTTGGGGGCACCTACAACCTTGAACACGCTGGGCAAGAACTCTACCACGGAGCTATTTTTTTTTTTTTTTGAAACTTTCTACTTTGAGACATAGTCTCAGTAAGTTACTCAGGCCGGCACTGAACTCACAGTACAGCTCAACCTCCTGAGTGGCTGGGATTATATGCCTGCATTTCCAGGTTTGGCACTTGTCTCAAATGATTGGTTTGTTAACCATTTATAAGATGAAAAGATCACTGTTTTACAGGATCTAAATAAACTTCAACACTAGTTATCTATGCGTTTCCAGTTTCTTTTTAGTATATGCTCTCATTCCTCCCTGATGAAATGTTAGTGATCCTGTGTCCCCATTTGGTTAAGCTGTGTGTCTTCACAGTGGTGCTAACGTGTCTCTGCTAGTTGCTGTAGGCTGGCACTAAATACAGGCCCAGGTGTCCATCATGTGTCCCTGGGCTTCCTGCATCCCAGGGTAGTTACAAATGCAGTCCACGCATCTACAGACCACGCCATGTCCCTGATGGAAACAGGTGCACCTGTAGAAGTCTGATCAGATCTAAAGTTGCTTGGCACAATTCATTCCTGCACGCCACTGTACTCCTTAATAAGGAAGCACAGGACGCTGGCTGTCTCATGTGAGGCCAGTAGCCCCTGACTGTAGGCCCTTACTGGGGACTGTAGAACTTGTGTTCAAAGTCTCCCTTCTTATCTGTGGGGAGCTTTTCCCTGTAGATAATGGTTCTCAGCAGTGACATTTTTATGATAATGGTAGGGTCAGCTGCTGAATCTTGGACTTTGTTGTTTTGGAGAAAAGTTGGCTTCCTGTCATTCACACAGGTTGCTGATATCTGCCCCACCCCCCTTATCATAGTGTGTATGTGTGCACAACTTTTGAGAGTCAGTTATTTTCCAAGCCTTTGTGTGGGTTCCAGAAATTGAACTTTTTGTCAGGTTGGTGTGGCAAGTGTCCACTCTCCCGTTGCTGATCTGTCAGTACAAACGCATGGCTTTAAATACAAGTAAAATGCTTAATGCATGGCAAGTTCTTAGAATAATGTAGACCCGAGTGTCTCTGTGAGATGTTGAAGCTTTTGTGAATGATGCAATGCAGAAGTAACGGAGTATTGTGGAAGGTAGGCTGTCTGCTCCCTAATTGGCCGTGTCCAGCTCCTTAGGTCAATGCTTCCCAGGCTTCTCAGTGCAGACAATTTAGCGAAGGTTCAGTAGTAATACCCCAGGACCGGAGGTCACAGAACATCACTGAGAGATATATTTTATTAGGTATGCAAACCCAAGCAGTGCATACGGCCTCACAATTTACAGTAAACTTTTGGAAAAGTTAGCCCACGTGAATATTTATTGTTTTGTTTGTTTGTTTCAACACAGGGTCTCACTCTGTAGCTCTGGATGTCCTGGAACTATGTAGACCAGGCTGGCCTCAAACTCATAGAGATCTGCCTACTTGTACATTCTGAGTGCTGGGATTAAAGGTACGTCACCACACCTAGCTAACACATACATTTTTTTTTTTGAAGTTGTTACATTCATTCATTGTGTGCATGTGTTCATGGATGTGCCAAAGCATGCATGTAAAGCTCAAAGGACAATTTACAGGGGATGTTTCTCTCCACCAGGTGGATCCTTCAGATTAAATTCAGGCTAGCAGCGAGTACCTTTAGCCACCAAGCCATCTCACTGGCCCATATATGAAATTTGAAGAAAAACTTCTTTGTAACCATAGCTGTCCCTGGGCCATATCCGCCTGCTGGAGACTTGGACTCCACCGTCCTCACCATCCTCATCTCAGTCTGCATCGATTCCCATGGTAATGCTTTCTCAGGGACTGCTGCAACCGAGGCCTGCAGACCACCACAGGGAAGGAACTCGGTAGTCAGCCTGTTGTCTGACACCCACAGAACACCGTGTACAGAAATGGGGGTTTCGCCACTCACTGCAGTTACTCTGTGTCCCTTCTCTGTGGAGAGGGTGGCGTGGCACTGGTGGTGGCACAAAGCCCTACCCAGCCTGCCCCACTGGGGCCACTGGTTTCTGGTCACAGTGCTTAAGAGGATTTTTCCCGTATCCTTTGACTTGGCTCATACTTCAATAAACCATTGTTATTTGCTGTTTCCCCACTATCTGTGACAAGAGTAATTTAAAAAGAGAATATTGTAAATCATCATAGCTGACCTTAAAAAAGCTCACCTGATCTGAGAAAGTGGCCAGCTTTCCTCATGGCCACTGGCTGTCAGCATACACTTCCGTGTTGATGTGACTGAAAATTCCAGAAGTGTTCAGCTGCTTCTACCTTCCATGGGGCCTATTCCTGCATGTCCAAAGTGGGCTATGGCATGGATGGAGTGTGCCCCTGGTCCTCCTGTTGATGCTGGGCATGGCAGAGAGCATCACATACCCTGTTTATCTAGTGGGCTTTCCACTTCCCCCTTTTTGTCCTAGTCCAGCCCCAGGGACAAAGACATACACGACAGAAAATGACCTTTCTTGTGCACGCTGAGTTTTGAGGCCACAGAAGTTGACACAGAAGAACACAGAAGAGAATGGTAAGTGAGGCTGTGTAACATCCCAGAGGCTTCTTTCCTTCTGAGAGGGGTCAACTACTGAAACTAGTACTGCGTCCACTGACCCTCCAACCACAGAGCAGGCAGAGAAGCCCTTATCCCAAGCTGAGTGGCTCTCAGGGAGCCCTGTTGTAGGGGCCACCGTGTGCAATTGGTGCCCAGGACCCAGATGCTGCCTAAGGCCTGCGCCTTTTGCTGGCTGGAAGGAGGGTAGGCACGCCTGAGAGCTCCTGGGAGCAGGGAGTGGGGAACGGGCTGGCCAGTACCCTTAGCTACACATGCTGAGAAACAAGAGGGCAGGGCGCTCGCCCCAGGTATTATTGGTGCTTTTGTGTCCATCTGCCTGCCCCAGCCACAGTGCACGCTGGTCTGCTCCCGCTCCCACCATCAGTCCCTCAGATGTGTGACGAGGTAGAGAAATGAGAGGTGTTGACCCAGCAGGTGTCACAGCTGCCACTCCTATTTTTGAAAAGACTTGAATGGGGCTGGACCAGAGTTTGCTACCCAGTGCCTCATAACCAGCACACACCTGTAAACTCAACGAAGAATTCTAGAATGTGCAAGGTGGAGGCAGGAGGATCACAAGATGAAGATAATCCTTGGCTGCATACACATCCTGACACCTTGTTTCAACAACAGAACTGTGATGGGGTTTCTGGCAGGTGAGTGATGTGATCCGAGACTTGTGCAGGCACAAGCACAGGAGATATGCACCGAAGCACAGGAGATATGCACCGGTGCCACTGAGACACTGGCCTCCTGGAGGCGTCTTTACCTTTGTACTCTTGTCAAGTCCTAGCCCTGCATGCCAGGTGCCTTGGCCAGCTGCCAGGCCTGCTGTACTTTGCTGACTCCTGACCTCTAGGCTGTCCTGCTTCTGGTATATCCAACCTCCTGTAGCTGCCTGCTCTAACATGCACCACTTCTCCCTGGGTATACAAGCTCTTCCTTCCGAAGGGAGGTTCAGTTGCTGTAACATGGTAGTGCTGTCTTTGGAGAGCTGCACAGAGCATCTAATGGGGGGATAAGTGATGCAACCCCAAAAGATGCCCACATCTTAACACTTGGCAAAAAGAGAGCCTTGTGGGAGCTGGGAAGATGGCTCTGTTGTTAAAGTGCTCACCATGAAGCCAGATCTGCAGCACTCATGTAAGACTAGCATGGCATGTGCTTGTAATGCCAGTACTAGGAGGCAGAGGCAGGGGGATTCTGGGGGCTTGCTGCTCTAGCCAATTTGGTGAGCTCTAGATTCTGTGGGAAACCCTGACCCAGAAACCAAGGCGGGGAGAGGCGGAGGAAGACACCCTGTCATCCACATGAACACACACATACTTGCAGTTTACGGGAAGGAGCACAGAGTAAGGTGAGAGAGTGTGCACGGTCCTGGCCTCATCCTAGAGGACAGGAAATGCAGCTCCACTCAGATAGAGGGATAATGGCCCAAAAGAAGCCAATATGATCACAAAGGAGGTTGGAGGGACAAGAATCTTCCCTAGAGAGGGGTACGAATGGCTTCAGACACCTGGGTTTTGAACCTATGGCTACGGAGCTTTCATGGATTGTGGTAGCTTGTTACAGACTCCTAGGGGACAAACACAAAGGTACTGTCAAGGATTGATAAAAAAATGAAGGCAAGACCTAGCCCTGAGCTATGCGGTCATGTGATGTAGGCACTTGGGGTCCCCCAGAGCTTTTTGTTCCCCCAGGAAGAATTCCCACCACTCAGCCTTGCATTTCCCATCCAGAGCCTCTAGCATCTCCACAACTGAAGCCACAGAGCAGAGTAGCTGTCCTGGGAATCCATGTGCAACATGCCACAGCATCTAGAGTTTAGCCACTGCCTACAAGGTGACATTAAGGCCCCTAGAGCACACACAAACAGATGAGCTACGCCCACTGCCCATCCCCAGGGGTGAGGACGGCGTGGGCAAAGGACACTGCTAGATGTTTTATAATCATGCACAAACATGGTATCAGCTGTGTTTTTACAGCAGTGAGGAGGCACTGCGCCTGCTGAAGTGAGCATGTGCAATCAGCCTGTCTAGGGCCCCAGAGGGACAGCCACACAGGCAGCCCCATTGTTCTCTGCTCTCAGGTGAAGGGTACACACGTGCCCTGGGGAGGTCATAACTGCCTGAACCTATAAAACTGGCAAGGCAGAGCAGGTTGGCATTGCCTGGGCAGTGACCTGGAGAGCTAGCAGCTCTGCAATTCCACACTGCTTTTTGTTTTTTTCCTCTATACATTCTGTATAAGAATTTTCCTTTAAAAGCAAAAGGAGAAATTAGTATCAGGTTTGGGCAGCATTCTCACATCCTACAGGCCTCTCCGTGAGAGTCAGGTGGGCTCCCTGTGAGGGGTCCCTTGCTCATCAGAGTAGACTCGGGGACACATCCTACCAACAGAGCAGTTCTGTTCTGGCTGGTGATCCCCAGTGATCCAAGTCATCTCAGATTGCCACTGCACCCAGAACTGGCTTTCAGGTGAGTGCAGGGGAAGGACTGGTCCCACTGGTGGATCTAGGATGAGGGTGGTGGGGTCACTGCTTCTTTGTCCTGACACCCCCAATCTCACAGGATGAGGTGCACAGGGCTGATGGCGATACTGTTCACCATGGCCAGCCTGCTGCAGCTGGCTGTGACTCTGAAAATTGCAGCTTTCAACATCCGGACTTTTGGGGAGACTAAGATGTCCAATGACACCCTCGTTAGCTACATTGTGAAAGTAAGTTTGGGGTGGCCTATGCCTGAGAACAGACAGACCCCGAGGGAAGGTGTCAGCCATCTCTTGGGACCACAGAAGTCAGTAAGCCTCAGGCCTTCCCAGTACCTGGGTGGAGTCAGGGCTGTCAGGCCACTGTCAACACTGCCCATGAGTAAGAGCGGCAGCTGCAGCAACGGCTCTCAGATTCCAATAGGGACAGGGTCTGATGCCCTGGGCTGCTTGCTCAGTTGTTGTGACCCTACTCCCAGATCCTGCGCCGCTATGACATCACCGTTGTCCAAGAGGTCAGAGACACCCACCTCGTGGCTGTTGGGAAGCTACTGGATGAACTCAATCGGTGGGTGACAGTGCTGGGGCCTGGAGTCTGTGCATGTGGCAACTAGTTACAGGGGACAGCCTCACTCCCCGGGGCCCCATGGATGGAGTTTGCTACTGGGTACTACGAGGTTCCCTCTCTGGTTTCCTTTATCCAGGGATGCACCTGACACCTATCGCTATGTGGTCAGTAAGCCACTGGGCCGCAACAGCTACAAGGAACAGTACCTTTTCCTGTACAGGTAAGGCCCCCACGATCAAAGCCCGAGCATACAAGCATGGAGACGGAGACACAGACCCCAAGTCTGGCTGCAGCAGCTGAGGGTGCTCTGGGGAGCCCAGGGGCCCTTACAGAGCAGGAGCAGCAGTGTGTATCACAGGGTGCAGGATGAGGTTCAGTCTGGGTGGACGGCTACTCTCAGGTGCCTCTCAGCCCCGAACTCACCTCCTGGTCTTTCTTCAGGCCTGACCAGGTGTCTGTTCTGGACACCTATTACTATGATGATGGCTGTGAGCCCTGTGGAAATGACACCTTCAGCCGAGAGCCAACCATTGTCAGGTTCTTCTCCCCATACACTGGTGAGTGCTGCTGTGCTCCACTTTCAGCCCTGCCCAGGCCAAGATGGAGTCACATCTATGGCTCTAGACACCTGTGGCAAGGGTAGCCCCCACCCACACCTTGCGCATCCATTCCGTCAGGGAATGCCCTCAGCTCTCAGTGCTCTGAATTTACATTTAATTCCAAGGAGTATGTCCATCCTGAGGGGGGCTGTCACACATGCGTCATCTCTATCTCCTCGGACCAGCCCCGATCCAGGCTGGTCTCTGCACACCATGTCCTTAGAGTGCCTGCTGTCTCCTCAGAGGTCAGAGACTTTGCGATCGTGCCCTTGCACGCAGCCCCGACAGATGCCGTGACTGAGATCGACGCCCTCTACGATGTTTACCTGGACGTCCGGCAGAAGTGGGGCCTGGAGGTGAGACCGCCCTAGGACAATGGGCTCGACTGGCCCCATTTGTCCCTGGACCAACAGGCATATCTCCTGGCAGGACGTCATGTTGATGGGAGATTTCAATGCTGGCTGCAGCTACGTCACTTCCTCCCAGTGGTCTTCCATCCGCCTTCGGACAAGCACCATCTTCCAGTGGCTGATTCCTGACAGTGCCGACACCACAGCGACATCCACACACTGTGCTTACGACAGGTAAGCAGCCTCGAGTCAATGGCTAATCAACCCTTCACTCACTCACCCCTCTCAAAAGAGGCAGAAACTTCGGCTCTCATGGGCTCCTTAGTGCCAGGGGACGGGGTCCTATCTGGGCACCCCTACAGGCTGGTTCCTGCAGGGCCTTCTCTTAGTGCTCCTGTGTGGAGCAAGGTTGGAGCCTGGGGCCAGCAGACCATTACCAAAGACTATGTGGTACAGGGTGGTGAGGGAACCGTGTCCTTTGACGTCCTACAGGATTGTGATTGCTGGAGCGCTGCTGCAGGACGCTGTTGTCCCCAACTCAGCTGCTCCCTTTGACTTCCAAGCAGCCTACGGTCTCTCCAGCCAGCTGGTACGTGTCCTTCCTTCATGCAGTTTAAGTCAGCTTCAGGCCAAATAAGAGCTGACTTCAGTGATTCCTGACATTGCTACTGTTTTCCACACTAGACGTGGGTGGAGGTGATTTAGGCCAGGAGCAGCAAGGCTTTCGAACTGCTCACCCTCTCTGACCCTGTGTTCTCCCCACTTCTTCCCTGCCTCTGTAGGCTGAAGCCATCAGTGACCATTACCCAGTGGAAGTGACCCTCAGGAGAACCTGACGTCGCCACGCGGCACAGCCACACTGCTTCCGCTGAGGAGATGCCAGCTGCACATTTGGCACTGTAGCATTATACCCTCTGTATACTGTAGCATTAGACCATAGATAACGTCTACCACATGGATTAAGAAATACTGTTTAATCCAAGTAAATAAAGTTGAGTTCAAGCAGTTGGTGGTATTGTCGGTGTATCAAGTCCTTTCTCCCCAGGCAGCTCCATCTGTCCCCTGAGAAGACCTGGCTTGCACACTAGGTCCAGTCTCTTGGCTGCTAGTGTCTCTCTAGGGCCTTAACCAGAAGGTCATTCAGGCGGCTTACCATGGGCCGGGGGTCATCAATGAGCCCTGCTGCTATCATGGCGTTCTCATAGATCTGAAATGGAGGGATGAGACAGTAAAATTAGGATCAGGGGTTCATGTCCAGCCGGACCTACATGCGACCCCTAGGAGGACAGCAGCTTCCTACCTCCAAGGCAGACAAGGATGCCAAACCCAGCCAGTGCCCCTTACCTGATCTACTAGCAGCTGGGCCAGCTCCGGCTCGTGCTCCCTCAGCTGGCTGAGCTTCTTTATTAGTGCGTGCCTGTATCAGGGAGCCAACAGGAAAGTCAGCTGGAGCTGGCAGTCACTAACCCAGGGCTTCTGCTGCTACAGGAGGGCTATCAGAACATCCCCAAACCTACAATGTGTCTGTCTAGCATGACTGTCAAGTCAACAGTCACTGTAAGAGTGCCAATGTCAAAATGCAGATGGAGCAGGGGTGGTGGGTAATCCCAACACTTGAGAGGCAGAGGGATCTTTGTGAGTTTGAGGCCAGCCTGGTCTACAAAGCAAGTCCAGGACAGCCAGGGCTGTCACAACACATAGAAACCCTGTCTCAAAAAACCAAATGAATGAATGAATGAATGAATGAATGAATAAATAAATAAATAAATAATGCAGGTGGGGTGCTGAGCAGCAAAGTCAAAATCAGTGTCCAAGTGCAGCTTCATCTCTGAAGACATAAATAAAGGTGAGCAGTTCATATTATTTGAAATCTAAATGTATAGAAAAATCAGCATGGAAGAACCGCTGAGAAGAGCCCGTCCGGGGAGGTAGAGATGTGGACAGCAGGGACAGCCTCCTGCACAGACCAAGCACTCAAGCTCACTGTGCGATGATGCCAGCACTGCACAGGCAAGAAGGTGGGCTGGTATACACCGCGAGGGTACATACAGGACAGCAGCTCGAAAACCAGGTCATTTTGTTCTAAGAGATTAATCCCAGCCCAATTCCAGCACCAACGATTAAAAGATACAAAACTGAGATTTGCTCTTACACATAAAATACAAACCTAGAAGATGGAAAGGATAAACCCAAGTCTACCATCTTTCTCCTTCCTACAAGACCAAAAAACAAAAAACCTCTAGTTGAACTCTACAGGAAACATCCAAGCTGTAGATTAATTTTCACTTATGAGAACAGCAGAAGGTAAGAGGTTTGACAAATGATGACAGATGGGGACATTATAAACCTCCCCGGAACACACAGGAAGGCGCCGAGGCCATGAGCGAGCTCTTTCTTGACACAACCGTGTGCGACAGGGAAACCTTAACCCTGCGCGCTGACAGCGGGGTCTACAAAGCTGGAAGAAAGGGTATGCTTACGTGCCGTGCATGGGGCACCCTGTAAACTGAGAACCTCTATGGTACATGGCCCTGGGGGAGGGGAAACACATACTGCTTATTACAGATTACCTGAAAAATGCCCCTACCAATGGCCTTTTTGACTTCCTAACCATGAGAACATACCGACAATCCTAAAAACAAGATTGAAAACAGAGTCCTTCAGCACTCTGCACTCGTAAGACCAGTTCTGTGCCAGAACTAGTTAGCTGTCACATCAAGTCACTTACTCTAAAGTCACAGCCTCGTGGCAGCCAGTGCAGGTGGCTGGAGCATGGTTCATTGCTGCTGGCCAGAAGCTGCTCGAACCCTCTCAAGCTAGTCACTTATGTCTATGATCTGGCTCCAGACCTTTCTACACCATAGTTTCTAATAAAAATTTATCATTATAAAGTGAAAAAATAATGTGTGATATTAAAATCTCAAACATCTGTAAGTTAAAGAGGAGATGAGGGCTGGAGCGACTTCTGAATGGCTGAACGCACACCCTCTGACAGACGGCTCAGGCTCAGCACCCGTGACAGGCAGCTCATTCCACATAACCCCAGCAGCACCTCTGGCCTCCGAGGGCACCTGCATGTGTGTGCACATCCACATATTAACAAAAACAACAAAAATGTATCTTAAGAAATGAAAATAAGTCAAGCGAGTTACACTGACAGCGGGTTACACTAACATCTTTAGGAATTCTGTAACTTCATTAAAAACAATCACTGCTAAGCTAGGTGGCTGTAGTGAGCACAGCTTTAATCTAAGCACCCGGGAGGCAGAGGCAGGCCTGGAGCTCTGAGTTAGAGGCCAGGCTGGTGTACATAATGAGTTCCAGGACAGCCAGGGCTACACAGAGAAACCTCGTCTCAAAAAACCAAAACAATCCTGCCCCAAAGAGCTATTGCTATATGCAAAACCAATTTATTCCTTACCCTCATTGTATATACAGTTCCAATGGCAACACTTAAAATTTAAAACACACAATAAGATGCCACACAGCAGTGGGGCAATGGTGGGGCACGCCTTTAACCCTAGTGCTTCGGAGGCCGAGGCAGGCGGATCTCTGAGTGCCAGGCCAGCCCGGTCTATGGAGTGAGTTCCAGGAGTTTCAGGATCAGATTATGCTACTGCTAGGGACATTGCCTCAAAGCAAAACCAAAAAGCCCCAAGCCCCACAAGTATATCAGTAACTATGGGTTTTGTCTGATTAATTTAAATATTTATATAGACGTAAAGATCCAAGAGTAGCCAAGACCTCACTGAGGAGAAATACAGTGCCTCAAGCTCACTTGTTGCCTATGGAGATTCAAGGAAGAAGAGAAACAGTTCTAACAGAGACGACAGGCAACACACATGGTAATCCACAGCTGAAAAGGACGCACGTCCTTGGCCTCAGCGAGGCCAAGACCACTGGGCATTCTTACAGAATGAGATGAATGAGACCAGACTGGAACAAAATTAACACAGAAGCCTAAATTACAGAGCTTTTTAGAAAGAACTGATTCCACAGAAACCATAAAGCAGCTAAGATTTACAAATTTGATTATAATAAAATCAAGATCTGCTGATTAAAAGATACCTTAAAAGGACATTTGAATACAAATGGCCAAGCAGGGTGGCACATGCCTTTAATCCCAGCACTCGAGAGGCAGAGGCAGGTTGAGCTCTCTGAGTTAGAGGCCAGCCTGGTCTACATATGGAGGTCTAGGCCGGCAGGACTACACAGTGAAAGCCCATCTCAAACAAACAAATTACAAATGACACATCACCGACCTGGGACTTCTGTGGGGAGCGGCTGTGGACCTGTGAGGCCTGCACATCCTAGAGAGCCCACATATGTTCAGAGCAACCCCGTTTCTAGCAGCTCCAAACTGCAAGCCACACAAATCTCTCAAGCGAGTAAGCCGTCCTAAGGTGGATCCTGCACTCCACGGTACGCTACCACCTGCACCAGGGTCTACTCCACAAAGGTAAAAACTGGCTGAGGGAGGTGGCAAAACCAACAACAAACAATATGAGAAAAGACCAGGTGTGTGGTTTAACTCGAGAAAATGGAACTCTAGTGGAGAAATGGGAAACAAGTTAGACCAGCCATGCTCTGTGAGTGCCTTCGAATTCTGCTGAACTGCAAGGGCTTCTCTTAGAACCACCTTACACGCACACAAGCTTTACACCCACACTTTCGTGCTCACAGCCGTACCTGGGGTTGATCTCCAGCGTGGGCTGCAGCAGTTGAGCACGCTCCTCCTGAGTCCTCGCCAGCTGCTGCATGCGCAGGAAGTGCCGGGCAGCCCCCATCTCCAGCACCGTCACCATGGCAGGGTGCGTGTCCAGGCGGAGAGTCACCTGCAAGCAAGGCCCAGGATGAGGAAGAACCCAGCAGTGAGGGCTGCAGCAGGGTGAAGTTAACGAGCCATCAGGCAGAGGGCAGACTGGCCCTGTGGTGGCACCTGCTCCTGTGATGTGTCTCCAGACAAAGATCCCAGCTAGGTGCCCAAGGAGTATGGACCTGGACAGGTTCAGATCCTTCTCCCCAGTGGCCAGGAGCTCTTCCCCACCACAACCCCATATAGAGAGGCAGAGCCTGACTGGCTCACGTGAGGTCTCGTCACCACAGGAAGCACTAACAGGACCCTGTATTAGAGGGAGGCAAGGAAGCACTGCAGAGAAACACCTGCCCTGAGCAGGGCCAAGACCAGCAGTGGCTTGTGAAAGAACAGCACAGACAGGAGGCTTCAGAAGAGTGATAGTGCCAGGCGCAACAAAGCCTTGATGGTGAGATGTCAGTGCCTGTGGCCTTGGGAATACAGCAGGGCCCCACCCTGGCTTCAGTGCCTTCCTATGAGGGCACACTAGGCCAGCAATTAGCAGCTACAGTCAGGCTCTGGACATCACCAAGTCCCACAATAACTGGAGGAAGGCCTTACCTTCACACTGGCGACACGAGACCCCAGAGCATTTCTCATCCAAGCCATTAGCTCTTCTGTTTCATTCTCAGACAGGCGTTCCCCAGCTGTACAAGAGGAGTGAGTGAGCCTGGGGGCCACTCACACCTGTCCCCTGGTGGCCTCCACTTAGCACATTCTCAGGCTATCTCTAGCCACACCACCTCACCAGAAACTAGGCTCTTAGAAATGCCTTTTAACTACACAGAAAACATTGAAAACACTTGTGGTTGCCCCTGGCCTCTGTAAAAATTTTTAGGACTTTAAAAAGAAAAATTTGAGCCCCATCATGGTGGCACACACCTGTAATTCCAGTACTCATGAGTGGTGAGGCAGAAGGATAAGGAGTTCATGGTCAGCCTGGGGTACAAATGAAGCCCGGTGTTTTAAATGGGGGGGCGGAGGGGGTGGTAATTGCAGGAACCTCTGAAGGTTCCATGAGCCACTCTTGGGCCCTGGACACTCTTGGGAAGGTTATGACCTTCCCAAGCAGCTTCCTGCATAGGCTGTGAACCAGAACCCAAGTGAGACAGAATGCTGTACATTCACGGGCAGGTCAAGAAAGAACCTGTTGGACAAGTGACAGTGTCCTGCCCCAAATTCACAGGAGACCCTGAGCCAGGGAGAAGTGGGAGTCAACCTGCAGATGTGTCCTCAAACTTCTCCTCCTTGTAGTGGTCAACGACGATGTCCGTCTCCACCGAGATCAGCTTCTTCTTGTCAAACTCCCGCAGGTGCAGCAAAGTAAGCTCATCAAACTGCTCGTAGCAGAAGAGCACCTGTGGGCACCCAAGCCTTTTAGACCACTGGCAGCAGAGGGCATTGCTGGACGAGGGGGTTCTGGGGCCGAGCAACAGCTCACCAGAGGCTTCTAAGAGAGGCCCTGGCTGTCTTAGCCACAGCACACATACTATTCATGAACAAATCCATTTGCCACAGCCACATCACAGACATAGGGCACTGCCTCACTCCACACAGCCTTCAGGGCCTCAAACGCTCAGTTATTTTCTCCCATGCACAGTTGGGAGATCAGCCCTTCCCTCACAGCCCAGACCCTGTGAGACACATTCTTGGCCCAGCAGCAAGCTGGGGCCCACCCACCTCAGTGTGCTTCTGCTTCATGGCCTCGAAGTAGGGTGAGTGCTCAGCCAGGTGACGGTTAGGGGCGCACAGGTAATAGATGTTGCGGGTGCCAGCCTGCATTCGGCTGGCATAGTCTGATAAACTGGTCAGCTGCCCAGCAGGCAGGGCTGAGGACTCATACCGTAGCAGCTTTGCGATATCCTCCTGCAGATGCGGGCACGTCACAGCTTAGTCCAGGGCCAAGATTTGAGCAGCATTTCCGACTCTGACTTTCGGTGAAGCCTGCAGCTTTCTGGCTCCCCAGCCTGCACCCCCAAGACTATGGTGCACTCACTGAGTTTCACACAGGCCTATGAGCTCCACTGGAGACATGCAGGGCCATGAGAAAACCTTCTAACCTATTGAAGAGCTGGGCAACTACCTCAGGGTCACCAGTCCCACTCTCAGCAGACTGTACTCTGGGGCTTACTATCCTCTCTCTGTCCTCAGCGGCAACTGGACACAGACAAGCATTCTACAGTCTCCAGCCTCCTCAGCCAGGACTGTTCACGCTCCCAGTTCTGGCTACTGGAGTATACAGCAAAGAGAAGGGCCTTTGGGGAAGAGGACACAGATATGGGCAATGCAGCCCATTATGGGCTGTGTAGAACAAAGAACAGTGGTAAGGTAGATCCCTGGAGCTGCAAGCTTAGACACTCCCTTATCTAAGGCACTGTCACTGTTGACCATTCCAGCATGAGAACCTGGGGAAAGGGTGTGAAGAACAATCAGAGACGAACCCAAATGAACACGCCACCATCCTTGGGACTCAGAGTAGACAGACAAAGACAGAGACCAAGACTTTCAGAACTGCTAAGGCCAGGTCTGGTCACATCCATATTCCTGATGCATCTGGCTCTTACCACACGCAAATACACCTAGTCAAAGCATATTCCAAGCACTTTGAAAAGGTGCTTGGAAAAGGTCAGAAAATGCTATTAGATGCTGTTAACTAAGTGAGATCAGGGGCCAGAGAAAAGGCTCGATGGCTATAGGAGCTGTACCATTTTCGTGAGGCTGGAATTTAGATTCCAGCACTCACATAGCAAGGTGTCTCCACACACCTGCAACCCAAGCTCCACAAAGGGGCTTTCTGGCTTCCAACTAAGCTGAGAAAAGATAAGTTCCAAGTTTAGGGAGGTGCAGTGCCTTCAAAGGGATGGATGGAGAGTGACAGAAGGCCACCTGATCCTCTCCTGGCCTTCACAGGTACACCTGCTCATACACAGATGCATTCACCAATGAGTAAATCTTGAAAAGTGACATCAATGAGAACGAATGGTGTCGTATAAATGTTCCCAAGGGCTCATGAGCCAGGTGCTCAAAGCAGCAGCATATGCTTTGAAAGAACTGAATCACAAGGGCTCTGACCTGCTGGTAATTCATGGCTAATGGGCTAGCAGGAAGTTGTAGAAACATAGGACTGGGGTCTAGTTGATAGCATTTTGGGGGTGTCCTTTAAAAGTATATTTGTCTGTAGCCCCTTCCCCTCTCTCTTTTCCTTCCTGTCACCACATGCTCCCAAGGCCTCACCAAAACCCTCAAATATCAAAGCCAAAGGGGCACTGTGACAATAAATCTTTCCTTCCTCCTTCAAGCTGATCTCCTCAGCTGCTTTGCCACAGTGACAGACAAATAACAAATGGACATCTTAGGCGGACCAGTACTGCTGGGACCTGCTGACAATCTGGTGAGGAGAAAGCCAGGGCAGAGCCATGAAGCTCACCTTGGCAGTTGGCGAGCCACGTGTGGCCTTCAGGACAGCGACACTGTGGGTATACAGCAGGCAAATGAGACTTCAATACAAACTGTTCCAAACCATTTAGGAACAAACGCACCGTTTCTGAGCAGTGAGCCTGGCCCAATGGTGATATTAAGAACTTTACCAACTATACGGTGACCCCTGACTGGCTGTTCTGTCAGCCTGACATAGCCATTTGGGAAGAAATTCCAATTGAAAAATTTGCCTCTATAACACTGGGCTAATATGACTAATTAATGACTAATATGGGAGGGCTCAGGCCACTGTGGGTGGTGCCAACCTGGGGCAGGTGGTCCTGAGTTATACAAGAAAACAGACTGAGCAAGCCAGTAAGCAGTAAGCCTCCATGGCGTCTGCTTCAGTTCCTGCCTTAGTTCCCATTGATAAAGGACTACAAATATAAGCCAAACAAACCCTTTCATCCCCAAAGTACTTTCCAGCATGGTGCTTCATCACAGCAAAAGAACACATAACTAAGACAGGAACTATACCCCATCCTCACCCCTCTTTTTCCGTACTTTCCCTGAATCCACAACACCTCTCTTCCTGCCAGCTGCCGGGGCAAGGCTGTCAAGAGACAAGAGCCTTGGCCTTTCAAATATGAGAACAATGCTTGTGGGACAAAGGTATATTATGGCTGATCTCGACTATCATCTTGCCTGGATGGAGACGTGCCTGGGAGATAGCAAAGCACACCTCTGGGTGAGTCTGGGAAGGTGTTTCCAACCTCCTACCCTGCATCAACAGACTCCTGCACTTTGTACATATCTGTGCTTTGCTCCTGTGAGTTTCCCCTCATTGACAAAGTATCTGTGCTTTGCTCCTGTGAGTTTCCCCTCATTGACAAAGTATCTGAGAAAGTCAACTTGAAGGAGCCACAATTAACTGAGGGGAAGCACTCAGTTAACTGAATGTGGGAAGTCCTGAGTGTGGGTGGCACCATACCAGATTATGGGCCCAGGTAAAATAAAAAGAAAAAAGGTAGTCAGAAAACATAGGAATCTGTTTTAGTTCTAGCCACACCCTCTCCTCCACACTGACTGAAACTTCCGTAACTAAGAGCAGATAATTCTGGCCTTGAGTGCTTTTGTCAGGTGTTCATCAGTGACTGGAGTTTCACCAACACAGGTAAGGACATACGCAGAGCTGCTGTGTCTGCCAGGAGAGGTCCAGGAGCCCAGTGTTCTAAGTGCTGACCACCTGACTCATCACCACACCCAGGACAGCCTCTACCAGCTTCCTCTGTAGCGGCAAACAGGGCGGAGACTGACAGGGAGGAGTTATCAGCCTACCTTGACGTCTTGCTCTGCAGTGGTCACGATGCCCTCCCTCATGAACAAGCCATAATCTTCAAAAAACTTTGCATATTTTTCAGCATCTTTTTTACTCTGGTCAATGAAGAACTTGATCAATCTCTGTTGTAGAACATTCCGAAGTTTCCTACAGAACAGAAGTCACTGACTGTGAACAGAGCTTTCTGTCAAGTACCATGGGGGCAAGAGAAATGCTCATCACATCAGTAACCGAAGGTCCAGGCCACACCTGGGGCCACCAGGAAACCACAGAACAAAAGGTGCCCTGTGCTGCCCCCTAATGGGAGGCTGGCTGCACCCTGCAGGAAGGTACAAACTAGCAACCCTTCAGGATGACAATCGCAGGGACATCTTGTTTACTTGAACCCAGCAAGAA
This sequence comes from Psammomys obesus, assembly GCF_907164565.1. Classification (NCBI taxonomy): domain Eukaryota; kingdom Metazoa; phylum Chordata; class Mammalia; order Rodentia; family Muridae; genus Psammomys; species Psammomys obesus. The sequence continues at coordinate 5,170,384 of NW_026588752.1, read as the reverse complement.
TCATGCATCAGAAATAAAGGAGAGTGATTTCCACTGCAGCACATGACAAGCATGAAGAGGCTCAGGGGTAAAAGGAATAATGCACTGCTGAAGCCACCAAACAATGCCATCTAACAACCCCAACACTCCTAGGAAACGTCTGCCTTAAAATACAGAGCAACATCCAAGAAAGCCCCAACGGGAATACATTACAACATAGCATGTATACATGCAAAGAACTGCACCCACTGCAGAGCTTCTTTTATTAGGTCAGTGCTGTACGCGTTATACACTGTAACTTGGGACATACTAGTATATTGCACACACACTGTGTAACTAAGCAAAATGTGATTCTGTAATCAGCACATTTTTACTGTATTATCCATAAAGGCCTAAACCGATGCGCAATCGGGGTCAGGTGCACAGGAGTGGCCTTCAGTAAAGGATGGTCACTGTCACAGGCTTTCTATTGCTGTGATAAAACGGAGCCATGACCCCTAGTGCCTGCTGTGTCTGGGCCAGCACAAGAGACACACTGAGGCTTGTCGAAGGGACAGGAGTCAGCTCAAAGGCAGTTCCAAACCAGAATAACACGAGAACACAATAAATACTGACAGAAATAAACTGTTCCCTGACTGACATGAGTAATCAGTACATACAAGTAAGCAGTAGATATTTTAAAAATACCATTGAATACATAGAAAGCGGTTGTCTAGCATGTATGAAACCCTGAGTTCAATTCTAACACCTCTTAAAAATCCATAAATATGTGAAGATACTGAAAATTTGCTGAAGATCACATCTACTATTTTTCTAAGTAAAACAGCACCCAAGTTGGGAAGATAGCTCAGTGGTAGAATGCTTGCCTGACAATAACCAGTACTGTAAAAACAAACAGAAACTGAAAACTAACAAAAAACGAAAATCCAATAATGTGTGTATACCACATTCCCACCACTTTACATGATACTCATTACCGAGAGAGATCATGATTCACAAAATGGAGAGAAGCCTTAAAAACGTACCTTTCCCAAAGTGTCAAAGTGGATACCACTAACCAAGGCATAAGTCAAAACCCTGCCCCACCCACAGGAGCAACCTCTCACGTTCTGTCTTGGGAGCATCGCCATTTCCAAGTGCAGGGCCACTCTACGGGATGACTGGCCTGACTACCAAGAGAATCCTTCTGGGAAAAGCAAATGAACAGGGATTATTTCCTATGGCTTGACACGGCCATTGCCACCAGGAGCAAAGAAGCGTCGGGCGACTATGGCAGTGAGTAAATAGAACCATACAACAGACAGCCCCCTGTGGTGGTTACTGCTCCTTCTCCGGGAGGAGAGAGCATCACGGGAATTTCTCAGGACAGAAAGCAACCCCCCCTTGAGAGTCCAACCATTCTCTGGCCATAGCCACACCATCTTGGAAATGTGAAGTATAAGACATGGGAAGTTGGCTTGAGTGGACTCGGTGCAGCTGTCTATGAGTCACCATGCCTCTATAAGGTATCCCCAATTTTCACCACAAAGCAGAACCTGACAGTCTTTATTTTCACTGCCAGTTTCCTCTCTACTCCACCATGTACACAGGATATACACAACATCACAAAACACGGATAAAAGCTGTAGACCCAGTGGGGCTTGAGGACAGACAGTGCCAATGATAGAGCAATGCCAATTGCTGGTTCTAAGATTCTACTGGGGAAAGAGAAGTCTTTGTAGGCTGTTGACACCCCAAATCACACAGAGGAAAATGCCATCAGGAAGACAACTCTGTCTTAGAGGGTCCAGAGTAGAACTACTCCCCACTTGAGAAGTTTCCGATTTTTTCAACATTTCGAGTAAAGCAACTACTTCTGAGTAGCATAAGCTCGGATCGACCATCCAGTCCTCACAAGCACAGGCAGAAAGAGGCCGTGGCTCTAGACCCCTCTCTGCCACCTGGGCATCAAGGGCAGACTGCCTCAGCTTTTGTGCAGCGTAAGCTGCTTGGTCAGCCTGGGAGCACTGATGCACAAGCATTAGGCCTGCCTTCTAGTTTCAGGAAAGTGTCCCTACCCACATTAGCTATATTCTTGGTTCTAGGGTCACCCTGCCTCTGTCCAACTCTGAGACATTGTGCCTAGAATCTTTCCAACTGTGGCCATACCCAGGCTGGGTAGCCAGCATGCGTCACAGCTGGGATCATCTCCCAACACCTCTTCATCAGTGGGGAGCAATGAGGCAGTGCACTTCCCATCCCCTAGGAACTCCCAGACATTCAAAGCCTATGCCTACACATGTGCCACCCACCTGCCCCACCAGCAATGGAAAAGTACTATCATCAAGTCCATTGGCATGCATCTGCAGTGTGGGGTTGGCAACACTGGCATGGGCTGAGGAAAAGGGCCAAGTTCTTTCTTTATTCATCGTCATTTGAATTTAGTGGGAAAAGTAACTTGTGCTCCACTTAAGAGCCTGGATAAATAAGATATACTTACTCTGCAGTTGTTATGAGTGCTTCCTAAAACATTACTTTGGAGTGCCTGTGACCAAAGGGGATACCCTGAGGCACTCAGCGTAGCGCCACCATTTCTAGGTTCTGCCTCAGCAGTCGCCCAGACAATCAGAACAAGTTGCTCAACAGTAAACCTCAGAGGTCAGGACAACCTGAAGGAAGGCCATAGAGGGATCCTGCCCTCAGGCCTCTCTTCACCCTCTGCTCTGGGCTTCTGAAAACTCCACCTGGGGCAGAACCAAGTAAAGGACCATCCTCACAGGAGTGCCAATGGCCATGGAGGCTTACCGGATGAGTGCGCTCTCCTGCAGGAGCTCTCGGCTGAGGTTCAGGGGGATGTCTTCACTGTCCACCACACCTGAGAAGACAGGGAACATTAGAACCCTATACCAATGGGATCTCAACTGTTATCTGAGGGCTTCCCAGTCTGAACTGGCTTTTTCTCATGCTCCACCTCATGCAAGCCATAGGTGGTGACAGAGGAATAGGAAGGGCTACGGCCTGAGGCAGTAGCACTACTCCTCAGCCCTGCTCAGGGGCAGTGGGCAGCACAGCAGTCCCAGGGGAACAATAATCTCAGGTTCAGCATAACTTCTGCATAAACCAGATATTCAGGCCAAATTTCTAAGTGTGAAAGAACTCAAGGCCCCCTGCCTCCCTGATCAGCCAGGAATACACCAGGCTGTTTCCCAGAGGCGCTGAGCTGTTCTCCTGGTTGCTCCATCATGAATGCTGCTGGGGAGGATGGTCTGAGAGATAGCAAATGCAAATGCAGTGGGCTGCACAGGACATATGAGAGTGACACTCAGGTCACTGTCCACACCACGGAGTCTGGGTATCAGCAGCAGTACCTCGAACGAAGCGCAACCACTTGGGCAGAATGTCCGTAGCCTTGGTCTGGATGAGGACCTTGCGGCTATACAGTGCCACACTAGAGCCCAGCTCCCTGCTCACGTCAAACATGGATGGTTTCTGGAAGAAAGGAAAGAATATGGTCAGGTGGGAACAACAGAACCCACCAGATAAAGGGAAGGTAGGACTGAGGACAACATGGCGAGAGCCAGTACCTCCCTAGGCCACATGGATGAGTCCCAGGGGTGAACAAGGCCAAGGTAAGAATGAAGAATGTGCTCAATTCTTCATGTGTTGGCTCTGCTAAAATTTACAAGTGCTCTGTGTTATGCATGTGGGCGGGGTGGGGGGGCAGCCTCCTCAAGCTGTACCCAACAGAAGACATCAAACAAGTCTTATCACAACTTATCACAAACCAATCACAACTTACTAGGACTCAGAATCAGCAAACCACGACCTCCAGGCCAAAGTCAGCATGGGTTCCTACTCATAGATGGTTTTTACATATTTTTAAATGGCTGGGAGGAAAAGAATCAAGTAGGAATATCTCCTGACACACAAAAACATGGAATCGGAGTTTTGGCATTACAGGTTCATGGACTGCAGCCTCCCTGGTCCACCAAGGCACTGCAGCAGAGTTGGCAGCTCTCACACTGGCATCACAAAAAACAGCCGAAGCCCTGCTGGCTGCCCTCTTAGAAAATACCCACTCTGCTGCAGTGCTGGCTGCAGCTGCAGTGTGGGCTGATCTAGGACGTGCCAGCGAGCCAAGACTTAGTGTCTCTGCTAATCCACGGGCATCAAGGGTCTTGCTCAAAAATCTCACTTATGATTAGGGAGGGCCAGAGCCAACCTAGCCATTTTTCAGAGGGCAATCTGAACTGAGTGCTGCCATGGTCCACTGAGATAAGGCAGGGGAGTAGACCTCAGCTAGATTCTGTACTGTGGACTTGGCAGAGCTGCTGCTGCGGACCAGGGAGACAGAAGGAAAGCAGGGGCAGAAGTCAACTGCAGAAGCTTCAACCTGCATCACAATGGCAAATTTATACTGGGCGCTGTGAGGTCGCCCTGGACCTTGGGCTTGCCCAGAGCTGTGCTGTGCACAGCCAAGCACCTCACCATCTCTGGCACATAGAAGATGCTGCGAATGTTGAGTGGTGCATCTGCCTTGTAGTGCAAAGTGAAGCGGGGCTTGTCATAAGCCTGAGCAATGTAACGGTAGAATTCCTCATGCTGCAACTCGCTGATGTCCTTTGGGTCCATCATCCAGATGGCCTGGAAATTGATATCAAATGGGAGGTGTCATGTTCCAAACCTGTTTCTCAATGACTCATGGATAGACCAGCAAGGATTAGGAAGCCCCACAATGACAGCTCCAGCACTGGTGCAGGCTGAAGGTGACACAGGCAAGAGATGCAAAGGCCTTACTTAGAACAAGCCCCTCTCTCTGTGACAGCAGGTTGGGAAGGAGTAAGCAGGGAACCACACATGAATGTCCTTAGCAGAGACATAGACAAGGCAACAGGCAAGCCAGTAACATGATCTTTCTTATGCAATGGAATACTACTCAGTCACACCTGAGTATATCATGGAACTCCAATGATATTCAATGACCAAATCAGCCACATCCACAGACCAAGCTGATTGTGGCTGTAAGGTCTGGAGAAGAGAGCTGCTCGTGGGGACAGGCTTGCTTTTCAGGATGCTAAAAGTGTTCTAAAACCAGTTGTGGAGACATAACTGGCTATGTAATAATTACCACTTACTAAATTGGTGGGGGGGGGCACTTTGTGATATGTGACTTATACTTTAAGAAAAACTGCCTGCACCCCACAGCTCTCATCTCTCCTGTGATTCTAAGCACTGTCCCCCATTTTCACCTATGCCTCTACATCCCTTGAGAAGGTTTCTACAGCTGTCTGAACCACACAGCAGCCCAGGGCCTCACCTGCAGGGTGTTAATCCGCCTTCCATTAAGGTACAAGGGGAAGCTGACAAAGTTACTATACTTTGTTACCACATCTGGAGAAAGAAAGAAGGACAGTCAACACTGACGCCTGCCAGGGAGGGCCTGCCGTTTTGTGCAAGGCTGGCAGAGGCAAAGCTTCCAAGAGGCAGACCCTTCAGTAGCCATCCTCCATGGGAACAGGAGACCTCCTGGTGGCAGAGGATCTGCTTGGTGCAATCAAGAGCTTTCAGTGAGAGCCAGAGAGAGCCAAAACAGTGGCTGGAAGTACTCACCTGTCCCCAGCTCTCAGAAGGCCTAGGCTTAGAAGGCTCTGCCCAGCAGGTGGCAGAGTCCCAAAATTGTCAGGCCACGACAGCCTTCCAACCCCAGCAGGCTATGTGACCCTGCCATCAAGACTCCTGAAGCAGGACTGGTGGAAACTTGTTTTCCACAGATGTGGCAGTTGAGTGGGAGGCTGAGTCCTTTCCTGACCCTTCTGTGCTGTGCCCATGCCCCTCATGCAGGCATGCATGCCTTGCAGGCCTGGCTGTCCTCACCTTGCACCCGGGACTCGTTGGCGAAATCTTTGCAGTCTGACTTGAGGTGGATGATTATTTTGGTCCCAGGTCTAACTCCTGAAGCTTCAGCGATTTCAAACACTCCAGAACTAAAACATGAAAGAGAATAAAGCCAGTTGCATAGCTTGCTGCAGACTAAGCCCCTTGTGGCAGAGTCAATCACTTCCTTGGGATTTTCACAAGTGGAGCCTGTACTTGAGCATGGAAAAAGCAAAGACTGCCCCATTTCTCCCCTGCTTTCCTTTTTAAAATAAAATTTTGCTAAGTTGCCCAAGCTGGACTTGAACTCATGATCCTCCTGCCTCAGAATCCTGCATCCTGGGATTAGAGGCCTATGCCACCACACCTAGCTCTCTAGCTCCTGACTCTGGTAGACTCCCTTATGCCACTGAACAGACATTAGAGTCAAGAACAGCTTCAAGGTGGCACATGAGTTATCCTGTCACCCTCTACGAGAACCCCCTGGGCTCCACAACAGCACAGGATACTGGGGAAAAGAGCTGAGTCCATATGGTTTACAACTAGCAGTGCTAAGAGGCCTCCCAAGGTGGGCATACACAGTATCAGAAGAAATGCATGTAGAGGAAATATGCCCGGCTCTGCCCTCAAGCCTGCTCTGCTGGCGCTGCACAGTGTCCACTAGGAATAGCTCTCAGGGAATTTGCTTGAACACAGACTAAAGAAGGGTGTGTACAGCTAGCTTCCTGGCCTGGAAGTGTGCAGACGGAATTAAAAGCATCTAATTTGGGGTGCACCAAGGCCAGAGAAGGCTAGCGGCAGGCAAGGCCACCAGAGGAAGGCCTGTTCTTTCACTGCACTACCAAGAGCCTAGGCCAAACAGGACAGTACCTCAAAGCACAGCGACCCATTTGGGTTTCGAAAGCAGAAGAGTCAGGCTTTACATAAACAGCCCACAAAAGGCACAACTGCACCTTAAGAAACTCATAATTCTTCTGAATGCAATGGCGCACATCTGTGACCCCAACAGTCAGGGACTAAGGTGAGAGGATTGTTGTGGGTTCAAACCTTAGCTGCACACAGTATTCCAGGGTAACTTGTGCTAAATATACAGACCTTGTCTCAACATCTCTAAGTCAACTCTGTAAACGCACAGGTAATTTCTAGTTTACATGCCAGATGACACTAGACTCCGGGTGCCATGAGGGAAAGGGACATTGCCTATGTGAGGTGGGCCCCTTCTTACTTACCCATCTGAAAGCCACTGGTAACCTGGGCTCTCTGGGGTCGCTGAGCGAGAATAGACCTCAACTTTGTCAGCCACCATGAAGGCTGAATAGAAACCCACTCCAAACTGGCCAATGATCTTGCTGCTCGTCTCTGCCTGGTTCTGCAGTGCTTCCAGAAAGGCCTGTGGTGGCAACGATTATTCAGAGGGTAGCCGACCCCACCTGTGCTGTGCTGGGTATGGTCCTCTGGCATATGCCAACAGCACAGTTAGCCAGTACCCTGACCCTCCCCACCACCCACATTCTCAAGGAGAACTAAGTTTCCAGAGGCTGGAACAACAGCCCAAAGCCATCAGCTGGGCTTGGGCAGCGACAGGGCTGCACCCTATTTACAACACTCACTGCCAACAACTTCAGGTCAGATCAGACAGGAAAAGGGGCAACTTGACCTGTGGGTCAGCAGGCCTAGTGGGGCTGCTACAGTTGTTTTGTGTGTCATGTCTCCTAGGCGCTAAACCTTGTGGGAAGCAGTATAAACCTGGCACCAATGTCCCTCGGTGCCCTGAGGTATAGTTCCAGGACCAGGGTACACGATCCGTTGATGCTAAGCGGCTTGTCTAAAAGCTGTTTCTATATAAGCTGTACGCCCCAACCCCATACTGAATACCATCTCTACTTACAGTATCCAGAGTGTAAATAGTCAGTGTACTGCTTAAAGAGTTAAGTGTGTCCAGGACAGACACCACTTTTAAAAAATACTTTCACTTTGGGGTCCCGCAGACACACAGAATGAACACGTGCAGAACACCCCAGTGCTTGATTGGCTCCTCTCACATTGTCACTGTTCACTGCTCTGGCCTACACTGGCTGTTCAGAATATCCTCCAAAGATCGGTCTTTAGCATTCCTGCAACACCGCAGCTTCTGGCACACTGACCAGTGCAGTAACGAGCTGACATTACCGTACAGAGTACCTTACACAAAAAACCCAACAAGGAGCTCCACAGGTAGAAGTCACAGCACAGACGCCTCTTACACTAGAAATTCCTGTGGGACACTCCAGCTTATTACTGCACCATTTACACAGATGAACAGAAAAGCACACAGGACCCAGCAGGCAGGGCAGACCTCTGGTGTCTGCCTTAGGCCAGAATGGACACTACTGAGGATCCCAGAATAGTCATCTTGTCTTCCCAGCATGGCTTTTGTCACACTGCGATAAAATGACCCCTACTGGCTAACTGTCCTCAGAACCAGTGCAGCCAAGACCATTCTTCAAAGCAATGCTGATTGGGAGAAGTGGTGACAGCTGCTGACTGTCTGGATCAGGGCTTGTAGCTCAGGGGGTGTCTGAAGGCTAACTTGAAGACAAGTGTCAGCAAATGGAATGCTCCTCCTAGACTTGGACTGGCAGGCGTCAAAGTATCCACTCAACATGCTACAACTCTGAGCAAAGGGTGATTTCAATCTCTGTTTATTTAGAATGAGACTGCTAACGGATGCCTCTCTATGGTCCCACAGTGCCTGTCCTGGTGGGGAGGTGTGGTGCTCTCGGCTGTACCTACCTTTGACCCTGATCTGGCGATTGTGCCAAGGTTGGACACCAGCTCCTCCTGTGTCATCCCAATGCCAGTGTCCTGAAGAGAGAGACACTGTCACACACAGACCCTACACAACCAGGCCAGAGCACACGGACAGCACCAGAACTACTGATGGCTTCCTTGACAGTGGCTAGGTGGGTTCAGGAATCACATCACAAGCACATCAGAAGTCCAATCCTGTCAGTCTCCAGCATCACAGAACTCCTGAAGGTTGCCTGGAGGACTCAATGAAAACACCTCAGGGATAGGGTACAGTTCAGCTCGTTTGTGGAGGGTCTGGGTTCCATCCTCAGCACCAAAGTCAGCAAGTCAGCAGGGAAACATCAGCTCTCATCACCAGTAACACCCCTGCCCGGCTCTGACGCAGCCTCTGGCGGCTCTCCTGATTCACAACCCTTGAAGCTGTGATTACGGCTGTGAGGCACTATGCAAAGTGAGGGGCAGTTAGACAACCCTGAGGCAGAGAGGACATCTTGCAGGCCCCTGACCAGTGAGTTCCTGGAGCAGCTGCAACTCTTACGTGGGGCACTGCTCCTCTGCTAGATTCTATTCCCTCAACGGATGGTGAGAGGAGGTCACGAGAACTGTCCCCTCATGAATGCGGTCAGCACCCACTGAAAGAAAGGAAAGGTCTGTGAGTCAGCTGTGGTGACTGACACCTGTAATCTCAGTATTTGTTATGGTGAGACAGAAAGTTGATGGATATTCAAGGCCAGCTTGGGCTACATAATGGGCTCTAGACCAGCCTGGGCTACAGAAGTTCTAGAATGCTGACCTGACATGCTCAAGATCTGAGTTCCATCTCTGGGAACACACAGATATGAGTCCATGGACAGAGGGTAAATTTCAGCCCATACTTCACACTGTACACAAAAATTCACTTAAAGGTATCACAGATATTAACCGAAGAGCTAAAGGAAAAGCTCCTAGAAGAAAACATTTTCTGAATTGTTTTCTAGAAGAAAAAAATACTGTCTTTTTTTTTTCCAAAGCAAAATTTTCCCTGTCAGATCAATAAAAGCATAAGCAGAAAAGAAAATAAATGACAAGGGCTGGCAGGGTGGCCCAGCAATTAAATGTGCTTGGTGAGGCCTCAAGGTTGGTTCTCAGCACCCATATGATTAACTCACAACTCTGTCACTCCAGTTTCCAGGCATCCAATTTCTTATTTCCTCAGACACCACAATGCATGTGGGCACATGCGCACGGGCACACACACACACACACACACACACACACACACACACAAGCACACAAATAAAAAATAAATATATCTTTTAAAAGTAGAGAAAAAAATGATAAACTTGACATCCTTAAAATTTGAAATTTGACCAAGGGTCAAACAATTCAGCAACAGAGAACCTGCTTAGCATGCAGCAGGCCCTGGGTTAAATCCCAGGACCACAAAATGTGAGAGTAAAACCTCCACAACATTCACTCTTCAAAGAGACCCCTGAACTAATTAAAAGGCAAACTACAGCTCTTTCGGTAATTTTAAACTTTCCTCTCTTCTGCCTGTGCCTCTAAGATCCTAAGGAGGACGAGTGAATAAAAGCAAGAGTCGTCAGAACGGAGAGAAAATGGTCAGCATATCACTTGCGTGCAGATCTAACTGCAACACAGGCCTCCCTGCGTCTGGTCAGCCTGGTTGTCTCAGGAAGAGCTGGGAGCTGCCCAGTCAGGGTACCTGGATGGTGAGGGTGCCCTTCTCAGCATCAGTCTGAAGGTGAATCTCCATTTCTGGCAGCACCTGGCCTTCAGACACCAGCTTGTGCCGAAGCTTTTCCAAGGCATCACTGGCGTTGGAGATGAGCTCTCGTATGAACACCTAGGGAGCGGGAGCAAGAGGCAGGGAGATGAGCGGCACTGCTGAGACCTGGCTGTGAGTGTGCAGGGCTGCAGCAGAGGACCACACAACACCCCGTCTCCTACGAGGCGGCATCTCCTCACGCTCCTCTGCAGCAAACCTCTCCTCTCGGGGTGCTCAATGAAGTCTCAAGTTAACCCAGACTTTGAGATATCTGTGGTGGAGCCAAACAGTGGCAGCACACACCTTTAATCTCAGCACCTGGGAGGCAGAGGCCGGCCTCGTCTACAGAGGGAGTCCAGGACAGTCAGGGCTACACAGAGAAACCCTGTCCCAAAACATCCAAAATAAATAAATGAACGATTGAATGAGTAAGTAAATAAATAAATAAATAAATAAATAAATAAATAAATAAATAGATAGATAGATAGATAGATAAATAAATAAATAAAACTGAACCTGGGATGAGCCCTTTCTTAACTGACTTGTACAGAATGGTAAATGTTTCCCAAATATCTGTCTCCCCTACTCTATGAGAAAAGAGACATCGGTAAGCCAGGCCCAGTGGCAGAGGCTATTTAGGAGGCTGAGGCCACAGGCTGTGAGTTTAATATATGAATGCAAGGAAGTCTGGGTAATTTAGTAAGACCCTGTCCAAAAAAACAAAAGCAGTGAGGCCGGGAATGCAGGCAGAATGAGTGCCTGATGCACACAAGGGCCTGGGTTCAAGCCCTACCACCACAAAAAAACCAACTGCTTCCTTTCATCTAGTGGAGATTAAACACGAGAGCCTTGGCCTTCCATAGAAAAGGACGTCGGAGGCCAAGGTCTGAAAGCACCCTGATTTCACACAGAGCTCCCAAGTGCAGACAAGGAAGTAGACAACATGATCAACAAGACTGTTTCCTGAAGTTCCTTTAATTCTGTAAAGTGGGTGTTACTCTACACCAGATCCTTAGTGCTGATGGAGCCGAGAATGGTGCAAGCAGTTGTTTTCTTTCTAGATTCTTATGTATCAGCCTCCTGACTGCTAGAATTACAGTCATGTACAACCATCCCCCGCTGGTAGCACTTTTCCAAGCCTGAAATTCTTATATGGATTTTGTTGCTCTTGCCACTGTTTTTGAGACAAAGCCTCATCATGTAGCCCAGGCTGACCTCAAACTCGTAATTCTTTTGCCTTTGTCTCCCCAGTACTAAGATTATGGGCATGTTTCTCAGCACCCAAAATTGAATATTAATGTCCTCACAGATGAGGGGCACATGTCTGTAATGTTAGCACTCAGAGCTGGGTGTGGGAGAAGCAAAGGTTCAAAGACTAATGAGCCGACGAGCATCTTCCAATAATTTTTCCAAATGACAAGCACAAAGAAAAAGAGGAAATGCACCAGATATGCATTCTGCAGGACTTTTAGAAAAACATGGATTGTTCTTTTGGCCACATACATGCAAGTCTACAAGAAGGGTGCTACCAGAGACACCAGGAGAATAAGCACTGTTCAAAACAGGAACACCCCATAAATGTTTATTGTGACAAAACCAGAAGCCTATAATGTAAAAGAATTTTAATTCAGAATATGGCTGTTCTGGCTGGCAAGAGATTGCATCCAAAGACCTGGAATACAAACACACCTTTAACCCTAGTAGACAGAGGCAAGCAAATCTCTGAGCTCAAGGCCACCCTGGTATAGATCACATTTCAGGTAAAGAAAAGCTTAGGTCCAGGGCGATAGTGCAGACCTTTAATCCCAGCACTCAGGAGACAGAGGCATGCAGATCTCTGAGTTCTAGTCAGGGCTGTTCAGGCAGTTTGGTTGAGTCAGTGAGTTGAGAGGCAGTGCAGGGGAGTTGAGTTTGTGACAGTTCAGTTAGCGGAATTCAGGTTATCAGACAAAAGCAGTAAGCTTCCAAGATGACAATTACATTAGGCCAATAAGTTACTTTTACATAACATGTAAGACTTACATAAAAGGTAAGACTACCAAGGGAGCTAGTGTGCATACTAAACATATTAAGCACACTGAGAGCTGAGATAGCTTCCTGAAATGGGTGAAGGAAAAACCATCAGTAAAATAAGATCAAAGATAAAGGCACCTATACTGAATTGAGGTGCCGGCATGCTGCACCCAGAGAAGTACACTTTCTAAGGACTAACAGGAGGAGAGTAGGCCGCCAGAACCTGTTCCCTACGAATTCTTGACCTAAAGTGTGAAAAGAAATGAAAGCCCTAGACTGTATTTTAAAAAAAATTTCAGCCAGGCGCGGTGGCACAGAGCTCAGGGAGACAGAGGCAAGTGGACCCATATGAGTTTGAGGCAGCCTGATGTCCAAGACAGCCAGGGCTACACAGAGAAATGCTATCTCGCGCGCGCACGCGCGCGCGCACACACACACAGAAACACATACACAAAATTCAAATTTTAAGGTCAGGCCAACAAGACAGATAAGCAGGGAAAGGCACTTTCTGCCAAGTCTGATGACCTGCGTTCAATCCCAGGACTCACCTGGTAGAAGGAGAGGAATCCACTGGCCATTACATGCGTGCCGTGGAGCACATGCAAAATAAATAAATGTAAGAAAAAAAATGTAAGGGCTTTTGGCTACAAAGCAACCCTGTCTTGAATAAAAAAGGAAAGTTTTGTGTCCCTCTCTGGCCTGTATCACATAGACGCAGGCCTGCAAGTCCAGCTGAAGCAGATAAACACATCAACAGCCCTGCAGGAGAAGATCAAAGTAGATGCCTATGACAGTATTTGGGAGATTTAAAAATTATCAGCAAAATTAACCCCCAGAGTTGATTTATGAACCCACAACAGACCTGTCCTCAGCCCACACCTTCTTATAGCAAGCAGAGGACTTTGCAGCTTTGTCAGAGCCTTGACGAGCTAGGGGAACAATGCATACACATCCTACCTCTTTTTCTGAGTATAGGGAACGGGCCACTATGTCCAAAAGTTTCTTTGTCTCTGCCTGGAATTCATGTTTGGAGACAGAACCTGGTAATGAATCACAGACACAACACAATTCACATTTCCATTTTTGTAGAAGAATATGCTACTACATGCCTTTTCAAAGAATGCTTAAGGTTCTGACTTTTAAACACAGAGGAGTGACTAAAAGGGGTGGAAACTTAAAACAGTCCCTCTCAAAATAAAGGACATGGAGCAACTCTGTGGCCATAAAGAGGGACATGTGGGATAAATAAGCAAAGCTCCAGCAAACCATGGAGACAGAGTTCCCAGTGTGCAGTCCTGAGACTTGGCCGGCCTTAACCACTGGGTTCTACAGGGTATTCTCCAAATGAGTGTGCTTTAATGAATTACTCAAAAAACGAAATTGTAAGAAAGGTGCCCTTCTCAACATCAACAGTTATGTCCCTGTCTCCATCAAAAGCCAGAAGTGGAGCCCCTAGGCCTGGAGATGGCCCTTGGACCTGGAAACAGAGTTCCTGTCCTGCATTGGCTGGGTCACAATTCCCTTTCAGTGACTACTACCAGATCTGTTGCCATTAATCACCACCAGTTGGCAGCTTCTTGGTGACCACCAGAGGGGGCAAGCCACAGCAGGTGACAGCCAGAAGTTGTGAGAGATGAGACAGCAGATACTTTCCAAAAGACCTAAGTCTCCAGGCTTACCCTGTACAGCCTCAGTGCTGCTAATGATGGAGTGCAGGGCCTCCTCCTTGTCTTCGGCTGCCTGTGTGCTGTACAACTGTCCTGTAGAGACCCTTGAAGCCAGACTTTGTGTTGGGCCCCTAAACTGGACTGTGGTCCTCTGAAGGTGCAAAACCGGCTTTCCTGAAAAGACAATAGTAAAAAGTGGAATATTTAAGGTCAGATGTCCTAGGTCACTTACATCGTGCTTGTCTAGCAGAGGCCAAAGTGGATCTCTCTAAGTCCATGCTTGTGAGGATGAAGGCACAGCTGCTGCTGCAGGTAGTCTTGGTGGCCTTCCCTCACAAACTGAATATCAATAAATGTATTTTACCAAGAGACACATTACTGATCTATGTTTAGCCAGGAGGGAACTCAGAATTGCTTTTGTAACTCCCTGGCAAGTCTGGTGGGTCTTGAAACCTCTGGCACAGAACTAGGTATGGGTGTCTCCACTTGGTCTTCACTGCCACAAAAGCTTTGCAGATTCTGTACTACAGCAGAGGGGTGAACCTGACCTACACCATTTCTTAGACCCAATGGCCAGCAACTGGGCACTGGCACTGCTTAGTAGGCCTTCAATGCTCACCCTTAATTTCTCTCTCTCTTTCTTTTTTTGAGACAGGGTTTCTCTGTTAGCCTTGGCTGTCCTGGACTCACTTTGTAGACCAGTCTGGCCTTGAACTCACAGAGGTCCACCTACCTCTACCTTCCTGAGTGCTGGTATTACAGGCATGCACCAGCTGGCTCACCCTTAATTTCTAATACATGGGAAGAAATAAATATCCAGAAATGAGTAGTTTTGGCTCATGCCTTTAATCCCAGCACTTGGGAGGCATAGGCAGGTAGACAGCTGTGAGTTGGAAGCTAGCCTGGTCTACAAAGAAGGTTCCAGGACAGCCAGGACACAGAGAAACCCTGTCTCAAAAAAACAAAAACAAAAACCCAGCAACAAAACAAAACACCCAAACATATCTGGGCCAGTGAGATGGCTCAGTAGGTAAAGATGCCTGCAACAGAGCCTGATGGTCTGAGTTCAATCCCCGGAACCCACACAATGGAAGGGAGAACCAATTTCGACAAGTTGTCTTCGACTTCCACACATGCCCCCTGCACACACAATAATAATAAATAATAAAAAATTTGAATGTGAACCAGGCTTGGTGGCACAGGTCTGTAATCCCAGCACTCTGGGAGGCAGAGGCATCTCTCTGAGTTCGAGGCCAGCCTGATCTACAAAGTGAGTCCAGGACAGCAAAGTCTACACAGAGAAATCCTGTCTCAAAAAAAAAAAAAAAAAAAATTGAATGTACATGGCTATAATATTAGCATTTGAAGAGCTAAGGCAGGAAGACTCTAAGTTTGAGGACAGTATAGACTACCCGAGGACTCAAACAGAAAAAAATAATCTCTGTGTCTACAATTTGTAGATTAGATGTGAACTCTCAGCCACTGCTCCTGTGCCATGCCTGCCTGATGTCATGCTCCCTACCATAATGGTTATGGACTAACCACTTGTAACTTAGCCAAAAAGTTGTCTATCATCCCTGTGAAGGGAACCAAGGGACAGCTGAACATGCTTCCTGCTGCTAGTGTGGGTGACATGGTGATGGCCACAGTTAAGACAAACCAGAACTAAGAAAAAGGTCCATCCAGCAGTGGTAATTCAATAGCAAAAGTCACACTGTAGAAGAGATGGGGTGTGTCTTTTTTTGAAGATAAAAGCAATAGGCAGAGTAAACAATATATAGAGATGAAAAGTTCAGCCACCATGGGTCCAGCCGCAAAAAGTATGCAGAGTGTGGCCCAGAATTACATCCAACACGGGCTACATTGCTCGATTCTCCAGTGTATTTGTAAACTATATCCATTAAAAAGTCTTTCCAGAATTTGGTGGTGCTGGCACAAGCCTTTAATCCCAGCACTTGAAAGGTAGAGGCAGTCTGATCTATGAGTTTGAGGCCAGCCCGGGCTACATAGTAAATTCAAGGATAGCCAGGACAACACAGAGAAAATCCCTCGGAAAAACAAACAAACAAACAAACAAACAAACAAACGAACAAGAGATGGGGTGGGGACAGATCAGATTTGATTCCAGGTTAGCTGAACTTTCTATAATGGCTTGAAGAATAAACCAACAACTCAACTTATCAGCCAGAACCAAACACTAAACATACTATCTGCACAATACCAGTTTTCATGTTTCTCCCACACCCTAAAGGAAAAGCCACAAACCTCAAAGGCATGCCACAGACCCTGCCTGTTAAAGTGCTGGGTGGCTGGAGCTCACACAGGAGCACTGATAATGTGACTGTGATCGCAGACACGCATACGACACACAAGCACACAGCTGGTGCCCATGTTCCCCTAGCTGCAACCACACCACATCCCTCTTTCCACATGAACTGTTTCAAGACCTGGCTCAAGGCCTCCTGTGTTGTCCTCTTGGGCCTCCTTTTGTCTATCGTTCACAGTAATCTTTCCCTACTACGCATTCACCACTCATTTTCTATACTGCTTATTTAAAATCATTGTTTTCTGCTAGTTTGGGCACTCTTACTATTAATTTGTTAATCTGTAATTCATCTCACTAAATTATAACAGGGTCAAGCTTTTATTTCCTGGTATTAAATTCTTATGAGCCAGGGCCTCTATTACAAAAGCAGAATTTTCTCCAGCCTGAGACTGCAAACCCAGCAGTCACAGGTTTTAGTGCAGGAGAGTTGGGCATCCAACTTTCAAAAAATCACCTGGCCATAGGAACTGCTCAAGTGAGCAAGGAATGAAAACACATGAGCTGCGAACTTCAAAAAGATCACCCACCTTTCCACAACAATGCAAATGTTCTTATTAGAGCTCAGAATGGCACCTCAGAGGTAAACAGTGTTGGAAGTTGTGAGAGACATGCTGGCTGTTTTTTTTTTTTTTTTTTTTTTTTTTTTTTGGAATTACATAGCAATCAGACCATCTCCAATTTACAGAAGACACAGGAAAGAAGAGCTAGTTTACATGGAGTTTTGTTCCCTGTCTGGCCTAGTTGTATCCTACCATGACAAGTTTATTTAACATGACAACCATGAACTCAGGTCCACCACCAAAGACAGAGTTCTGGGAAGCTCTGGAGAAACAATCAATCAGTCAATCAACCATCAATCAACAGAAGGGGGTTCTGGAAGGCTGATCCTTCCCAGGAGACAATACAACATGGAAGCAGGCTGAAATCAGAGCTTTAATGATGTGGCTAACTCTCCAAAAGAAAAATGTATACTTCACATGTATTTCCTCCACATAAGACCCAGGGATAATTGTTGCCACCACAGAAGCTGGGAAGTGAAAGGGAATCCCTGAGTCCTGGAAAGAAGCACCAATGTTGCAAACTTAAGCCTTTGAGAGACTCTGGAGTCAGCCCTTGGGAACAGACGGAGCAAACTAGCCAACTTTGAGAAGGTGTTTGCAGAACACGATGCAGAGACAAAAAGGAAATCACAGAGAAGACACTGATCCACTGTCAAACAAGTAAAAACAGTCTCTCAAATAGTACTCATGTTGACAAAAATCACATGCCTTTACAGAGGACTCTTTTTGGTATTCTTGATGGTACTGTGGACCAATTCAGGGCCTATGCAAGCCACGAACAAACTGCCCTTAGGGGACTTTTTAAAATTATTTGTTTGTTTGTTTTTTAAAGACATGCTCAGATGTTGGAGAAGATACTATGGAACAGTCAGTTTTGCCATTAGAGAATACATACACAAACAAGAAGTATTTTGAGCACCAGGCAATGTGGCACACATCTGTAATTCCACCACTCTGGAGGCAAAGGCGGATGAATCTGTGAGCTTGTGGCCAACCTGGTCTATGCAGCAAATTCCAGGCGCAAAGTGAAACCCCGTCTCTCTCCCCGCCCCCAATAAAAAACTGAGACAAAATCTGGCAAATCAGCTAACATTAAGGGGGGGAGGGAAGACTCTGAAACTGAACTCGTTCCTAAAGACTTCAACACTCACTCAACTCCTGAGACACCTGTACCGATTTCTTGTGTCGAACAGAACGTTCAGGGGAGGACTACAGAACTCCGCGTAGCCATTTAAAAAGCCACTATACCCGTCTATGCCTAACACGAAAAGTTGTGTCGGGAATGCTGGGAACGTTAAAAGGGATTCTTCAGCACAATTCATACTTGACTTGGACCCTTTCATGTAAAGACAGCTGTAAATATACATACTGTCTTTGTATGTAACGCTAATATCTTCACTGTTACTTGAGTGCCGGGTGGGAAAGCATAGATTAAAATCATTCTCGCTCCATTCCTCCTTCTATCTTTCAACTGCAGGCCCTAGGGATTCAGGAACCAAGCACTTGGAGTTCACTGGATTCCTCAAGTCCGGGGTGACCGTTGGTTTTCACCGCAGTTACCCTAGGGCTTGAGCTCTGCAGGCACTGAGCGTGTGCACAGCTGCTTGCAACGAACGAGTGAACACAAGCGAGGGAGACTGCAATCAGGCACACATGGGACTGACCAGACCAAGCTGTAGGTGCCGGCGATCTGGCTCCCTAGAGGCGCCTGCACTTCCCCGGCCCCGGCCCAACCTGGCAGCCCCGGCCCGCGCCTCCCGCCGGCCTGAGAGCACACTGCCTCAGACGCCGCCTGTGCGCCCCCGCACCGCGCTCACCTCGCTGGACGCCCGCCAGCGCGGGAGCCCGCAGGACAGCCTGCAGCCCGCGGCCCCACTGCAGCACAGCTCGCAGCTCGCGCGCCATGCTTCCGACCCCAAGAGCCAGGAGCAGCCCACTAGTGGTCCAGGGGGCCTTCCTCAGGGGCAGCGCAGTGACGTCATGGCGCGCGCCGGGCTGCCCAGGGCGCCGCCTGCACGAAAACGCGAACGGCGCAAATCCCCGGCGCAAGGGCTCTGAAGATCCGGCTTTTTGACCTTGGATCTCAATGCCAAGGGCGCTGGACCTTTGAGTAGAGTGTGTCAGGGTTCTGTTGTCCCTGGCACTCGGCTGCTGACTGTGTCTAGGCGGGAGCATCTCATTCTCGAGATGTCACTACCCAGGCTGGAGTGTGGACGGGCGGACCTAACCACCAATGTGCTTCTATGCGTTTGCGCTACTGGAAGACTCACTCTTACAGCAATGCCAAAAAGCTACAGTGACAAGATTTTAGGTTTGACTATCATTCACCAAACCGTCAACTTTAACCTCCAGAACTGGACTTACCCTACCCGTTTATTGTGACTTTCTCCCTACTGGAAGTTTGTTTGGGGATCCAGGTCTCTAACATTTGACCCAAATTCTCTAGCCACTTCATATGCAGATTGCCTGTCACCGCCCTAACCTCATGGTTCCCTTGTGACAGGTTTTCACTTGGTTCTGAGACATGCCAGCTATATCTTGCTATGATCAAATTTTACAAAAAGAGTAAAGAGGTTGCCTCACACTAGTCCCAACTGCAGGAACAAAACCAGATTTGTAAACGGTGCTGGAAAACACACACACACACACACACACACACACACACACACACACACACACACACACAC